>NW_020450994.1:588345-1068100 GCF_003343035.1 Apteryx rowi | reverse complement strand
GGCCTCACCAGGGCTGAGTAGAGGGGGAGGATCCCCTCCCTCGCCCTGCTGGCAACACTCTTCCTGATGCAGCCCAGGATACCATTGGCCTTCTTGGCCACCAGGGCACATTGCTGCCTCATGCTTAACTTCGTGTCTGTAGATCAAAAGGGAAAGAAGAAGTGCAAATCTGGAAAGGTAGTCTTGATTTATGGTGTGATGGAAGTGTACTGCAGCCTCCCAGAAGCGCACAGAGCCTTTTCAGGAGAGTACTCGGCACTGCGCAACACCAATGTGCCTTTCACAGAAGACTGGAGGTTCTGCCGTGCAACCCAGCTGAAGCAGAGCTTCAGGAGAAGGAACAAAAGGCTACAAAAAACTCTATCAAATTTTGGTTTAAAGTTTTCCTTGGCTTGGCTGTTTTTGGAAGTAATTTATTCAAATTTTAAGAGCTTTGATAAGCAAAGAAAAAACTGTTTATGCAGTTTTTTTCTGTATTTTATAATCTCTGTTGGCCTTGTTGCTGAAAGGCCAGGAAAGAGTTCTTTGATTTTTGTGGATTATTGTGCATTTTGTTTTATTTATTTACTAGGTTAAAAGATTTCAAACAGTTTTCAAATACATGTTTTTGAAGGTAGCTAGGAGAGCTTCTTGTCTTCAAGTAACTTCTTAGCTCCCCATTAAAAATATTAAAGAATTAGATTAATGAATCTAATTCTTTTACTACTCTACTACTACTCTTGCAGTTTTAACAGGAAACTCTTAGTGCTGGTGAATGATAAATGTTTTGTGTTTGTAACTTTGCCTAGATGCTAATGTAGCAAGGAGGCCTCCTGTTTCTACTTTTCAAGACATACTCATGTTCCCTTTAGGAATTCTTAAGGGATTTAAAGCACTTTGAAATCCATGGGGTGATGAGCACTTAACTTTTCTAGGCTCCTTTGAAATAGTAGCCTTACATTCCAGACCCCTGAACTAGACCAGCTCTTTGCAGAAATATTTAACTACTGTATCTAGTGTTGAGTCCTTGTGTTTACAGTGATCTGCTAAACAAAAAACTGAGGTAGGCCTAGCAGGAATAGATATTTATTGGTAACTCAAACAGTGAGCTTTATGAGTTTTATTCTTCTCAGTAGTTGCTTACTATTGAATTCAGACAAATGTATTTGACTTCATGGTAACTTGTTTTATATTTGGCTTGCATTTCACTTTTCAGAATTGGAAATGAGGTTATTTTTATCCTAATAAAGTATATATGTGTATAGGACCTTTATATCTCATATATATTTTCAAGGAAAAAATGTCTTATGTTAACATGCATAACTCTGATAGGGCCATGTAGATGTTAGACAGAAAGTAATTTCTTTTAATTACTAATTACTAGCTTTTTAATCTATGCAATTTAATATAAAATTACATTCTTCCTCTTGATTTTTTAAAGCAATCAGTAGTCTGTACCTGTTAAACTCTACATAAAGCTGTTCATTTTCAATTAAATTCTATAAAATAAAAATTAAAAAAATATTTATCTGAAGTCTGGGTCCTAAATCAGGGTCTATTACCTAATTAAATGACAAGAATTTCTGTTGCAAGTCCAGCAGACTTGTCTTGGGAGTTTATCTCAGAAAACATAAAAGAGGAATAAAAATTGAACAGGGGCTTCAAAAATTTGCAAAGGATTTGTTTTCTTAGACAACAGACTGGTAGACCCCCAAAAAATTCAAGCCTCAAGACTAAACTATGTCTGTAGAAATAAATGTGAAATATGAAATATGTCCATAGCTTAAAAAACTCAGTCATCCAGAGCTGAATGTGTTATAAACCCTGTAAAAACTGAAAAAGGGTTTCTGATTCTTTTCTGATTAATTATTTGCATTAATAAAGGAGTAAAGAAAATATGTAAACTATACACACTCATCATAATGTAGTAAAAAGATACCATCTAACTGTATCTATATCTATATCATTTATAATTTTGTACGACATATATGGCAATTATTTTTGACAGATCAACCATATTTATACCAAAAATCAAACTAGCTGTCCTTCTTATTTAAATATATATTGAGTGAAGGAACAATGATAGGGAAAGCAGTTAAAAAAGATAAATCACAGGGGAAATAAGAGAAGACAACTTAAAAGGAAGAAAAGGAACAAAAGAATAAGGCTATGAGAGTTTTGCAGTTGGTAGAGAGTCTAAGCCCTCCTACACGATCATTCAAGTTACTCAGACATCTCTAGGTGCAAGTTTCCCCTATTTTTTAGACTGTATCTTGAGCACTTGTCTGCGGTACACCATGGTGGCCCAGTCCATCAGACTTAAAACTACACAGCTAGCTCATAATACCACTGAATTTATTAGTACAACAATAATTTCTTAACTCCTCTCATCCCAGAACAAAAAGACACAGTCAGAGCATATGGGTTGATGACAGCTAGTATGGGTTGATGCCTGGTGAGTCAGCACGGTGACAGCTACCTGGCACTTGTTTAAAGTTTTACAAAGAGGTTCGATGCCTCCTCCATAGGATTTTCTACCAGGTGAGTCCTAAACTACCAGTGTGGCAACATCATGGCATGGCATGGCAGAACATGCCCCTCCATGACTTCATATCCCTGCCAACCAGTACACGCAGCCCCGCAAACAGCTCTGGCACAGGCGTGATTTCCAGCCCTCTCCATTACTGACCATGCTGGCCAGCAGCAGCAATGAAGATCCCTCGCACCACGGACCCCGCCATGGGCTCTCCCTGCAAAAGGACCAACAAGTGGCCACCTCCAGAGCCACAACCAGCCTCTCTCCCAGCAGCAGCAAACAGAGAGCTGTCTGGATACCAAACTACCATGGCCAGGGCTGCCCTGGGCTTTAGAAAGGAGTTAAATGATCCAACACAGCTGTCAGGAAACAAGCCCAGGTTGCCAGGTGAACCAAATCTGCCTAGGAACTGACTACATCAAGACCCTCAACAGCTATGGATCATGTGCCTTGACAGACATGACACCACACTCTCCCTCAGCAGCTACGATTTATTGTCATGGCTGCCCTTTCTCAGGCCATCTTCCATACCCTCTCCTGACTGTCTGTCTCACCACACCGCTTTTTAAAAACAACAGCACGGCTTACAGCACGGCTCATTGTCATTCATAAATTTATTGGGAACATCTCATGCTTTTCTGATGAAATAATTTCATTTATGGAGTTCTTTATAAGTATGAATAGTATATATTACTTAATCACATTGGTAGTTCCAGGGTCTTCTCAGGGAACTACTTCTCCAGATAGTTCCAGAGAATTGCAGTCAGAAACAGAGCCAAGGTGAGGTCTTCCATGTTTTCCTGCTTCATAAGTTTCCTTCTGGGCTACTGCTGACTTTTCAAATATAAATGCCTAAATGATAGAGGGAAATTGCTGCCAGATTTACTTTCTTCTGCTTCTTGTAAATCTTACTTGAATTCAGGATGGTCCACTGTTTCACAATAAGCTGATTATTGCATAATGTTGGGTACATGATCTCCCTACACATTTAACTACAAAAGCATTTTTTTCAATAAGGTTCTCTTACTAATTTTTTATTGGTAAGCACTGGGAATTTGCAGCCTCAGTTCTCTTTCTAGCTGCTGCTGGCTTAAGTGTTTTGATGTGGGACATAACAGCCTAGGGCCCCATGTACCCGTAATACCATTCTTTAAAAAATTCTTTGTGTTCTCAAATGAAAGGCACATCAGCAAAGAAATATATGACTGTCGATACAGTTAAGTTATGGCAGAATATACATTACTAGGGACAATTAATTATTTGTGCTGCCTCACATACTGAAAAATCTAGATTCATGTGATCGAAAATAACAAGGCACAATATAAATTACACCCCTGAGACTCATTCAAAGTCCAAGTCCTACGACAGTAGGTGTTGTGCAAACACATACACAAATCTAGTTTGTTAGCAAAGAGCAAACAAACAAAGTTCACAAACAGAAGTCACTTTCTAACGGATCGCAGGATTGTCTTTGCCGAACTGAAAGGATCCCCCATTTAACCTAGCTGTTTTGGCGGCCAGGCCTGTGGAGACAGGTGAATATTTTTTCCAGTCTGGATAGTTAGGCAACAAACTCTTTGGAGCATACGGACATTACTACTTAATCCAGTGCCTGTAAACAGGTGCGAGGTACTGCTTTCCAGAAGTTAATCAGAAAGTATATTTCCTTTCCTATGTGGTAAACATATATTAAGCCAGGAAGCTTGAAGTATCGCTTGCTTATAATGACAGAAGCTCCTCAGAGGATCCAACACTCCCAAACATAAAATCTCTACCTGCAAGGCCCAGAGGAAACTCTGCAACATGAAAGAGAGAGTTTTTTATAGAAGAATTTTTACATAAATATTTCTGGTATTTAAACTCATTTTATTACAGAGGCTCTAAAGTGTAATCATACTTATTTAAAACTTTGTAACATGAAACATGACTGTTTATATGAAGCCAGTAATTCTATCTAGTAAAAAGAATATTATATTTGGGAGTTGTTAGCTTGAACAAGTGGTTCTGACTATGCTGATACTAGGCAATACAGTCAGTCTGTATCAAAAGTGTGCAGCAATACTTGACTGAGAATTGCTAAGCAGATTACAGAAGCAATACACTATTTAAATTGATTAGCTGATTGCTTGTCTTCCTAACTATGGAGGTGGTAAGTATTAATTTATTCAAGCTTATTGTTGAAGTCAGCATATATATCAAATGGCTAGTATATATTATTATAGCATCTAAGTAAATATTGGACTTTATGAATTCATAGTTGCAAATCTGAGTTTTTGTGAGTAAACTCTACTTCTTTTCTAATCAGAAGTTTGATCTACTTAATATTATTCCTAAATCAATCATAAAAGTTTAAGCAACTTCACTAGTTTTATCTAACCTGATCTATTTTATGCCTTTCTAATGTGCTCATCACTGTGTGAACCTGCAAGCCATGCTGAAGATCTCATGATGGGTTCTGTGTGTTTGGCACTCCCATCTGAAATCGTAGCATCTTGCAGACTGCCCAGTGTCGTGATCAAATTGTAAGGACTTTCTCATCACTTTGTTTCTTTGGAAAAATGTAATTTGCTTTAGCACTTTCTTCTGTCCACCAAAATCTTCATCTCTCTTCAGAGCTAAGAGGACAAGAGCCATGACTAAGTGGAAATAAAGTCTGACAATGCGATCTGCATATAATGTTTCCATGGAGGTTTCTGCACAAGAGAAGTAAACTGAGAGGATGCATATGACATAGATACAAAATAATTCAAAAGCCACCTATTTAGAATAGCAATATATAGCTTAAAATGCAATCTTTGCTAATGTAACTTCTTTACATGATTTCATAGTGAAGCTGCCATGTTAGAAAAGTCTGAAAAGTCTTTGCTAGCTTCACAGAATCAGAATGTTTATAATATGATTATGACAAGATAGTTAGCCAAGCTGTATAATACAGGCCATAAAAGTACACCCAGTAATATCTGCATCAAAGTTTTACCATTTGCTTAAACTTTAGTTCTGACTAAAGGTTAAAAGCGATAAAAATCTATTAATACTTCTGTAACAATTTTATTATTTTTGTCATTGAGCTTCTCATGTGCAGTGGTTCTACTCCTCAACCTGCTTTAGACATGTTTCTCATACCAATATCAAATTAGGTATTTGTGAATAATACAGAAAATGCTAAGGGTTCCAACAGAGACAGCTAATGCAAACTAATGCCATTCTACTGTGCACTGTTATACTGACAAGGCCTTTCTACAGACTGTTTTTTTCTAAACAATTGTTGTTTCTCTGAATAATTTATCAGTAATTTGTGGGTTGTGCCTGAGCAACTTGGGAAACAAAATAACACGCTTCCCTCACTGCCTATAGCACCTACCACGCAGCATACATCACAAAAGTAAGTGAAAGTTGTGAAGCCTCTCTTGTGCTCGTTTATTTACACTTTTAACTAATTTTTTATTTACACTTTTAACTAATTAAACAGTTTTACCCATTATAAAGGCTAAACTGACTGAGATGCTGGGAAGCTGGAAAGGAAATATCATAAGTCACTTACAAATGGCTAACAAGGACTTCTGATAACAAGTCAGACTTACTGATAATGTTTCTTTTTTTCCATTATACACCTGTATAACATGTAATGGGATAAGTTTATCTATCTGCAAAGAACCTGCTCACTGCCAGTTTAATGGCTTTGAATTTCAAATGGTTTTATCCTAACTGTATCCACATATGTGCAAAACTTGAAAAGCCACCCAAACTACAAGGGTAATCCCTTCAGTTCTTTACTTTTTTTAATGTCTTCAGAAGGATAGCAATCATGTGTGCATATTCATGCAGCTAATAGGGGCGATATTTTGAAAAAGAGAATCACTATGTCTGTCTTATTAATGGTGATTAAAGAAATGAGATTATGTTCTAAGATTCATGTGACCCAATTGAATAGGCCAATTATTTTAAAATACAAACAATTTTTTCTCTTCCTTTCTCAGCCCTCTGAGGATTAAATCTCACATGACTTCAGTAATTTAACAGTCATGTTTCTAGCACAGTTACCTACACTAGCTACTTATCTACACTTCTGTTGTTACTGGTGAAAGAGAAAATCCTGAGACTTTAACTCATCTACTTTGAGACTCAAATCAACAGAGACAGTTGACAGAGCTATCTCCATCTTCGGTCTGGCCCATTCCTGGTGCAACGGTGGCTGAACTGTTCATAAAACAGCTGTTGAACCACTTCGGTGCCAGTACAGTGCTTTAAAGCTTATTAAAATCTGTGACGGTTTTACCTTAAATGTGCTGCAGATAATTGCAAATGGATTTACCTGCAGTGGTTAACACCCCCTGCTAGCTGCCAAGTGCTTGGGCTGGAAGCCACTAAGGGGTAACTGAACATAGCTACCACCATCTAGAGCTGGTGTGTTAACGCAAAATTGAATCAGCGGTGGTCCACATTAATACAGTGCTCTGTGGCCTGAGGCAACTAAGAAAGAAATGTGACAGGTCCATTCAGCAACGTGCAGCAGTCCTGCTGCTGAGGCAGAGATTTCGGGTGGTCCGGCAGGGCAGATGACTGGGGACGCCACTGACCTCAGCTGCCAGATCCGTTCAGCTGGGACTTGTCTGGAGCCTTGAGCTGCTCTGTCTGTGCTGGTCCTGCCTTCCCTTGTGTTGAAATTACTCTTCCAGAAACACATCCCGGAGTTCTCAGTGCCACGGCCAGCCAAACCACTCAGTGCAACCCTTCCCAGTGGGCTGTGGATGAGCTCACCTGTCTTCTACTGATGAAGGACTCGCAATGGGAAATGAAGTGAAATGAAATGAGCCAGTAGCTCTTCCACAGAATGTGTGTGTTAGCTCTGGGTGAGCTGTGCCGATCTGAGCTCTTGGCCAGTTCACCCCTCCGTGAAGGAGGAGTTGGGATCTGGAGAAGAGTTAGGATTTGTCAGCTGGGTGAATGGATTCAAGGTAGGGTCAACACTCACATTATGCTTCTAATGAACTCTGCAGTGAAGATAAACCCAGTAAAACAAAACATCATTGAAGAAAATAAATTTTTGGATTTAATTCTGAAAATAATGGACACTATAATCATATGAAAATTCTTTCTCAGGGATTCCCTGTTGTTCAATATTCTCATAATTTTAGTAGAACATAGAGACTATAGACCTGCCGTATGCCACCAGGTAAGACACTACACCTTTGGGAACGCAGGGGAGGTACCGGTCTGGCACACAGAGCGGCACAACAGGGAAGGGACTGTAATGCTGGGACGGGATGTGAAATGGAGCCCTGCTTGGGGGCACATCCCTTGGCTTCAGTGCAGCGTTGCAATCTGTGGTTCTCAGCTCCTGTGAATCACAGATTAAGGCAAACAGCTGCGCCTAACATGTGGCCTTAGAGAGGGAGAGTGTGCAGCACTGTACTGTGAGATGCAAACACAACAGCAGAGGAGCACGTGCCCACATGGGAATGAGCCAATGCATTAATACAACGGGTCTTTAAGTACGGGTCTTTAAGTATTTGGGAGTCCATAGTCACAGCAAGGTACAACAGAGATGAGCCATTTCCTCACTTTACCCTGGGATGTCTGGCCAAAAGCTTTTTCTCTGTATGTCTCAACTTTGTCTTAGAGTGCCTACAGACTGCATCGCAGCGGGGAAGGAAAGGTGAAGGCACAATAATCTCCTGGTTCCCCTCCTTGCAGAAAAACTAACAAAACCTTGTCTCTTCAGGGCTATGGCAACACAGTGTGCTGCAGCTACAGGATTTTATGAAAAATAGTCTCATTTCTAATCTGTTAGTTCAGCTATTTCTGATCCTTTTCCACACTTAAATACTGTAACAGGAGGCTGGTGTATGTGGAGAGCTGATGCTGGTTACAGGCACACATGGCGACAGGTAAATGATTACTTTTTCTCTATCCCCACCTCTGAGCTGGGGATTTTCCACTACGCTGTCTCTGCTTAGGGAAAATTTTAAAATGGCAGCAGAGTCTCAAGCTGTCTGATTTTAGTGCTGATAGAATGGCACTTGATTTGCTTGACTAAGGAAGCTGCTGGCAAAAAATGTTGCAATTGGCAATTTACTTGTCTCCATGCATATTTTGGCTCCATATCAACTTTATGAAGTTTTTTTCCAGACAAGTGCAGAATAATCTGAACATCTGTCATGCAGCCAAACGTAAAGTTGATGAGAATATTTTATATATACAGTGTGATGCCAAAATGTAGTCTGATATTTTATAAATAAGTGTCAGTGCAAATGCTACTAATAAAAGCTATAATCTCATTGTGGAATGAGAAGATTTTTCTCTTTATTGGCACTGTTTTTCTTCATCAGGTTCAGAGTTTGCAGGATCAGAAACCTTTCTCACACCAAAAAGAATAACATGAGACTTCTTATTAGAGTAAATATTTGTGGCTTACTCCCCTTCTCACCCTCAAATATGTAATTTTACATGATATATTAATGTTATAAAAGTCAAAGCTCTAAAAAAGATTTGTCAATGCCCTCATGAAATGCCTTTTGAACACAAATCATAGAAATGAAAGATGGAAGTAGTCTACAGTACTAAATTATTGCAGTTCAGATGCCATATATTTTATAATCTTACGGGCATTCTCATTTCTCACTGAATAAAGCAAAAAAACCCTACATTCTCATTCTGTATCCAACAGGTTTATATTACATATCATTTTGCATAGGTTGTGCAGATTTTTTTAAACACAATCATAGATTGTATTTGGATAAATGGACAGCAGTCTTAAATCACACAAAAAATATTTCTGGCCAGACTTTTTACTTTTTGTCTCAAATATATAATATAAATAAAACAGCAAAGATACTATTCAGTGTAAGTAAAGACATCAGAATCTAACTCTTATTGGTTGCAGACTACTAGACTAATTAACCCACCATAAAAATAACTTGTAAAATATAAGTCAGAAAAAATATAATTTAAAAGAAAACTTGGAAAACCCTGTTTTATAAGCATTAAGAAAGAATGCTGATTTAGTTCTATCTTAAAAAATCATCTCTATGTGACAAAACTTTTAAATGTGTATGTATGTATATATATGTATGTAAATAAAGCATAAGCTCATGCTTAAATCTCATTGACTTAAATAAGAGTTAAACAGATGCTTAGGTTCTTTGCTGAATTGCACCCCTAACATAGCTGGTTTGTAAAGCCAAATCTAGGATGATATAAAGTAATTCACATTATAACTTCCTCTTTCCTCATTGGTTTGAGCTTCCAGAGTTCATCTTTAAAGGTGGCTCTGGAATCTCTAATTTTCTGCTGACATTTGTGACTATGGTATAACAGGCTTTATTGCTGACAGCAATATAAGAGTAATAAGTAATAAAAAATAATGAAAGTTAACATCTCTAATTGATTAAAAAGCTTCATAAAATGACAAAAGAGAACCATTGCCAGGAGAGCCTGAGTCACTGGACCAGCAATCTAATTTGTTTCTGTCAAATCAAAGTTTATTTTAAGAGACATTTCTTTTCTGCCTCAATGCACAAGAAAAACAGTAATGGTTTGCAATTTTATTGATCCATCTAAATTTTCAAATTTTCATACCTCACAGATATTATCGTATCTTGCTAGTAAAATAATTTCCCTGAAAATTAGTGGTCACATCTATTTATCCAGCTAAAATTTGAACTTCTTGTTTATTACAATACCCAGCAAAATTCACATATGTAGAAAATTCAAAGGTAATAATACATATGAATACTTATTTTCTAAATATCTTATCCCTATGTTCCTGCGTTATGTGAGATTTTTCTCCTCTGATTTTTCAGGTCTGTGTTTTTACTTCTACACTTTTTGAAGGCTTTTTATTTATTTATTTATTTCAGATCTGTTCCTTTATGAACAGATCTGAAAATAAAGGAAACAACGAAACAAGACCCATTACCTTTTCTTAAACAAGGAAGAAACTGAAATAGAAGGAAATTTACATCATCACATTCACACATGAAATCCAAGGACAGAATTTTACAAAATAAAATTATAAAAAACTTCTTCTTCACTGGCTTCGTCCTCTAGAGCTCAGAAAGGAGAAAAGCAAATAACAGAACTCCCACATTTACAAGACAATCAGCACCTGATATCTGTAAGGACAATGTCTAACAAATGTAAAGTAATGAGCAGCAAAAATAAAGAATGAAGCAAACCCTGCATCAGAATCACAGTTTTTAACTACATACCTCCTAACTGAGCATTTCCAAGATGAAGCCACACTTCTTGAAATGTGGTATACTGAATAATATGCCATTTTACAGACTTTTTACCTGAATATGATGTAAATATTATAAAAAGAGTTTTAAGATGTGTTTTTTAAGTTTTTTTGTGATGATTTAAAACTTTTTTTAATTAACTTTCTAAAATTACATCATTAGTAGTTCTCTGTCTTATTTTGGTTTAATAACTTGTTAAGAAGATTAGCCTTTTTGAATTCCCATGCAAGAAGTTTTATTTTATTGAACAACACAGTATGTATCTATGTTACTCTTATGTTTGTTACTTTTTCAATTTTTGTGTCTTTTAGTAAAAGACTAAACATATCAATATAATTTAATGAACTATATATAATTTTAATATATACATTTAAATACATCCATCCGTAATTACAAATTTTGTTTTTAAAAAAGGCTTAACAATGAAAAAGCTCTGTGGCAACCAGCTAGCAAGCATTTCCCTTATAAATGACTGAAAGCCTTAAAAGCATTAGACTCCAGTAATTATTGATTATGGGATTCATAACAGCGTTTATAACTGACTTACTCCATCTGATTTTCGTTACTCATCTAACCATAACCTTGTCCGTTAAAGTCCAAAAATGTACTTAAAGATCAAAATAACCAGCTGCTAGGCAACTGTAAACTTCCATCTTTAAAGAACAGCTGTGTTTCCACAGTGTTCTTTTAATCAGCGGTTAGTCTAACTTCCAGATATTTCTCTCAAAATTTAGAGATAAAGTCAAGATTAGTTGGAGAATGCAAACTGGGCAAGAAAAGCATGAGAGAAGCGAGTCGCTGACTGGATTTTTAACTGTTCAGTGACAGAAACTGGTCTTTTTAATGTTCACAATTTCCAGAAAGGACAAAGTATTACTGGGTTTCACTGAGATATAGTGTCACCACATGTTTTACTTGGTGTTGAGGAATGGCATGCTGTTTTATGAAGAATGCATTTTTATACACTTCCATTAGTATTCCTTACTCTCTTACATCTCTTTGCTGATTTTGAAGGGCAAGGAGGCAGGTTTACTGACGTGTCTGCAGATCGCAGGGCGTATCGCCCTAAGCAGCATTAAGCGCTCCAGGGTGACCACCAAGAAGTACAACAGTTTTATCATGTGTTCAGCTTCAGCTGCGCAATCACAGACATCTTCTAGATCCAACTGATACATATTTTTGAATGCTACAAATTAAAGTATATATCTTTTTAAAGAAGCCAGTTAGTACTGCAATGTGTCCTCAATGTGATAAAAAAGCTCCTGATTAGAAATGAAGAACACTGAAATTGCCGTACTCAAGTGAGAAGTGCTGTACCTTGAGAACAATATGCTGAGACAAAAGTTCCTGGACCAGATATTTCAGGAAAAGTGCAAGAAAACTCACACAGTATAAGTATAAAACAACAAGAAAAACAAAAAAGGATTTTTGATCTGGAAGGCAACTTCCTCCACGAAGGTAAAGAGCTGTGTATTTCTTTGGATGCATACAACTTCGATATATGTAATTCCATGCATTTCTTAATCTTATTTAAATATATGTTAATTTTTTTTGCTTCTTCATTATTGCAGATTAATACCTAATTCTTCTAGAACCCTCCCAAATGCATCCAGTGACGAATTACACCAACTTTATGTGTCTTTAATTAGTATTTAGTGATGCTAGAACTATAGCATATAAGACTTGCTGCAGTCAAAACATGAGTAGTTGTTTTAGTGGTTAGCCATAGTCACTCCAATAAAGAACTGAACATCCTGTTTATTGCACACTTTATTTAAGCTATTATCAAGCCAGTATAAAAATAAATTGTATCACATTCAGTTTTCCTTCATGAAGCAGAGGATGCAGTCATTTGTAAATGGAATACTGTTTTAATCTCTTATTCATGGACATTTTACTCATTTCCATGAAAATCTTTTTTAATAATCAACAACTTGTCCACTGTACTGCAAGGGACATTTTGCTACTACATTGCCACATGGGAGCTGTTTTAAATCAGCCTCAATAATAGCAAAATAGCAAAGCCCAAGAGAGATTGATATCCTCTCAGCACCCAGAGACCTCCAAGCTGAAAAACAGGTATCATGGCCACTCAGAAATTGCTGCTCCAATTCTGAAAAAGTGTCCTGCTTTTGGCAAATGGGAGAGAGGAGAAAGCCCAGAACTGCAGGCAGTAGAATTTGGATCTGACTGTGAATTGCTCCAAGCGCATGGAGAGGAATATGTTATAAAAAATCTGAGTAGGGGAAAGGTGGGTTGAAAGATGCCAAGATAATGTTTGTATTTATTTATTTTTTTAGTCTAAAGGTAAATATTATGCTCTCACTGATGTCAGTGGCAATTTTGACAGCAACAACAAGCAGGTTAGGGCTCATATGGCTGTATTGCTCCCACACATGGCTTTATGATGGTGATAATGATTATTATGACATTTTCAAACATGAAGATTGCTGAATTCACTTCTCCAAGATTCAGTTCTCCAAGATTGCTGTTTACTCTAGCAAATGAAACTTTTTGGACTGAAATCTAAAGGCACAAACTTTAGCTTAATCTCTTGACCATTTTAAAAGCTATTACACTGGTATACGGAGTTAAAGGAAGCTGGTATTCCCTTCTCTATTCTTTTGCACATGCAGATGAATTCACTCTTAGCAGAGAAGCCAACAACTTAATACTCTGTTCACTAAAGATAAAACTAAGAGCTGCTTTGGGACTGAGGAATCTCCACAATGGTGCCATAAGAGTGATCACAGAGTCCCAGTTTTCAAATGAAAAGTCAGCAATATTTTCAGAGCTGTCAGATCTTTCTAAATTAATACAACTCAGTAAGATTCATCTGGTTTCCTTAAAACTTGAATTTTGGCCTAACATCTGTCAAAGGGAAAACACAATTCTGTAAACCTTCTGGCAAGCGTGGACCAAGGTATGAATAATTTTTATGCCAAACTGTGATTTTTAGTGAAAGTCATAAGAATATTTGCTTTGCGGTTTCTCTCAAAAACATGATGGTTTTAGTTGAGTTTCCTCTTACATTTTTATTTGAATTCTCAGTGGATGCAAACCTTATGCAAACTGCAGACAGAACAAAGTTGGAACTCTTGCCAGCAAAAACTGCTGAGTTTCACACAGCTTTAAATATTTTACAAGGTCTGAAGCTTTGTTTGCTCTCATTTGAAAGAACTGTTAGTATATTGCTCACAGTTTGCCTGACCTCAGCCTGTAATTTGGAAGGTTTACTCCCAGGCATACCTGTAACTTTCCACTTCACACTCAGTCTCAACTATTTAGGAAGACTACAACTATTAGCAAGAACTGAGTGGGCAAAAAACAGAGGAAGAGTCTCATTCTGTGACAAAAATGGCATTACCTGTTTCCAAGTCACTGGCAAGTTAGAAAAAAGATTCTTGAATGAGTACAAATCAAATGTCTTAAAGGACAAACAAGGCAACATACTGTGTGAGGCCTGATACGTATCACACTAGTGAACATGATGATAATCTATTTAAGAACATGTCCATAATGTGTAGGCTAGAAAGCTGTATTAGCATGGAGTACTTCAATCTGAGAGACAAATACATAGTGTCATTAAGTCTAGATGCAGGCAATGGAGTACACCCATTCCTAATGTGAACAGAATTAATCTATGTTGCATTTATTTTTCCAACCTTTTTATTTCCAAGTATAGTGAAATAGTGAGGATAAGGATAATTATAAATCTAAATTTTGTAACTCTGAAAACATTGCACTGGATTTATATTGGACCTTACACTGACACATAAACAAGACCTGTACACTGAAAGAAAAAATAGCAATAGTTAAGCTGCAAGGAACTGTAATTTGACCATATCTTTATATGCAAGCAGAAGAAAACTTGAACTATTAATATCCATGTATGCACTTGTACATCTGTGAGCATTTTAAAAGGGCCAATTTCATATTGCTAAAAGTGAGAAAAAATGTGAATGGTAATAGAAAACATTTTAAGGATACCTTACTGGAAGTCACAATCAAGACAGAAATTTGAAAAACAAAGAAGCCTCTGAAAAAATGTGAAGGCAGCAAAGAAAAATTGTGTGTGTGTCTGTGTGTATCTACGTGTAAAAACACATATAGAAGAAGTAAGAAACTGTCATCAAGAAAAATAAACAAAAATCTAGAAATTGTAGAAAATTAGTAAGGAAATCAACAACTCAAGAAGAAATCTATGGACAGTAGAGACAAGGACAATAATGAGTTTTTCCATACATTAGGAACAATGAATAGGTTCCTAATACTAGAATTAGTCCTTGACTACATAGATATTGTAGAATGTTAATAAGACAGAAAAGGCAGCAGCATCCAGGTATTATTTCTGGTCTGTATTTACAGAGGAAAAAAGCAGATGGTGTATATATTCCAGGAAGATAATCACCCAAATTCCATTCCAAAACTCAGTAAGGATGTCAAAAACAGAGAACAATATAGAGATTATTAAGTCAGTGGATCAATGTAATTTGCAATCAAAAGTTGTAAAGAGCTAGAGAGTTCAGAGTTACTTGAACCATAACTGTTGATATTCAGTAACTGTTGGAACACTGGAAAAGTTCCAGAAAACTGGAAAAAAGCTCATGGTGAACATGTATTAAAAAGGACAACACTCCAGATAGATAATTACAGATTTATCAACCTGAGATTGATTCCAACATAATCAATGGCTGATACAGGCTTCAAATAATAAAGAATTAAAAGAAGGGACTCAAATATGGCCAGTCAATAGAAACTTAATGAAGACAGAGCCAGACAACCCAACCCACTGTTTTTTTGCTAAGACTCCAAGCTTGTAGTATTGGTTCTGATATTTCAGTAAGACAACTGACTCTGTACTGCACAGCATTCTGACCAGTACAAAACTCGGGGTATTAAAAAGATTAGAAACTGGTTAACTTACAATGTGATCTTCAATGGGAATAATATCAGTTCTTTCCCTAACCACTGTTTACTCTTTTAATTGGTTACCTGGAAGAAAATGTAAGATCATCACTGATAGAACTTGTAGATGTCACCAGGTTTGGAGGACTGGTAAGCAATGAAGATAGTTTCTGGTGCAGAATGGATCGCTTAATAAAATGGATATACACAAAGAGCATCCAATTTAAGACAGCCAGACATAAAGCTGTGTATCAACCTACATGATCACAACGCACTCCTCCTCGTCTTACAATCTGTGAATCAGACCATTTGGTGCACATCATCCTTTCAATTGCTGGGCATAGGCAAACAAATCAGAGGGAGTCAGATGCCAGCCACAGCATTGGGTTCCAATTTTGTTCCAATTTTGGTGTTATGCCACCTGGCAGTTAATTAAAACAGCTGCAAATGGCAAGATGGACTTGCACTTGTACTGCACCTGACAGTAACAAAGCTTACACGGATAGTCCCCTTATCATGAGTATCCCCAGAAAGGACAGAAGCAATATGCCTAGGCTGAGAGTCTTTGCAAGGTTTGAAGCAAATGCATGGGTCACACTATTCCTTCCCCTGAATGTTGTTCCTGAGACAGGGAAATAGGGACGTCTCTTCATGTTAGGAAAAAATGATGAATTATAAGAAGTTATGAAGGCCCCAAAGCTTGAATCTAATGAGACTGCAGACAGAAAGTTTTCAAAGATGGCAAGACCATGGTCAAATAGATGGACAGGAATATGTTTTCAGTGACTGTGTTTTGAGAGGATCAGCTCAAGAAAAAGATGTTGCAGCAGTTAATGGCGAGCGTAACTGAGGCTTGCTCTAAAGATCGACAGTTGAGAATGCTAACAAAAAGAGGTAGTAAAGGAGTAGAATAATAATCAATGGCTTAAATACATCAGACAAGGAAGAAGGAATATAAATCTCCCAGCTGCACACACAAAAAAACAGAAAAGTTGAAGTGGAAAAGGCTTAGAAAGGTCAATCAAAATTGAGATCGTATTTCCAGAAAAAGTACAGATGTTTTCAAATACCAAGCACTGAATGCATAACACTGGAGAAAGACATAACACTATAACTTGTGTATGGACAAAAGGAAGGCAAATTGGTTACACCAGAGGAGCACGCAGCTTACAAATCTTTGTTATGTTGTCATACCTCAGAGCTGAACTAGGCTATTCCTGCTATCAAAGACTCCCAGGAGCAAACACTCTTGTCTAGGAGCGGTAAGGCACTGCAATCCCACCCTTGCCAGCTTCCCCTTGCTGTGCTCTTTGTTCATGCAGCGCAGTAAAGGGAGGTGGCAAAAGAAGTCTCAGTGCAACACAGTCAAGACCATCACATGAAAGCTCTTCAGAATAGGGTGGGAGGTTAGGCCGGTTGGCCCAGTAGCTTTTTTAACAAAAACCTAGAAACAAAGAAAGATAAAGGAACAATGGGAGGTTTTATCATCTGACCATTATATCTCAAGTATTCCTTACTTCTCCTTTGTCTCACACATCCAAGCCATATAGTGTCTTTTCTTCCCTCTTAGCATCTCCAAGACATACTTGTCTTCCTAACATTCTCATTTCTAGTTTTTCTATTCTTTCTCAAAAATATCATCTGAAAAAACATTTTCCCACAAATGCTTTCTGCTCTTTTCTCTTCCTTATTATTTCTCCTTATCTCTTTTGTGCTATGTTCTTTTAATCCTACCTGCTTTAAATCATAATCTCTTTAGGATAAGGAAATGATCATATTCAGCTGTTCACAGATGCACATTTAGGCTCATTGGTGTGCATTTAGGTGGCAGTACAGAGCTGCACTGACTTAAAAAGCTCTGCTCATCAAACGCAGCAACGGAGCTGGCTTCTGTCCACAAAGTGTCTCACTAATCAGCACGCACAGAACAGAAATGATTTGCTGTGAATAAAACAAACACTAATCACACATTAACAACTATTAAATATCAATAACTGAAAAATACTCATATTTGCCATACATATAACTGCCAATTTTATCAATAGAAATGCTGACCTATATAAAATGATTTAAATTTAAAACATACAATTTTGATTTTGGTAAAAAGGTTCCTCACCATTCAAATTATTATATCTAGATATTTCTCATTAGAACTGTAAAAAAACATTTTTAGGATTAGACAAAAAAACTTAGATTAGATTAGATTAAAAAAACAGATTAGTTATCTTTACTAAAGTAAAGGTTATACATTTCAAGTACCATAAAGAATTGCAAAACTTCAGTATGTGTAGGGTTAAAGGGTGGAAATGTGCTGTAACTTGCAGTGGAAATTTCCACTGCGTGCTTTATTGGCAGAGGAATGAGCCATACCCATGGTAAGGGGTGTGTGTGTGTGTGGTCTCTTCATAAACACATTGGAATGCTGTGTCACATTATTTTTCCTTTTGGCTTTCTGACTAGTTTTTGTTTTTGGTCTTCCTGAGTTTTATGGGGTCACAATGTACATAGGTCCACTCAAACCTGTGGGACATTTGCCTAAGAACAAACTGCAGGATCATATCTTAGCCTGGCTCTAGTGTTTTATCATACTGGTACTGCTAGTGTTTTATCCTACTCATACTGTCTGTATTGTTTGCCAGTCTTTGTCATTCATTCATCATTCATCCTTTTTTATTACTGAATATAACAGTTTGCATTTTTTTTAATTCTATACATCCAACATTTAATTATAGCTATGGGAAAAGCTGTAAGGTTTTGGGGACAAGTATATCGCTTCTGTCTGTAAAACAGCAGCTCCTTAACTTCTAGACAAATAATTGGTTAGAGGATACAAGAGGAAGGTTAGAAATACTTAGAGAGAAGTTACCAAAAAAGTCCCCCAAAGAGCTGTACTGAAACCTGAGCTATTCAATTCATTTGTCAATGATTTGGAAAAGGTATTGAATAGTGAAGTAATAAAGTGGCCAAAATTATTATTCACAACGGTCAAAAGTAAAGCTGGTTGCAAAGAAGAGCTGCAGAAATATATGTGTGATAAAAGGACAACCAAAAGATACGAAAATGTTAAAGAAAAAAAATCCCTAACTATATGTACAAAAATGGTCTTTAAATGAACTTCTGGCATTCAGAAAAAAATCTTAGAGTCAATTAAGATAGTTTTTCTGAAAGCATTAATTCAGTGGTAAACAGAAAGTTAAACAGAATGCTCTGAATTATTAGGAAAGGAATAAAGAAAACATAGATAATTATGCCTCTTTATAAATTCATGTTGTGAATGAATCCTGAATGCTGCACAAAGTTTTGCCACCCTACTAAAGAGAGTACAATGGAAACAGAAAAGCTATAAAGAAATGGGCAACAAGGATGGTTGGAGATATGGCTTCTGCATGAGGAGAGACTGAGAAGAGTAGGACTCTTTCTCTTCGAAAAGAAATAGCTCAGAGAGGACATGAAATCATGATTTCAGTAGAGAAGGTAAACAGAAAATGGTTATTAAATACTTCTCTCAACATAAACACTAGAAGGCACCAATAAAATCAGCAGATTTGATAATCTCAAGAGAGAGTTTTTTTCAGCATAACAGATGGTTCACTGAGGCATTCATTGCTGCACAGTGGTGTGGTAGTCAATATTTTAAGGCATTCAAAAGAAGATGACAAAATTCATGGCCTGCTTGGCAGCACTGGGATCTGCAGCACATGCCTCCGGAAGCGCGTGCAGGGGGGACACCCACCCTGGAGGCAGGCGCTGCGGCATTCGGTCTTCCCCAGGCAGCTGCTATGGGCCGCTGTAGGAGGCAGACTCCAAGGTCAGATAAACCTTTGGGCTGTCCCAGTATAAATCTGACATTCCCAAAGCTAAGCACACCACACCCAGTTCAATGATAACCTGATGCAAACACCTAAAAACTGTGAAACCAAGACGCGTTTCTCACATACTGAGAACACACAAAGAAATGCTAATTGTCTGAAACATGCAAAAGGAGAGAGATTTTCAAAATACTTAATTTTGATCCAGCTCTACTCCTCTTACAACAAAAGGATTTTACCATTGGCATCAGTAAGAGCACAGTTAAGCCAATGCTGAGTGACTGACTAAAAATCCCACCTAAGCGGTCTGTATCACTTTAGAGTTAGAGTTGTAGTAATTATCTCTTTGTGGGTTTCTGTGTCTAACCAGGTCTTTAGGAGTGTATGAAGAACTGCTTTTGTGTATTCTGAAGGAAACATGAATGAAAATAACAATACCACAGATCAAGGAGTGTAAATGATAAAGTATTTAGGCACATACTACAGACAAATTAAATGTAACACATTTGGTTTTTTGGAATTTTATTTTTTGTCTTTGTACTATCTCATTTCACATGTTTTTTAGAGATTTTGATTTAATACAATCAGTCTATAGGACTCAGAATACGAGGAATGACTCTGATGGAGACACAGTCAGAACACTGGCCTTAAAATTCAACAGTTCAGCCAGTGCTGTAGATTGTTTCTACATGCTCATGGCCAAAAGCTCTTTGATAACCAACCCTTTCCACTGACATAGTATTACACTGATTTTGAGTGGCCAAGTAGCAAAGAGACCATTTATAAAACAAAATTATTATGTGATTTATGAGTATGGTAACCATTAGGCAAATTAAGGTTCTTGTTCCCCTATCTTGAAAATGATAATATGGAACTAGAAAAAGGTTGGTGCATTTAACACAGTTGATCAGATATCTTCCACAAAATGAGTGATTAAATAGGCCAAGAAACTTGGAAAGGTGACAGCTGATGATGGAGGTATGACTAAGGGCTGTGAAATCATGAATGCCATATGGAAAGTTAATAGGGAATGACTGTTCAACATTTCTTCTATCACAAAAGCTAGCAAAGGATCAAATTAAATTATCAGGCAGAAGTTTTAAAATAGACAATTTTTTTTTTCATACAGGGAATAATTAAATGGTGGAACTTACTGCCACAGGATTTTGTAGACATAAACAGTCCACAGACACTATCTATGACAGAGACAGGACATACACAGAGATAAGTGCGTAACTTCCATTCACATGGCACATACTGCTTGAGACTAGAAGGGTATGTCAAAGGAAATATTGCTATATTCCTGTCTTGCTTGCAAACTCTTCTCCTAAGCAGCTAGTTTTGGCCACTGGAAAGGACAGGATTCTGGGTTGGGTGGACTTTTGGCTATCACAATATGCAGATACTCTCAGATACTTTTCAGATTGGCCTAAGAAATCCCTTAAATATGGTCATGCAGCTTATAGAACAAACATTAACTGAATATAAGTAAGCTCCTTTCTGAAGATGAAAGGGGAAAAACAAAAATAGTTTAGCTGTACATACATTTCTTATTAACTTTCAGGATATATATTAACACTTTTGAATGGTTATAGGCAAAAGAAATTAGCAAATGTAAGAAGGCAAAAAGGTTTGCTTTAATAACCAAACAGGGTTTTATTGTTTTCTTAGGCAACTATTCAATACTTTTTAGAAATGAGACTTAATGTGTGCCAATGAGAATCATATTTTTGCTTTTTTAAGGAGATAAAGTCAAGCAGAATGCAGTAATCCATGCAACATTTCCTTGTGATGATTTCTTCTTCACATTCTGAATTTCTTGAATGTTTGTTATTTCAGGATCAAAAACAAGTGTCTCCAACTTAACAAGTATGATTTTTTTTGTTTTCTCATGTCTTTGGATGTACTTTGAATATGAAATGTTCTAAAATTAAAGAAGGTATTTAGATGAGCTTGAGGGCATTCTATGGTAAGCTTGCTGTGAATTAATCATCATCTGTTCCAAAGAGAGTTGCATCTTTCCTTAGGAATAATCAGCAACCCCTATTACTGCCTGTTGTAATTTTTAAGTCTATCATCAAGTCTCTTTTCTAAGTCATTTTCTATCCTTGATTTACAAAGCTTATGTGTCACAGATATCTTTTAGAAAGGAGAAGGTGATTGATATCCATTGCTTCAGCTTGGACATCACTGCTGAAACTTAGAGTATTTACATTAATTTGCAACTCTAAGGAACTGTGGTATAAAGTTGTTGTTATCACTGTATACTTTGCTATGCAGTGTTTGAATTATTCATTCCTTCTTACGATGATCAGGTATTTTTATGTGAAGATCTAAAGAACAAAGTTTGGTTACCATCTATTTCAGCTAGTTCCTATTCTAATTTGTTTTGCTGCTTAGTGAATTCTTAATCTTATAGATTACCTGAGGCCATTTAGCTGAAGTCAGAGAGAGCTCAGAAACTCTTTCACAAGAAGTTCTTAATTTGGTTTTGTTTTAATTTAGAACAAACCCAAACATATTTTCACTTTTTTTACATCTATTTTAAAAAAAATAATTTGGAAGAAATATTCTGAACAGGGATTTTTAGAAACAAAATACACCCTGAAACTTTAAACACAGCTGAATTAAACTGACACAATTATTGTCAAATTCATTGTGCAAATTGCCAGAACTCAGGTCAAGAGTACCATGCCTTCTGAACACCTTTCTAATGGAAAAGGGAATTACAGCTATAGTCACCCTTCACCACAGCAGCTATCCTGACTTGGGACAGGATTCACAGGTTTCAATCTGCTTTGCCACAGAGCTCTCATCCTCCAGCTTGTGCATAGGCCACCCGGCCTGTGGGGAGATGTGGAGCACTACTACAATCGAGTCAGGGCTCAAAGGGAAAAGTATACCAAAACCCAACACAATATGGGATCATGAAGCTGTCATTGCTGAACGAACAAAAGGCCATATTCTTCTGGGACAGAAATTAAAATGGTCACAAAAAGTGGTGTTCCCTGTGTTGTCCCATGTGTGCCTCACGTACCTGTCACCCCAGGCATACACCTACATCTGAAGAGGAGGAATGTAAGACACAGGGTGCCTGTAATCTGGCCTGGAATAAGTTATACTTATGCAATAATTACACCTAAGGCAAACTATCAGAACATAAACAGACCAAATGAACAGTCTTAACTGCACTGAAATTTTAAGGGCAATTGGCAAGATAGAGCCGTAACAGAAAAAAACTAATAGATAAATTGAATCATGGGAGCTTATGTAGCAGATAGATCAAAATATTTAGAAATACATGTTACATACACATCTTTTGAATGGTATAGCTTGTGCTGGTGGCATTGGTATGGTGGCATTGGTATTGTGGTTTAGTTTAAATCTTCTGCTTGGTATTAGTTCTGTTAACAGAAGGAGATAAGAGCATATTTCCATCCAGCCACATGGTAAGGACTAAACTGCCCTAACAAAAAAGTAAAGCAGCAGATAAGGAAAGGCTCTGACTCCTGGTACTACATGGCTCATGCAAGTCCTTCCCCTTGGAAGTGCTGCATCATATTGCGCCGTACTACATGCTTTTGCAAACAAAATTATCCAGGCACAGCAAGGATTCTGCCGAGACACAGCAATGCCACCATCAGCCTTCTTAAGAAAATGGCATAGCTCTGACTCATTTTTAGTAAACATTCTCTAAAATAATGCAGTAAGCCTTCTGCTTCTACCTAATGAGATTTCAACTCTTCTTCAGGTCAGTTACAATTCAGTTATGGTGAGAAAAATAAGGCACAAATGTGGCAAGAAATAACAAATCTGTTTTAGTGATGAATGCTACTGCTAAATCATATAAACTTTTCTAAACTGATGAAAACAGAGGACAGAAGACAACATTATCTGTGGTAATCATCTAAACAATGAAACAGTCTGAACAAATATTTTCTCATGGAAAATTATGGATATTTTACAATACCAGAAGTGCCAACTTGACTGAAAAAAGGAATATAACACTGGAAAAATTTTATGTATTTAATCTACTGAAGCACTGGTAAACAAAATACAATCTGCAGTTTTGTTTTTTAAAAAGACAACAATTCAAAATATTCTCTCTGCCTATAATTGGAGATGACAAATACGGCTACTTTGGATTAGATTTCCTGAGTTTCTTAGAGACAAAAATTACGTATTACAAAAATGCCTGAAAAAGATAAGAGACTTGAAACCCATTGATTTTAATAGGATACAAGCATCTGATTTACCTCAATTATAAAAGGTGCTTAAATACCTTAAAATCTGATCCTGTCCTTATTGTAGTGATTGTTCAAGCTTTGTATCAATAGGAATTTCATCAAACTCTTCCTCATTTCTGATCAAATCACACACTTTCAAATCACATATGTTCTAGCCCTTTGTATAAAAGAAATGTAATCAGATTATATATAACAATATCTTTTTGGTGATTCAATACAGAATGTGACTATAATCATCTCTCATACATTACTCACTTTGCATGTTTTATTATTTATCACACATTTGGATGGCTTGGTGGCTAAGGGGGGACAACTGGATGTTATCTCCACTTCATTAAGGCTTTCAACACAGTCTCTCGTAACATTCTCATAGACAAACTGATGAAATATGGACTAGATAAGTGGACGGTGAGGTGGTCTGATAACTGGCTGAACTGCTAGGCTCAAAGGGTTGTGATCAGCGATGTGAAGGCCAGCTGGAAGCCAGTGACCACTGGTGTACCCCAGGGGTTAATAGTGGGGCCAATACTGTTTAATGTCTGCGTTAATGACCTGTATGATGGGTAAGAGTGCACCCTCAGCAAGTCTGCAGATGATACAGAACTGGGAGGAGTGGTTGATATACCAGACAGTTGTGCGGCCATTCAGAAGGACCTCGACAGGGTGGGGAACTGGGCCAACAGGAACCTCATGAAGTCCAACAAAAACAAACACAAAGTCCTGCACCTGGGGAGGAATAACTCTGTGTGCCTGTACAGGCTGGGGACTGACCTGCTGGAAAGCAGATTTGCAGAGAAGGACCTGGGGGTCCTAGTGGACACCAAGTTGACCATGAGCCAGCAATGCACCCTTGTGGCTAAGAAGGCCAACAGCATCCTGAGCTGCCTTAGGAAGACTGCTGTCAGCAGGTCAAGGGAGGTGATCCTTTCCTTCTACTCAGCCCTGGTGAGGCCACATCTGGAGTGCTGTGTCCAGTGCTGGGCTGCCCAGTACAAGAGAGACATGGACTGACTAGAGAGAGCCCAGCAAAGCGTCAAAAGCATGATTAATGGACTGGAGCATCTCTCATATCAGGAAAGGCTGAGACAGCTGGGACAGTTCAGCCTTGAGAGGAGAAGGCTCAGGGGGGATCTTATCAATGTGTTTAAATACCTGAAGGGAGGGAGTAAAGACCACATAACCAGACTCTTCTCAGTGGTATCCAGTGAAAGGACAAGAGGCAATGGCTATAAATCGAAATACAAGAAATTCCGTTAAAAAAAAAAAAAAAGAAAAAGTTTTATACTGTAAAGGTGATCAAACACTGAAACAGGTTGCCCGGAGAGGTCATGGAGTCTCCTTCCTTGGAGATACTCAAAACCCAACCGGACATGGTCCTGGGCAGCCTGCTTTAACCAGTCCTGCTTGGAGAAGGAAGTTGGTGCTCTAGGAAGGGGGGGGTAGATTAGATGATCTCCAGAGATCCCTCCCAACCTCAACTATTATATTGTTCTGTGATTTAATTCAGATCATAAATACCTCTAAACAGGCATCTTACTGTCTTGTAGTATAAATAAAACATAATGTGACAAACTACAGAAAATTCCAGTGACTGATTCAATTACATTCTGAATTGAGCTAGAATTTTTCCGCCATGTTTCCCCAGTGGGACACTTGGAAAAGGAGGATCTTCTACTTTCTTTGATATGCTTTTTTCAAAAACTGAAGTTATGACCACCTGCAAAACATTAACTGAATAAATAACACCCAATAATTTAAAACATCTGCTTTTTGTGAGCAAATCTAAAAAAACAAACTGAAAGCTTTCTAATAAAAATGCTGTCTATCAGCATAATCTTGAAGCAATCTGACAAGTTGCCCACTTCTTTCATGGCTGGTGCCTTTTAAAACTACTCCCTGTTGTGCAGCTGTTTGCTGAAGTTCCTAAAGTCTGTTTTGTCTTGCCAAGGGTACTCTCCTTGCTCACAGTTCAAAGGCGTGCCATGCAGAGCACAGCATTTTTATGTCATCAATTATTATTATTATTTAGTATTTTATCTTGCCCTGAGCATGCCAGATATTTCTCAGAAAATGTATCACAAACACATGGGCCTGGCTTTATCTCATTGACAGTCTTCATGCCTAACACAGCACATTTCCTTTTTTGCTATGTTGGGTATTTGGTGGTACAGAAACAGCAGGTTCTAGTGTTTGTGAAATCATTTCCCTTACTGCCTATAAAACTCAGGACCAGTGCAGCCTTCATCCATAAGTGATCACCATCTGCAAGCAGAGCTATTGACTGGAGCAATATAATAAACAACCATTTTGCTCTGTCACTGGGATGCAACAGGAGAAGAAATTGAAAAGCCCCTTAATCCCTCCCTCTCTAGCCCCTGGAAAGTTGCAGGTTCAGCTCACCTGAAATACTATGTAACCTGGATTTTGTTCCAGGATGTTCCACAGTCTTATACTGAGGCTATGTTTGATTCCACCAATGTTTTTTATAATAACCTCTCTGAAAAGCAGACTTTCCTATTCACTTGCATAGCAAAACTCTTCAAGCTTTGGTATCATATTTCTATCAGGTTTTTTTCTTCCTATGACAGACATTATTTTGTCCTGCTCAAATGTATGAAGAAGAAAATTTTTTTCAACTTATTTTGATCCTGTCACAATCTTCTGGGCAATTTTTCACTAACTCTTTTTTCCTCTTCTCTAGCCAATACAAGCTACTGTCTTTTGTCACCCTCTCTAAGACTCTTCGGGGCCCACCAGCCCTACCTATCATCTCTCATTTCTACTGAGTTATTGACTTCAGTATTCTGTTCTTCAGTAATCTCTTGCAAGCAGCACTCTAAAACACTCTTCCCTAGATAGCCTACAAAAAATATGATAAATAAATTTGTGTTTGCTTATCATGCTGACCAACAGCACTTCAATGTTCCCTTGTATTGTCTGATGGTAGCTATCTAATGTCTCGTTTCGTATTGTTAGCTTTTTGGCAACCACCTTTTGGTGAATGAATTTGTGCCTAACACAGTGGACTCCTGGTCATGAGTGAGTCTTGTTAGCGCTAAGGTAATTCTATTATTAACTTATTAGATAATGTGAGTAATTAGGTAATAATAGCTATTACAACTATTGTTATTGTTAATATCAATAAATGTGCTGAAGATATTCATCTTTCTACAGTGCAAATAGTGATAGTATCACAGAGTAATAAATCCAGAACAGGTTTGCAGTAATAAACAGTCTTCCCTGTATCCCTATAATCCCAGAGAAATACTAGCTTTTACCAGAAGGTGGTGCTTATGTGCCACTAAACAAAAAGATGTGGTCCTCCAAGTTTAGAGAAGTTCCCAGATATCAGGACAGAAAATGAAACAATCATTTATGATTCCTGTTCTTCTTTTTGGAAAGATGGGCTGAACTACGAAGATAAAGAAACAATATCTTTCTTCCACAGAAGATGACTTTTCCAAGTTTGTAAAAGTCACATTCAGATTGACAATGAAATAAGTTTTTTGTGCTGCCAAGTACTAGTCCTTGCACAGAACAATGAGAAATAATTTATAATTATCTTTTTAAAAGAATATGTAAGGTGTTGTAAAAATGATTTAGGTTTGTATTAATAAATACCTAACAAGAAGCTGCAGTTTTGACAATTTTGATTTTTACTATTTCAGATTAAGAAAATGCTTTCTAATGCCAAAACATGAAGGTAAAAATATATTCTCAAAAATATTAAATCAAATAGGCCCTTTGAAATTAAACTGGAAGGAATTTGGATGTAACAAGCTTCTATAAAGAAAACAATGTCATTTAAATAACAACATTTTCATTTATGCAATATTTTTCATCCCAAAGGAACTCAAAAATTTTAGAGGCTTTTGCAATCAATATTTAGAATTTTGGAAGTTCTTTTTAGAGAGCTGGTTTGGAGGGAGAGGAGGATTGTAGCCTCTCTTTCTGTTATTAGTTGTTTGTATGTTCATGAAAACTGCCTGTCGTGCTCTGCAACTCTAAGTCTTGATGAAGTTCTCTTTTGGGTAAGTGCCTTTAGCAGAGTTTATAGATTGGATTGTAACTCTGATGAATCAGGCAGGCACCTCTCCATTCTCAGTAAGGTAGAATCTGCCTTTAGCTCTAGGATGTGACTGTTATTTTTTTCTGCAAACCTGAATTAAACTAAAGCTTTAAAAAAATAAATTAAAATTAAAGAGAAACAAGCAACTTAGTACAGTTGAAGAATTTTAGTATTCAGACACTCAAAACACCAGAGACTATACAGAGAATTTCTTGCATCTTACATTCCCCTCCTACATTTGCTTTGCAGCCTGTATGAACTGTGAAAAGGCAACAGGAGAGGAGGGGCAGTGGTGGATGATTCTTGTCATGAGAGTGATCTAAAGAAAGGAGACAGAAGCTTAATATTTCTCAGAAATGCTCACCTGCTGGCTCACCAGCGTAGTCACCCTGCAGGACTATCACCTCTTCCTTTGAACACGTTCAGAGTTAGGGCTCGATTCAAAACCTGTACAATTCAATGGATGGCTTTTGGAAGTACTTCAGTAAGCTTTGTATCAGGCCTTTATGCACAACACAGAAATGAATGGGTATTTCAATAGCATGTATACTAACAGAGCACAATATCTAGTCATTCAGGTCAGTGTGTGGCACTTACACCTAACAGAACTTCCTCAGCAAGCAATAAGGAAGCTCTCAATGCATATAACCACTCCAATTCCAGTAAGAAATGCTGGCTCTGAAGCAGCAATGCTTCTGTAGCTATTACATTACAAAAGGACAGCCCCAAACTCCCATACAGTCTGGCAACATGGTGAGCTTTAAAAATAACAGGAAAACAGGCAAGTTGAAAAAAAGCCATTTATAACCAGAAAGAAATAAACCCCAAGATTCTTAGTCATCATCTGCACCAAATAATTATTTCTAGGGCTAAGAATATGTTCTTTAGTTCAGAAGCTCTTGCTTTTTAATGGGATTGTTTCATTCTGCAAAACCTGCACCTCTTTAGTCAGGAAATTTTATAAAGAGAACTTTCCAAGAATTTTCTATTACTCTTTTCAGAATATGCAAAGTCTTTTCTCACAACACAGTATCATGTAATCAAAAACTGCTACATGAAGAAATACAGAAAAGCAAGAACATTATGGGTAATATTTTGTAAAAGATTTTGAAATCTATGAAATGTGAAATACCAATATAACCTATTTGTTTAAGTTATCATTGTTTAAATCATATCTGTGGAAATTTCTATAGTTAGCACAGTTGTTGTCCCCTTCAGGAGAGAAGTTAACCAGGATGACTGACAGCGGTATCTGGAGCTTTAAGATTTGAGGAGACTGAACAATTCAGCCCAGAACATATTAAATACTGAGCTAGAAGTGTTCAGCTGTTTGGATGTTTCTGATGTTAAATCTGAGTCAGGAAGAGAACAAATCCAAAAAGTGCACTGGATGTGGTTTATAAACACATTGATTTTTTCACTAAGCGAATTATGTGTTTTTGATTTCTCTCATTTACTTGTTATCCTGATTTAGATACAAAGGTGAAGTTAAAAAACACAACTCCCTGATGCATTTGGATGTTCATTACACTAACTATCTGTGATTACGACAAAGCCTATCATCTTCTTCACAGCCTTCGGTGTTGTCACACCACTGGGCTGTTAGCCAAAATTCAGGGCCCCACTGGGTTGTTTCTATTGGAATCAGGAACTGGGAATCTCAGGCAGGTAGTCTCCTGATGTAGTGACAGAAAAATGCAGGCAAGGTTCTGTTCTCCTGAACACATTAAGAACAACAACACGTAGATTTTTCACTCAGAAATTTCTCAGTCCATTACCCTGGCAAGTTCTGTGTTCAGGAACCTCTATCCCTCTTCTCAGACTCACATTCACAACTATTTTGCCTCCAATGTAGACACATGCTATACTTGTTCTCAAAATGTCACCATTAAAAGTTACTGTGACTTTGACTTGTACTTGGCTGCTGAAGATGACCAACAGCCAGAGATAGTAAATCCTGCACTAGGCCAGTGGAAAAGTAGGAAATCACCTCTATTTCCTTTTGCTGCCTCACCACGCACATCCAAGGAATGTGGATACAGTAGTTTCACCCAGGGTGCTGGCAGCTGGACGATGTTTGGTCCTTTACAAGGGAAAAAAAAAGAAAAGAAAAAAAAAATCCTCAAATGAATCAAGTGTGCTATCTCAATCTGTGGCAGGGCAGCAGCAAACTACAGAAAATAAGACAGCACTCTCTCTCCGTAGCCCTACTTGTTGGCTACTTACTGAGTCAGTATCTGTATCTCTGAGAGGGATCGGGCATTATGTGGCAGAGGACTCAGATCCCTGAGCTGCAACAGGAGTGAGTGCCTGCAAAATAAACAGCACTGCCAGCCCTGTAGAATTTGTGCTATGGGCATGAGCAACGAAGGAGCTGTTTTCAAACCTGGTCTGGTAGGAGGCCAAGGGGCAAAACGAGAATGCTGCACGGGGAAGAAAGATTACATTTGCCGGGCATGTCTTCATGTTGCTCCCTTTAGTTTGTTTCCTAAAACTAACTCTAGCTCTTTCGTATTTTTAATAGCACCTGGAACCTAAAGGCTGGATGAGATTTTCCTCCTTGTCCAAAGTCTTTCTTTCCTCTCTTTCACCTCTTCTCTGTGGAGCTCAGAAATATAGTATCTTGCTTGGTGCTCATAGTTACAACTGCACAGTGTTTGCTCTCCTTGCAAGAATTATATGAGGCTGTTACAGAAGGAGCCAGTCACAGCAACTGCTCCAGACTTTTGGGCCTGATTTCTTGAGGAAACAAGATCATGCTCTCTTTATACAAGTATCTTAGTGAGCCATGGATTCTCCTCTTTGTAGATTCTCTCGTGTCTCACACAATACAATTTCCCACACACAGGCATTCATAGTATTTTTCTCTCATTTTCTGATGTCTGATAAGCATAACCTCAGCATGATTCACTTAAACAGTTACTCAACCAGTGCATACAGGAAACCAGGCTTCACTAGTTCCAGCGCGCATGGAAATACTTCTCGTTCCTTGGAATCACTCTGTGGTGTCTCTGGCAGGGATGCAGCATTGCCTCCCATCCCATCCTTCCAGCCTGTGCCTGGAAGTCCTTCACTAACTGCCTGTAGATGTTTCTCTCCCTGCGTCTGCCAGGAAGTGTGGCCTGCATAGTCCCTGCCTTTTCTTCACAACTCCTTGCTCTACATAGATAATGAGATGGTAGCATTTGCTTCTCTTTACACACTTGCACTGGCAGAAACGTACTTTTTATTCAAGGCTTCCAAGGGGAGGAGCTTTTGGTCAGCCACACCTCAGCCAGCAGAGCTGAAACCTGTGGCCAAGAGGTTGGCAGAAGGCACTGTAGGACTGTTATTGCAGAACTGTTAAAAGCAACAAGAGCAAAAGGCATGTCTGTGCTGGATGTGGTGTTACTCAGCCGACACAGACCTGAGGACCTGCTGCTTCATATGTGGAGGAGTGAAGATTGGGATCCTTTTTAACAGAAGATCTGAACCACAGATCCTGATCTTTGCATGTGTACACACAGACTGCTGACCAAACCAGAATTACAACCTCCCCCTAAATAAAACACATTATTTTACAAAATAAAGGCTTTTCCATCCTAATGTACTCTAAATAGATTAAAACATTTTGAGAACATTTTCTCCTATTCTTTAACTGTAAATCTTTTGCAGGATTCATTCATCTGTAGCTGAGAGGGGCTTGATAGTGCTATGCATCCATTCACCAGCATCTTGAAGATTACAAGACTACTATGTGTTACGTAATTCTGGATCTTCGTTTGCCAAACACTTTATATGTTTACACGGTGTTTCATATATTTTTGACTGACTTTTAACTCCTAGTAGCACTACATTTGCCTACTACTTCTATGGTTCTCTTTCATCTTGAAGCACTCTGCATATATTAACTAATGTAATCCTCTTAATCCTCTTAATTAATCACTTCAGTACTTCTTGTTATTTCTGTTTTTTCCCCCAGAAATGTTAAGGATCTAACTGAAGGAAAGAGTGGCTGTTGTAGCATTAACTCCACTTCTTACAGAAATCAGCACGATCTTCGCCAACATGCATGGAAAACACTTGATTCTACCGCAGAAACATTTTGGGGTTTGCATGAAAGAAGTGGAAATCTACAGAACACTGGAAAGAAATTTGGCAAGACTTTCTTACTGCATACAAAATAATGAGAGTTTTTGAGCAAAGATAGTCATTGCAAAGGAGTTGGAGGATTTTTTTTTTAATTTTTTTAAAAATTCCTCTATCTAAGAAAAAGCTAAATACTCATGAGACACTGGTGACCTTAAAAAGTCAAATGGATATCTATGTTCAAGGATTTCTTTTAAAGATCCCTGTTGTATGTGCATTATCTTTTACACAACACTTCAGTTCTGAAAAGCACTGCATGCTGAAGAAATAGGTTCACTTCTCTAAGCAAATATGTAAGATGTTCTCTTCAGAGGTAAGACAGGTGAATATGGGGTTAAAAGGGATAAAGGACTAGTTAATCAGGACAGGCAAAGTTACAGGTTTTTCTGAAATCCTAACTTGAGCTCTGACCAAACAAATCAACTTTTTAAAAGCAACCAAAAAGAAGATTTGAAGAAAGAGACTTCTTTGAGGAGAAAAGGATATTCAGAGAAGTCATGTGCTTGAGGAGAAAATGAAACAAAGGTAACTCTAAGAAAAGTTTGAGAGCTGAGGAAAGAAAACCTGCCTATAATAAGTGCTGTCAGTGGGAACATTAATTTTCTTTTGGTTATAAAATTGGATCAGACTGGAAAAGGAAGTGCTTGAATTTTAAGGACTGACTCAAACTTAAGAGTATTTTCTGCAATTTTGCTCTCCCTGTAATTCTTCCTTGAACTTTATCCTTAGTAATCTTCAGATGCGTGCATTGCATTCTAAGTCATTAAGGGTTTTTTTCCACCTTATTTTGAATGGACCAAGGACCTGCTCCAATAGGGCAATGGCTGTACTCTAAATTAGTAGTTCTCAAACTATTGTTTGCAGTCATCCAGAGAGCTGGCTTGTCACATGGTTCTGGCTGTAACCCTGTAAACTGAAATAAAAGACACTAAAAAGATGTATTAAATACGTTCCCATGACACTGTCTCAGCAAATAAAACTGGAGTGACTATGCAGTGCTATAAGAGAATTGGGAATGTTCTTTGACAAATCTCAGATGCTGGATGTGATTTTGTGCATTTCTAAAAATTCAGAAGCCTACTGCTGCTTCTCTGGAATATTATAATAATTTACCACAGAGAAATCTGTTACTAGAATACCAGGAAACAGCAGTGAAACCAAAGAAAGAAAAGAAAAATAAAAACAAACTTCAGGAAGGTAGATTCCAGTAAACTCAGGGAAATACTAGTTAAGAATTTATGGGAGGCAAGTTCATGGGGAAAAGGAGTTAGAGAGACCTGGCAATTCCTCAAAGCAATGAGGCACAAGTACAAACTGGCCCAATGCAGAGGAAGGATGGAAAGCATAGAAAGAGACCAATCTGGCTAAATCTCGAGCTTGTTATTAGCCTCAAACACAGGAAGAGAGCACAGAGAAAGTGGAAATTAGGTTAGATTGCTACAGACAAGTATTTTTCAGAAGACACAAAAATCAGAAAGACCAAGGTACAAACAGATGCAATTAGAAAAAGAAGACCAAGAGCAACAATAAAACATTATAAAAGTAATAAGTACATTAGTAAAAATAATAAGAGCAAGAATAACAGAGCTTTGCTCCTTAGCAAAGATGAAAAGCTACATGGCAACAAAATTCACTAGAAAGCTCATTTGTGATCAGGTAGCTAATATGCTTAATTTAATGAGAAATTAAGTGAGAAAACATATGACTGCAGCTTAAAATAAGGAAAGAACAAACTAGAGAGTTTAAAAACATGTTATAAATGAAATCAGCTTAGAATAATTTTCATATCAGTTTGACTCATAATTACAGTTTACTTAGCAAAACGCCTGATGTAACCTTAAGGGCATAATCAGTTATCTCTGAGTATTTGTGAAAGACAAGTAAGAGACATGAAGACCCAAGAGAGGAAAATTACAATATGTGACTTTAAGGGGGAGGAGGGAGAGGAACAGAGGAATTACATTTTCAATTCCTGGAAAAATCCCGCTGACAAATAAACAAATTGCAAATACTTCGTCAAGAATAAATCATGTCAAGTCTTTCATAATAAGGTAGCAGGCCTTTAACTATGGAAGCAGCACCTAATGTCACATTTCCAGACATTAGTTAGGTTCCTGACACTGTCCCATATGACATCCTCATGAGCAGCTTAATGAAACTTGTTCTTGACTTTACTAGCATAGAGCGGGTGCATAATTTATTGGAAAATCATTCTCAGAGAGTACTTATTTATGTTTAATTGTCAAAATGGAGGGATGTATTGAATGGTGTCGCATCTTGAATGAAGTTCAACAGGCATGCATAAGAGTACTATATGTAAGCAGGAATAATCAACTAACTACAAATACTGAACATGGAGCAGCTGGCTAGGAAGGAGTTAGAGGTTATAGTAAATCATAGGCTGAACATGACCTAGCAATGACTTGCTGTTACAAAAAAACCCCCAAAGATCAGACTAAATTATATAAACAGAATATAGACCACAAAACATGCAAAGTAATCCGTCTAGTCTGATCAGCACCGATAAAGCCTCTGCTAGAATACAGTATCCAGTTTCAGGCACTGCCCTTCAAGAAAAATTTAGACCCACCAGGCAGACTCCAGCAGAGAGCAATAGGATTACCAGACATCTAGAAAACATGGCCTACATAAAATATATTCCAAAAAAAAAAGATGAGGAATGTGATAATAGCCTAGCATATAAAAGTTACTATACAGAGAAAGAGAATGTTCTGCTCTATACATGCATAATACTGCCATGGGAGGGACTAATAGGCTAAAAGACCTATTTTTCTATGTACCTATGCACTATAATTCCCAAATCCCAGACACATTCCTACAGTTCCCATTGGGCATAAAAAAAAAGAGTTAAATGTTATTAAAAAAAGAAAAGGACAAACTAATGTTGCATTTATGCTTTCATTTTTGTAATGAAAATGCCTATATCATATATCACTTATACCTCCATATTCAGCTCCAGCTCAAAACCTTAGACCAAGCGAAAGTGTAATACATACACAAATATTACTCCCAAACTCTTCATATTCAGTTCATGCTTGACTTTCCTTTTAAGGCAATGCATCACTCAAGACTTCCTTCTAGCTTCCTTTCATCTTCCTCTCCCCCATACCAAAAATGCCAACTAGTTACCTTTAATATCTTCTCCTGTGCTTCCCCCCATACTTGGAATTTCTCTTGAAACATCTTTAAAAGAAACAAGAGTGCTGTTCCCTGATCAGAGAGGTTCACTTCCACAAGTAAGCTTGAAAAATTAAAACAAAACTAAAAAATGGGGAAAATTCACCTCAAATCAAATATGAAAATTCTCATTAACTTTCACCTTGGACTGTGACTGACTGTGGTAATGGAAAATTTGTGGCTATCTCTATTTATAGCTTTTTGCAGCCAGTGGTTTATCCACTGGACAAAGACACATTTCACAAAAATATAAAGCACTTCACAGTACAAGCAAGCTGCTTTTACACTGTACTTTTCTGTAGTGCTTCCCTTGGTGTTTTTACAAGGCATTAAAGTAACTCCACCTAGTAAACTAAGTGATCTGTGCAAAACAAAATAGGTCTTAAGGTTGAAGGCCAAGGCCTCTTATGTCTCAGTGTGCAAATCCCATTGAATCCAGCAATAGATTCCCCCCTCCCCCCTCCCAAAAAAAAGAGTGAGAGAGAAATCCTGGTTCGGGAGACATCACTTCTACAACCATGAGAGCTGAATTATTTCCTTACTTTTCAAAATAGGCAGACTGACAATGACTTTATTAAAGTCAACATTGCTAGGCTAATTTATGCTAGTTAAGAATTTGCCACCTTGAATTTAAATACTGTAAGCCAGTGAAACCACTAAACCAGTTCAAATTCTTATAAGCAGTGAAGTTGATGTATACTAGTCTCAGTTATCAATACATTGCACACTGGATGCACAGAAAGAATTCTCAGAAGGAAACCTGAGATTCACTACTGATTTTAAATACTATGGTTAAAAATTCTTCATATTTCATAAAGTCAGCATGAGAATTAATAAAGAATAATTCATACTGTGCTTTACCTGCTAAGGCTAAAATCTTTTCTCCTTAAAATGCTCATTCTAGAACCTGAAACTGATTTGGAAACTGTCTAGGAGAATCACCTAAATGTTATTCATTTGCTGTTCTGATGAGAAACCAGGATTCTCAGATCTCCTGCATTTCCTCCTCTGCTACTGCATTTTGAAAGGTAAGAGATATTCAATCAGATGCTACAGAAAAATTTGAGATTTCAAATATTGCATTAACTACTACTACTCCTGTTGTCACTAGTGGATAGTCAAAATTCAGTCTCATAAGCATTGAGTGCAAGAGCACTCATATAGATGCAAAAAGCATGATAGAGCTCTGTTTATTTTCACAAGTGCACATTGTGTTCTTCTGTACAACAGGCTTTAAATTCTTACAGACAATGCCTGAACAACAAGCAAATAGCTACATACAGTTGTTCCATATTTAGGAGATAACTATGAGAACTTCATTAACATTGCAAAATCAAGCACTAAAGAATTAGGAAATCTCTTCTGCAACCTTAGCTCTTACGAGTTCTCTATTTTCATACTGTATATCCTTGCAGATATCCTGCACCAACAAATGGCACATTCCTGATCCAAAATAGGCAAGGTTTTGAGCTTTTCTAATAAAATGTGAGGAAAAGATATTTTCTTCTAGTGTCATTTTTGGAAAGTTAAGCTGACAGTCTCATAAGAAATTCCAGCCTGAGATACTTAAAGTTGGGAAAAAAATTTTAACAGAAACATAAAGTATTGATTTTGTTAATAGGAATTATAGAATATATACACAGATGCAGGCACATACAGACACATAAACAGCTGTTTCAGATTGGTGTTAACAGTACACAAACTTTGTGCCATTCTGGCAGCATACAGGGACTTTAAAATACGCAAAAGAATAATTTGTAATTTAAAACAAAGTTGTAAAGCATCCTTAACATAGATATGTTCTAGAGTTAACATCCAGGTAACTTGATTTTTGTGGTGAAACACTAATTCTGCCTGGATATGATATAAGGTATTTTTTCAGCTTAGACCAGCGGTAAATTTATCATGCAGTGATCTACTTAATGCAGTGTTTAGATTTTTGTGAGGGATTGTAGTCTTCTTCAAGTGTGCTTCCTTTCTCGCTGAATGCTCTTCTCCCTTTCATGGTGAATCACTTGCAAGTACCCTAGAAATGCTGCATCTTGCAACCAATCTGAACTACACTGTGCTTCCTCAAAAGTTTACCAGGCTTATGCTCTCCCCCTTGTTTTGGAGGTCTCTGATTTGCATTCAGCAGAAAACAGGTGACAGTTACTCTATGCTTAACTTTATTTTTTTTTAAAGGAACCATATTCATTAATTGCCTAAGAAAAGGGTAAATTCAAACACCTGCTACTAAGCAGGTCCTGATAAAAATAAGATCTTGTTCTCCTCCAGATATGAGAACAGGCTGTAGCCATTTCTAGTCAACAGTAATTGAAGAGAATAGGAGGGCACATCTGAAGTTGAATCCAGGAGGATCACAGTAACAGGACTAGTTCCAGTGTGCTGGCTGCGTTTCTGTCCTCGGAATGACCCTGCAGGGCTCCTGTTGCCCGTCTCAGTATCAATGCAGGCAGTCCCTGGAGGATGGACACTCCCTAATCCACCTTCAGGAGGCTAGAAGATTAAATAATAGATGTAAGATTTATTTACAGGCAGCTAGGATGTTGCAGTATTAGATTTCTGTGCTACATGGTTCAAAAGGTCTTACAAAACACCAGGTGATAAGACTGGCAATAAAAGGAAGTAACTTAAGTAATTTATCTAAAAAGAAAGGAAATAGTTTTTGGGGGGCCAAATCACAGTTCTTGGGAAGTCAATTGCTTTAGTGAGACCAGCTATTCATTCTGGTATGGTAACTTTAGTTGTTTGTAAAGGTAGCTCTAGTATGCATTTACAGATGCAAGAAGTACAATTGAAGCTGATATTCTGTTATGCAGAATACTCTCTTTTTTGATGAATGAACACATACACTATTCCTTTAGATCACAAGCCTCACTTTACTAACTAAGCACATTTTTGAGGAAAAGCAGCACTTCATTTTATCAATAGAATTCTTGTGTACTAATGTTTAAATATTTTGCTTCAACTCTACTCAAAGCCACAACAGGCACAGCAAGTCCCTGAGCTGAAAATAATTGAAAGCTAGGAGAGAGCACATTTGCCCTGCTCTTTCCATTCTCCTGGCTTTCACTTATGACCATTGCTGTAGATAAGAATTTGGGGCTAGATGGACCTTCAGTGTGACCCAGCATGGTTATTCTCAAGCTCTGATGTGGTGATCCTTAGTGTTCAGTAACACAGAATGACTAATGTGATTCTTTAGCAGACAGGAAACTGCACTGCAATGCGCTAAACTTTTTTTCAGTTACATTTCATGTTGCCTTAGCTGGGTGACATATATAACTCTCAGCACCTAGTCTGTGAAAGTGTGGATTATGTATCTGGGAGGCTTAAATCAACTCATGACACAATCATAACAGCAATCAGGGGTCCATCTTATGGTTGCCTCTACTGTAATCCCATGCGCCAAACCTAACTCGCTATGGGGACATGAGCTTATGTCTCTCTACACAACTCAGAAGCAAGAAAGTTTCTGCAGTACATGGAGGGGTGTTGATTAATTGTATCTGATCCTTGTGATATCATTTTTATAACATACTTCTGTTGCACAACCAAGCATCAGGCAGAAATGGCTACAATTAAAGAAGGGAGAACTATAAATTAATCCTAGAGTAGAAACATCTGGAAATTTCCTAGGCACATGGCTCACATGCCCACCTTTTTTCAAAGGGACTTCTGAAACATTTGCTCCATTCAGCTACATACTCATTGGAATAAAGTTGAGATGTATCTTCAGATACACAAAGTTATCTGCAGTAACATACTAAACACTGTCTGAATCAGAGGCGTCTAATAAAAGTAAATTAAAGAGCACAACATTGAAAACAGAAGACTACTGGAAACTTTAGAAAGATAACTATTGCAAAAGGAATATAGTCCCATTGCCTGGATTGCTGGCGGGTTTAGGAAAATAGTTTCCAGGGCAAAGGGAGCATATTATTCCATCTCCTGCTTAGAATGCCTGAAACTTCCAGCCCTGAAGCAGTAAGAGGAAATATCTGAAGAGCCCTGTCGAGCGAGTGAAGAGTTAACAGGACTGAAGTCTGCCAACTGATATGCTCAAGGCTGCAGACTAGAAGAGCTAACGGCTAAAGAACTCTGCCGTCTGTCAAGGCCAAGGAATCTGCATGGACCTGCAGGGAGGGGAGAAGCAATATGGAGGTGTTGTGGTCTTGCCTCGCTAGCAGGGTCCTTCCGAGCAGACAGACAGTCCTGTTGTTACGAAACTCGCAGAGGTCAGCAAAAGCAGTGTTTGCCCAGAGCCCCAGCCATATACAAAGAGACTTGGCAGCTAGGAGAGTTTGAGCAGGGACGGGAACATGACCTGACCATCCTCTCCCGCTGGACCGTGAGTACTTCCCCCCCTCCCCTTTTCCTGGGACGCTGGGTTAAGGTAACTCCTCGAGGTTGAGAGCCCTCTCTCTAAGAGAGTAAACAAGAAAGCTTTCAAGTAGGGATAAGCAGTCCTTCCAATTAATAACGCAGTAACTGACAGTTTCGGGTTATCCTTTCTAAATCAGTAATTGCATTATTTCGGGCTGTCCTTTCTAAGTCAGTAATCGATGATTTCGGGATATCCTTTTCCAGGCTATCCTTTCTAAATTAGTAATCACATTATTTTAATGGATGTTACTAATCTAAGAGCTTGCATGAGGAAGTAAACATAGTTTATTACGTTACTGTCTCAGTCGTTACTATCAAACCTTCATAGCGTGACAAGCCCTATGGTGGCACAGATCCTGTCTTTGTTTCTCTTGCATCACTGGTGTGAAACCTTTATCATTTGTTTGAATGATGTATTTGAAATGCTTTTACAGCAAGCATTTGCTGCCTCCAAAAGAGTAGACAGCTCAGTTCCCATGGTGCTGTGTACTTTCTTATAAGATGTTTCATACATAATCACATGTTTTTGTGGTTGCTATGGCAATGAAAGTACTTGTCTTTTACAAAACCGTAGAGTGAAAAACAGGGACAAGAGACATGAGAACTTAAGAGGAGAGTTAATTTTTGAGGGTTTTTGGCTTATTCTGTAACTGATATTTCAGTTGACTGTACTTCCTTTCTGTTTAATAACAACATGAAACAAAAATAATATACTGAAAATAAACCCTATATCTAGACAATAGAAATTCTGCCTATTTGACTCATACCAATGAAAAAATATATCAGTAACTGATCAGAAAACATATCATATTATTGCTGCATTTTCTTGTACAATATACTCATCCCATTACTTTCTACTGCATATCTTCAGTGTTTTTACTGAACAATGATAATATGGTCATTTGTGTCCAAAGTTAGAGTAGAAAGCAGTCCCTGCACCATAAAGAAAACATTTTGAAGCTCAAATGCCCCATCCAATCTCGTGTAAGGAGGGGAACACAGTGCCTCTTACCAAAGACTAACCTACAAAGGAAGACAACCAACCAGGATACCACATTTTGGGAGAAATCCACGTATCAAAGAAGGCACAGAAACAATAGAAAGGCACACTGACAGGAAACAGAGGAACTTAAAATAAAACAAGATCTATTTTGGGAAAACACCACATAATCCACTGTAGAAGTGATTCAGCACATCACACACATTATCATAAATGTTACATACAAATGCTAGAAACACATGTAAACATAGTCTTATACACATGAGTAAGTATACATGCAACACAGGAAAGAAAGGAATGAGAAAGCTAGGTGGCAACACAGACTTCAATCTGGTAACAGATAGGAAATAAGCTATGAATGTGCAATGAGATATGGCTAAAAGAGTAATACATTGTGAATTACTTATACACAAGCAACATGTCATTTAGCAAAAATGAAGATCTACATTCTGTACGGTTGTACTGCAATTATGCCTGCAATACTGGATTCACCACATTTGTTCGATAGCACGTTAAATCCTTTGTGTGTTGCAAACAGCTTTTTCCAACAGTTAACCTCCCAGAAATGTTTTCAATGATCTAGAAATATATGACCTCACAGTTCATACTATTACATTTCTATTACTCTAGTCTTCAGGGCCATCCAAATCTTTCTGTATGAGCTTTATTAACATCAATTCCATTTTATGACATACAGACATTATACAGGTTCTTGCCTTGATGAGTTTACTGTCTGAAAATATGAAGTACATAATGAGAAGTAATATGAGAAAGTAGATGAAAACTAAGGCCACAGAGTTTAAGTGAATTAGCTAGTACCATACAGCAAGTTTGTAAGTAAGCCAAGCCATGACCCTAGATCACCACGGTCTCAGGCCAATGCTTAAACTGCAAGACAGAACTTTGTAAATGAGTGTAGTGTTAAGCCAGCCAGTCACTAAACCATAGTATTAATGATATGACAAACTTGTTCTTCCTCTTAATGATATCAGTGGTAGCAATCTTCTTTCCAACGACCATTTGTCACATATAAACATTATCTTTACATATCGCAGAATACTTTTTCTGCTCATTCAAAGAATAACATGAACTTTGGTCAGTTAATTAGTAGTAGTTCTATAATTTATTTAGCCCATACAATTCAAATCCTATCTGACAACAAGAATCAGTATTTTCCTTTAACTTCTCTCTGGCAGTTATAAATCTAGTATCGAAGTTATTAATGCACATTAGTTAACTTTTACAACACCTATGCGAAACAACGGGGGTATCACTTTACAAATATAAGTGGTTGAGGAAAAAGATATTTACTAATTTTGGATCATTATTATGAAGCATGCTTTATTTCATATGCTCTCCTGAAAACAAATGAGAGGAAAAAAGTTCCATCATAGGATTTCCTTTTTCACCAAGAGGACCAGAATTTTAGATTTAAAACACAGCAACTGTGACAACTGAGCTAAGGCAGTAACTCACATCAGTAGCAGTTGCTGTCCTTGATCTAGCCCCAAGAGGAACCAAGACAGGCTGCTACTTGGCCAGATGCATAGATGCTTGTTGACAGAGGAATGACAAAACACAGGAAACTTGGAGGCAAGTGTTCTCTAGTGCGCTCTTTTCCACATCAATTCCTGTTCTCTCCACACTGCATTATGCTAAAAGGTATTAACTGGATGCTATGAAGAACATGTGATGTATTCACACTCACACATCTTCTAAAAATTATTAGGCACAGTTCACTCTCACTCAGACTCAATAGACTATGTCATGACCCAAAGCAGTTTGTCACATGCAAGATCAAAAAGAAGGTGAACCTCTAAGACTGACTTACGATGCAAGTGTCAGGGAACAGCCAGGTCCAGCTGATCCCTAAAGGGCAGGGGGTCAGAGCTGAGCACAGTAACAAGGCCAGCAGGGCAGGGGCCTTGCCAGCCAGGGTCCAGACCCCACACTACCTGAGAAAGGTGAGCAGGGCAGACCTGGAGATGGTAGCCAGATTCAGCCAAGATTCCAGATCATCAGGCGAGCCTGTGGTGATAAGACATGCCCAAGTTCAAGCCAGGAACACAAGTCAGCAAATCACAGTCACGTTCAGCGACAGGAACAAGGGTCAGACAGTCCAGTGATTGCCAGACAGGTCAACAGGGATGAGACACGTTCAAAGCCAAACCAGGAAGTCAATCCACAGGTCAAAGTCCAGATCAGTGGGCTCCATGGCCAGACACAGGCCAGGCATTGCATGGCTGTGACTGAACTGGAGAGCAGCACTTCAGTATAGCGCAGCCAGGGCCTGAAGCTTAAATGGCATGAGCTTAAATGGAGCTCTTGGATCCATGTGGGTGGGAACTCGAGGTGAGGCTGGTCAGGGCCATTAAGGCCTACTACTGCATTCAGGGCCCTGACATTAAGGCAGAGCTCCATAGGATGCTGAAAAGATTAGTCTGAATACTTTGAATGTGGAAACTCTATCACTGTCATTTATTTCTACTGTATTTAAAAAATAATGAAAACTAAAAGATTGCATACATTCTTTAGAATGAAACAGTGTTGCAAAGAAATTTCATCCCATTCTCCTCTACCACAAGCTGAACAGGGTAGTCTTCTGTTCTCCCCATTTCCTTTTGTCCACTTTTTGATTTATAATTCCAAAGGATACAGTGATAGAGAGCACGTAAATTCACCCTGTTGGTTTACTCTCCACTTTACCATTACCAGCAAAGTTCTTCATTAGAAGTCAGGCATATCCTAACCCCTCAGCATTAGTCTTTTTGTTCCAGTCAAAACCACATTGCATCCATACTCAAGCTTCTTGTCAGACTTCTCTCCTTTGACCTGTAACCCATGCCCCCCATCACTACCAGTGCCCTTGATCAGCCAAGCTGTAGACATCCATCAATTCCCTGTCTGAATTCAGACAGTTCCATGAAATACACTGAGCAAACTGCCACCTCAATGCCTGCACTTACTCTCCTCCCCTCCATACCCTGGGACACATCCTCTTGCCATTTATTTCATGTTGGAATTAGCATTTGTTGGATCCCTTGAATGGTCACCCTAGCCTCTTAATGTGGCATAAGACAAACTCAGTAAAAAAAAAGCTGGGTGGTTTTCTACTGAATGTAGTGTATTAAAGCAGCTCAGGGAAGCATCAGCAGTGTTAAGGCAAGGGATGGATAACGTATCTAATGCAAGAAGGGGAAGGTGGAGGAGCAGGAGGCAGTGGGGAGTAAGAGGTGGGATAGAGATGATCTCCCTCTTGGTTGCCTCAATTTCCTAAGGAGCTGCAGCCTAAGTCTTGTTTGTATCTGTTTACTTCAGCATTTTCCAGACTCATGTCTTAATCAGTTCCCTGCCTGTAATGCCCCATGCCTTGCCATCACCCCAAATTCACAGTTCCATTCTCCTTGCCCACCTAGCCCTGGCAAGTTAACACCCAGCTCCCCATACCGTCCTGGGTTCAGTTCCTGTCTCTTCTGCATCCCAGTCGGGTGTCTTCTGGCTCTGCCTTGCCTGCACATCACAGAGCACAGAAGAGACACCCCCCCTACCCCTAGCTCCACTTGCCTGGGACTGAGCCAGCCCACAAGCAGCTGGAATTAACTATGCCAGAAAGCGGTTTTGCGCCTGGGCTATACAGCACGCACAGCTGTGCTTTTGGAGTGACGCGAACAGGCTTGGCAGGATCAAGGTCTGAGGCTGTCTGTATCAATCTTCAGATTAAGGTGCTGAACTCTTAAGAAGTCTTGGAGCGTGTTCCAAGTGAGATAATTCAAAGTATACCTTGGCTATGTGTGGGTGGAGCTCCACGGGAAAGGCTACAAGCATACTCTGCCAAACTGTAAATACCATAGTAAAGAGATACTAGGGCTTTTCAAAGAAAAGGTTAATAGATTTTTTTTTTTTTTAATCTGCAAGCAAAGTGGTTTCTTCCATCCATATGGAAGCATTATATAACAAACATTCCTCCAAATACTCAGTTTATGACATTCAGCCTGAAAAAAGTGAGTAAAAGCTTGAAAGAGTTATAAGCAACTGAAAGCAGATACTTAATAAAATGTCAGCCAACATTCAAAAAAGAAAGTGCTACCAGCCCTACCTATAATTATGACTGTTGTATACATTACAACTACAGGGAGGTGTGTCTTCATAGAAGTTTATGCAAGTTACAGCCTATTTCTTGCAAGTTCAAGAAAGTGGGTCTTGCAGAATTATCTGATCAGAAAAATAATTCCACATGGATTAGCTTAGGCAGAGCATTCACACAAATTAAAAAACAAGAACATGACGTTGTAAAAATGGTCAAATTCACTGTAGAAGTCAGGATTATCAGCATATGTAATGGGACAATATGATACAAGTCAAGGCAAACAAACAGGGAGAAGTAAATTATGAAGGCCTGAAATGCGAGGGCAAGAACTTGAGGTCATGAGCAGAAGGTGGCTAATGAAGATTTTCCAAAAGGAAAGAAATGTGGTCAGATAGCGAACTTGAAAGATTTCATTAACTGAAATGCTTGTTTTCTCTAAATGCTGTCGAGGGGGATAGTGTAGATACTCAAAGGGTTTGCTTTACTACTAAAGAAATCCAATTTAAAGCAATTTACACAGCATTCTGAGAAAGCAAGAATTTTACTAGATTTCCTTAAAGCCAGACCTTCCTCCAATTTTTACTAGCTGACCTTCAATATGATCTGGAAAACCAACGTAACTATGTGAGAGGTTAGCACTCTTTTTGCCTTGTCATTAATAAAGCTTACTAATCCTTCTAGATGGAGTTTATGGAAACTTCAGGTGACATGGAATGTACATATGTCATGTCACATGAAATATTTTTATACATGTATAAATGGAGGGAGAATTTCACTGACAGTATCTCTAAACATTTGGATGATATCAGTGGAAGCAAAGTAAGATAAGGACAATATTGACTGCCTTTGAAAATCCTACCGAACTGTATTCACTCCTGCAGTTTGTTCCTTTACTTGTCCAGCAGAGCTTTATGACAGCCTGCAATAAAATAAAAAAAAAAAAACTGTAGAACCAAGTGAATAATTGATATTTTGGTTCACTGGACAAACAAACAGACCACTTTAGACTGACAGAAATGATTTGTTGATCTAAAATAAAGTGCCACTCCTTATTTTCAGGTGTTTTATCTTTTTTTTTTTTTCAATTAAGCATAGGAAAACAAAGCATTTCAGAGAAATAATAAAAATATGAAATATGCTTTTAAAAAAATCAGTGTTTTGTTTTTAAAATACCTAAAACTATTGCTGAGTTGGACAAGTTTCACCCTAAATATTTTTTTTGATGAATACTTTATTATTTTTCCCCTATATCTATCCAATTGTTCACTTACATTTTAAGTCTTGGTCAAACTGGTTGATTGTGGTTATTTTAAAATTTACAGATTTAAATGAATTCCATTTGGAAGAATGTTAAGAAGGTTTTTTTTTCTTTTTCTTTTCTTTTTTTACAGCTTTAAGAATTTTGTCCACCTGTAAGCACTGATAAGTATAGCAGATGCAGTTCAAAACAGTAAAACAAGAAAATTCCCAAATAGATTAAATAATTTAAAAACTTGTTAGACTGATTACCTTAACTCTGCATATATCTAAGAAATATATGATGAATGAGAAAGATAAAAGATCAACACCAGGAAGTATAAATTTTTTAGAAGTAACCAGCAATATATGGTCCAATTAGTTTTTTGTGACAGAGACAAAAGATGTACCTTTTTGGTGCATGAACTTGATCAAAAAGTGAACTGCAAGCAACTACTCCATTTTTTCTCTTGTGAAAGTGACAGAAGTATTCTAAGCGCTATACTTCCTCTATTAATGGAGAAAATATTCATGGAGAAAATATCATCTATTGTGCCCAGATTAAACACTTTGGAGCTTCTTTTGGATTCATGTTGAAAAAAACCAGGATGGCATGAGATATTTCTCATTTTGACTTTTTTTTCAAAAATTTTAAAGAGAATTTATAAAAAGTCTAATTTTGTTGAGCATGGTAAAATTTACACAACGCAATTTCTTGCTCACAATTCCAAGACTCTTTCCAGCCAGCACTCAAAAGAAGGCTATTATGCTGTTTTCTTGTATCACAGTATGTATGTTTCCTGATTTTCTGTTTCTGTTCTCTCTCTGCTCTTTAGATCCTTTTAATCCATGCATGTATCATTGTCCTTATCTTCCCTTTCATAGGCATTGTACAGGACAAAGCGAATACCCAAAATCTCAGTCAGGGTTCACGTATCTTCCACTTAAGCCTTTCGATACCAACAGGGCACTCAGTCATCATCCTGCAACTGCCCAGTAAATAGCTGAACAATTATCACATTGCAGGCATCAGTTTAAGTCTTCACAAGCCAAGGCTTCCTGGGAAAATGGCATTACAGAAAGGTCTTCACTGCTCAGCTGATGCTCAGTTGCCATAATGCCAGTGAGCTTTGGCTAACGCCAGACAAACCAGAGATCTTAATTTATCATAACACAGAACTAAGCATCACTGAGAAACAGCAGTGGAAGCAGGGAGGAGCGCCGTACAAGAACAGAGAGCAACCGCACCCCAAAGAAGTTGTAGGTCGCCATAACACCATAAAGGCCCTAGGGCAGTTTCCAAGACCTGCTCGACTCCTGCCTTCTTGCCCTGGCAGGCTGCACTGCTGCCTGGCTGTTGAAGAGATGTCAGCTCCTTGCAAAAGTCAGAGAGGAGACCTTGCAAGACGTAAGGCTCCACATGGCCCAGCTGTACATCCTCCTGGGACCTTCAACAGCCTCAGCAACACAGCCAGTGTTGGTGTGCCCCAGGGGCTGAAGGTGCTGAGTCCACTCTTCTGACTGCCCCGCACTTGGAAGGCTTCAGACTGTGTGTGAAGAGCCTGCAGCTGCCCAATTCTGGAGTCTTTAGCTAAGATTTGTTTGAACATGTAGACCCATCTTGCTGGAAGTGCAATGCATTTCCCTCACCCAGACAAGTGGACCCGTCTGCTGGGTGTTTTCAGCTCAGAGCAGGTCCATGACCTGCATCAATTCAACTGGAGCAGGCAATTTGCCAAGATCTCGGTTTCTTACCACTTCTGGTCCTGTGAGCTAGACATGAGCCAGCTGGTTCTGTACCTACAGGTCTCCACGAGTATGCGTAACAAGAAGCTGAGCTGCTCCCTGTCAAATGCAGCTCTCTACATGCAAGAATTAATGAACCTAACAGAACTATAAAGTAAAAAGAAATAAAAAAGCAGATAACAGCCACTGTTATTGGGAGGAAGATGCTTACGCTAGCAGACTCAATGCTTCTAAAACTTCTGGCAGACTTTTCTTTCCTAACTGGGGAAACCAGTGTGGCTTCATTCACAGATGAAGCCAGGTTTTGTATTCGGATGATATCTCACTCTGTTTTAGCTATCAATTATAAAAGAGTAAATTTAATTGTTTCCACATTTAGTCTGAGTGGGTGGCTGCTAGCATACCTATCAGCTTAAGCAAAGTCCATAACTGCCCATAGATCAAAGACATTTATTAGCAACCATTCAACAACTAGCATAACAAATTTTTTTTTGAAATTTCCACTAACGAGCTACAAGCAAACTCTCATTTTCATATACTCTTGGAAAAGATAGAAGTCACATGAAATACCTGACAGAAATGCAAAGTCACACTGATCTAAATAATTAAACTGCTTGTCCAGACTAAAGAACTTGCTGTGGCACAAGTAGGCAAAGAGGTCTATAGAACATTTTGGCAGAAAATTAGTGTAAGCATTGAAACAAAAGCATCAGTCTGTTCAAGTCTATCCTCCACGTTGCTGCAGTTTGAGACGGAATTGATAGCATGGAGAAAAAAACGGGCTTGGATACCAAAGCACGTTTAGTCATGGATACATTCAATGTTAACGAGTGCCCCAACTCCCCTGCTCTGCAGGAGCGCTGGCACAATCCAGAGGAGAAATGGGCCAGCCAGCGTAATGGTTTCTCACACAATCTCCTTGCCCCACAGGGGAGATGGTGTGGCCCAAAAGAAAAGGTGGGGAGGGCCAGTGCAGCAGCCCCAGCCAGCAGTAAACAGACCTGTGCATGGACCCACTACCACCATTACCTCTCAGAGACTCCAGGCACCTCCCACCTCACAGGGTCCCACCCTAGCAACCCCTGACCCCGTCACTTATGGGATTGGCTACAGAATGCCCAGTTCTGATTGGCTGGAATTCCCAGAGCACCTGCTGATTGGCTGTTTCCATGCGGGTGCTTACAGCCTGCCCTTCTGGAAGGTTCTTCACCTGTCAGCAATGACACAGCAATTAACAGCTTAGTTATAAGGGAGTAATCCGAGTGTAAACAAAGTTTAGCAAGCCCCAACCCATGCCAAACTAGCACACACTTGTGTTGGAATGGTTTCTCCTATATGGAGGTAGGTTTCTGTGAAGCCCAATGATCACAGGAGGATCATGGTATATACTGAAATATTGCTGTAATTTGCTAGCTGTGTCTCCAAACTTCTTTGTATAGAGACAATTTGTGCCTTAACAAATTGCTAACAGAAAATTATCTCTCTAGAGGAAAAACATATGAATATAATTCCATTGATGCCATTGATAAAATAAACTGAATCATATCCTCTCAGTAGCTTCCAGGAGCGGTTGTTATAACCCTGAGCAATCTTTTCCCACCCTGCTCATCTGGTTTCCACAACAGTTCCAAACCCGTTTGTTCCACATACTCATGTTTTGTTGCAACTGCGCAGTTTTGGCCAATCTCTTTGCTTCTGAACACTATCTCCCAAGTGTAAATCACACATCCAACGCCTATTTTGGCAGTGGGAACACTCTGAAATTGGTGCCAGTTTCCCAAGTTTAGCTAGTAGCACCTTTTTGCTCGCAGTCTTCCATTAGAGTGTGGGCCCTCTGTGACATGGAGGCTATATTCATATATTGGGATTACCCTGGGAAATTACTGTCCAGTGTCTGATCTGTAGTTTCAAACTGTTTTATACTTATAGTTCAGTCATATTTATCACCATTTATAAACAGAGTAAATGTATGCAGTGGACTAAAGACAAGATGGCCTGAGATGACAATTACCACAGATCCACCTGAACAATTTTTTCCACATTTAAATCATATTTGATAATGCTGTTACACTTTGGAAATAATTGATATTTAGCATTTAATAAATTATATATTATTAACAGACTTATTTCAGGTGTAGAAAACATAGTGTACAGAGTCTGAACTTTATTCATGCTTTCAGATTGCTGTATATTATTTTATAATGTTTTGAAACCTTACAAAGAAAGCTACAAAATAGCTGGTAATAAATTGTGATTCCTGTTTTAGGAAGGTTAACAGAGAAAACTCTTAAGACTAAGATTCAAAGCTAGACACTGTACTTCCTGTCTTTTAGATCTTCTAACATGTAAATCGACCGTTACAAAGAGGATTAACTATTAGAATTGTACGACTGAAGTCCAACATTCAACCCTGTTCTTTATTCACAGCCAGAGTAGACCAGGTGTCCAGAATCCTAATGCTCGTCTTTTCAGCTTAGGTTTATATGATCTGCATACTAAGCACGAGTCACCATTGTTTTCTAACTTTAATTTATTGGTGGCCTTAACAACTGGCTATTTTACTGCTAATTGTACTTTAAATTGCTAGTGCAAAATCAAACAGCAATTGGGACTCTAAACACGCACTTTCATGAAGTACAATTATTTTTAAAAATAAACCATTTATTTTACTTCCCAATTATTTATCAGAGAATTAGATTTATACTCAGAGCATTCAGGCTTTCTCACATAAAATTACCTTGTGATATTTTAGTTATCTTAATGGCTTCAACTTATCAGTATTTACTAAAGAAAGCTTTACAGCATGTACTAGAAATGGGATGATGGTGTTAGAAAGCATTTTCACAAGTTACAATAATTGAATCACTGGTGTGGAATTATATCTGTTTCATTAAAAAATGAAGCTTCAGGTGTCTGAGAATCTCCCCTCTTGGCATGTCTTGCAAGAACAGGCCTAAGTATTCTGACAAATTCCATTCTGGAAAATTTGTCTTATCTACCCAAAATCCCCAATAGTTTCAGTTTGTAGCTGCAAAGTATATTTATCCTGATAGATAAATCCTGGTAATAATCTTGGTGGGACAGAGCTGAGGGGTGGCAGGGAATGAGGAGTCCACCATGTCTGACCACGGAGCTGGATGTTATTCTGGTATATTCTAAGATCCATATCTTCTAAGAAGTAATTTCTGCTTGGAGGAAGTGAATTTAACCCACATGACTTGCCAGCTGCTTTGGTATCTGCCTAGCTGAAAGACACCATGAAGTAATTAGAGCTAGATTTTCTCACTGCAACTCAGAACATTTCACAACTCTAGGGAAAGATGTCTCTTATTAGCCCATTTTTATATGTGAAAAACCCTCACATTTAAAGAGTGTAATTGACTTATCCTGGGTCACACTAGAAGCCCCTTGCAAGGCTGGAGACAGATACTCAACTTCTCATTTCCATCCTGTGCTCTAGTAACAAGACCATCATTTTTCAGTAAATACTGAGGGTTATCTTGATCTTCACAAAATACAGAGGGTGGCACACACCTCAGAAACAAGATCCACTTCTACAGAATGCAAGACTAAACGCCTACTCTTCCAGGACCAGGCTTCATTTTTCCACCTTAAAATATTGTCCAGGCAGATTTGATGGAGTTTTTATATTTGTCTGCATTTGCCAAATGTATGGTGGCCCATGATGAAAATATCATTTCTAATGTTATGGGACTGGAAGGTCAGAAAAATCTAGTGAGAACTATGGCAATCATAAAATCAACTGTTGGTTATCTGTGAGTTGTTATCTGCTACGCTCTGGATACAGGGTTACCCAGGGCACAACCCAATGTGGTTATTCTATGTAATGTATACAGCATTTTCTCCAATGAGAAAGGGTTGAGGGTTGAGCAGCTGCAAGATAACTCTTAAAACTGTGTTACTGGACAATCAGTGTTAAAAAGGTTGCTAATCATTCTTGCTGCTAATCCACTTTCAAAGCAAGAAGAATTAAGCCATCATTATTTATAAACTCCAACAAAAATAAACAGAGTACTGAAACTTTACTAAGCTTTCAGTTTTCAAGATTTGTAGTTATTGGTCTTTAGAAATTTGATACTATCATGTGATGGAGACTTGGCACAGTTCTAGTTTGTGATGGTCATTCTTTTGTTGGTATCTAGAGCTGAATTAAATTGTATTAGAAACACCAACCTATGGTTCTTTCGCATGTGTTTAAAGTGTATTGTGTGTAAACAGAAATGAGGAAAAAAGCCTGGAACAAGAATACAATGATTCAACCTGCTAAGATAGAAGGATATTTAGATAATATAAGTGCTTAATTTTAAAGATCATATCAGTATCTCCTATCTATATGTCAAGAATTGTACCCTTTGTCAGCTTATTCTAGTCTCTTCAGATAATTAAAAATTGTTGAGAAAAGGGAAGGCTGTCACTCTGGCTGCAGATGTACATATGTTTATATTTACACGGTGTTTCTCACTTTTCCCATTCTGTGTTCCTTCCTTTCACTCTGAAAACCTTAGAGTTAACCCAACTAGTGTTTGATTACTTGCTAATAATTCATGTGTCTCAGTTATGTGGAAGAGACTTCTGTCTTTATAACCTAAAGTAATCTACATCTATGTGGCACTTCCCATTGGAAGAGGACTAAGTGCTGTTCAAGAATTTGTGAACTGAGATAAGGAAGACTTTTCTGTTTTATTTTGCTAAGAAAGAATAAGGCACAGAAAGACTGTATTTTCAAAACTACCCCAAATAGCTGTGAATGGCTGTTTTCGGACAGCTAAGACATTTATAGTGAGAACATGATGCTAAGCTTCTAAGATACTACTTTATTTGAGTAGTAACTAGAGACACTTAGTCCTTTTGAAAATCCCCAAGCAGTTCTCCCAAATGGTCTATAAATATGGTGGGCACTTTTGAAAGTTTTGAGCTATATGGCATCTCAAAAAATATGCAGGAGTTCTGTGAAATGTTCAGGATCATAGCTCTCCTGAATATGCTTCTTGCTCCAGAATTCTCCTGCACTGTCTGTTTCATTGCATTCAAAGAGCTTTTAAATTTGCGCTATGGTGGTCATCAAAAGATATAGTAGACTTGATGTATGCAGTCCAGCTAGTTTAGCAGAGAGAGTCATTCCTTTCCATGATGACTTTGGCACTTTACTGCTGAAGGGACTGAGTGAAAGGATTTTTTAATTTAAGGAGTCACACAAAAGAACAAAAAATATATTCTTTCTGAATCTATAAATCCATTTTTGAAGTTCAAGTTCTCATCAATCATTTATTAAAGGATAGTCTTTCTCATCTCCTTTTTCCAAGGCCAGCAATAAAGCCAAGTCTATGAAAGTGTTAAGTGTAATAGAGCATTTGAAAGGAGTACGAAATACTTTTAACAGGAAGGCATCTGGCTCCTATTTATGTTAGTGGGGCCCATATGAATGCAGCTTAGGTCAAAATATGCCCCAAGTGATTTATATGGTTGGGGCTGATCCATATCTCACAGAAAAAGATAAAACGATTCCCATTGAGTGAGAGAATTTTACAATGGAAAATCTACTGTCGAATTTACACACCAACACTGACAGATTTCAATAGGAATCATGCATTCATCCACACATGGAAGAGTGAGAAATATAAACACTGATTCTATCTACCTCTACCTAAGCGTAAAGAATTATAACAGATAGTAGTTATGTAAAAGTAGAACACACAATTGAGGAAGGTCTTCCTGTTATGTAATTACTGAACAAACAAGACATAAGAAATAAAATTAAGAACTCAGAGATGAAATTAAAATCTAAATTTATTAGGGTTCTGTTGGATACTGAACCTTATATTTATTTCTATTATAACTATAGCTTCTGTTTCAGAACAAACAGGTTCTTATAGAGATGCAAAAACGTTACAGTTTAAAAGCTATATAACACTAAGTTTTTCCTATTTAAAAGTCTGCTGTGCCTCAGTAGTAGAACTCTGTTAGATTCTGTCAGGGGTTGCTTTACTCATGGGGAGCAACTCAGGAAGATTCATTCAGAAAAGTCCATTATGTTCTGAGTTACAACAGCCATACATGCTAAAAGTGTCACAGATTAATCTGGTCTCCTCTGTATCCAAGTAGTGCTTTGATTAGTCTGCTTAAATGGCTGCAATTCAAGACAACCATATTTATTTAACAAAAAATATATATTTTAATTAGACTAAATATTCAAAATCTTTGTCATCCTGGGATTTAACTTCTGTTCATTATTTGTCCACAGATCCCCCAAATTACAGTGTAACTCAGATAAATATAGTTTACAAGAAAACAACAAGGGAGCCAAGCTTTATGGAGATCTCATATTTCAGTCATGCCTGTCCATTTACTCTATCCATACATCTACTTCTTACTTAGTTTAGCAGCAAAGTTTTTGTGAGCTTACCAGCATCTTAAGTGTACACCTCCTTTTTCTGTTTACTGAAGTCAGTGTTTTAAAAGGGGAATGTCTCATTTCTGCAGTTCTTCCCTCAGGGTAAATTATATTCATGATAAATTATTTGCAAAGTGAAACTTGTTCTTCAGTTTACATAGCAAAAACAGTCTTTGTGGCATAAAATAAATCAAGCCACCTATGCTAAAAAACATGAAGAAATGCTAAGAAGTAATTAACCCCAAGTCTTTTTTCCTCCCTTCAGTATAGTTTCTCCCTTTGTAAAATGAGTAAAAAGATACTCACTTACTTTGTGAAGTACTTTAAAATCTGAAGATGGGAAGCACTACAAGAGAACTAGATATTATTTTTATTATTGCTAATGTTAGTAATAATGAGTAAAATCTAAATTTTGGCAGCCTAGCTTACACACAGAAGTTTTGCTAAATTAGATGCCCTACAAACATGCAGATAAATGTGAATATACATTTATTTTAATGTCTCCTTACACATCATAACCTTATCAAGTGGCTTTACTGTAAAAGGTTATTTGGCAAACTGAGTTACAGCAGCATTCTTTTCAACTCTCATAGGACAAAAGATTCTGGATGTCTGAGGAAAAGCATTAGTCTGAAAAGACATGCCTGAAAATTTAGAATTAAAAATTAGGAAAACATTTACAATAATCTGGATAGTACATGCAATACATGTATACTTTTTCACTGTACATATGTATCTCCTGAAATCACTCTTTCCCTTAAGGAATGAAAATGAAGGCTGATCTCACTAATACAAGTTTCCAGTTTTTCCACAGAAAAGGCTGACTTCCAGTAGACATAGGTTTTAACATTACTTACAGCATTCCAGGAAAACTCTTTTTATGTCTTTTTCCTTTGTTCAGACATCCAAAGTCTTTATTTCATCCAAGCTATCTTTTACCAGAAGTAATTTGTTGGTGTTTTCATGTCTTTCCTACAGAATAAAATACTACATGCTATCACAGTGAAATACATATTACTTCATCTCTACAGCAGTAGTATCTCATTATATGAATGTTAATGTGTTAATCTATTTTAAAACATTCATTATCATTCCTCAAGTTGAGAACATGCATAAGGCATTTTTTTTCGGGGTTTTGGTTGGTTGTTTTGGTGGGTTGCTTTTACATATCAGGACAAAAAAAATGTAATCACTTGGGTCATAAATAATTTCCAGTCCACTGTCTTGCCTAATTCTCTCCATCTGGACTACACTAATCCCTAGACAGTGCACATGAACATGCAGCCTATCAAGGAGTTGGTGAATGGAACAGAAAGCAGCCCGTACCCTTTTCTGAACTGGAAGCTATAAATTCTATGAAGACTCATTGTATCTTTGTCACAAGTTACAGTAGTACCAAGTTACAGTAGTAGGTAGCTCCTCTGCAAGTATGCTGCCTCAGGACCACACATAAACCCAAAATATAAATCAAAATATTGTAATGTGATTGCTAGGTTTTCTCCATCCATCCATGGAGGAAAGTATTTGCAGCAACCCACCGCTCTTTCAGATTGCTTTCTCCTGTTGGCTGGCACAGCAACACACAGGTAGGAGGCAGAGTCCTGCCTGGCTCTGCCGCTCCCCTCTCACTAGTGTAAGAGGAGTCCAGAGAGGTTGCTCTAGACCCAAGACTAGTACTTGTAGCAGTGTGATGGACAACTTCCATTTTCGTCTGTTTCTGCACGGAGATTCACTGCATGGAGTCACTTTGCTTTGACCGTAATTTTAATATTTGGCATTTACAGGACACACAGCATCTTGCAATGCCCAAAACCCAAGAGTTATCATGAGGAGAAAATTAAAAAAAAAAGATAATAGTAAATATTTGCACCCATATATAAAAACATATATATTCAGACATGCACGTTATCTACTCAAGCATTATGCTGCTTCTCTTTAAAGATGTCAAAAGCACTGTCCTTGCCTTAAGCATTTTTAGTATCATTCTATAAATTTGCTGAATATATTTTTGCCTGAATGCACATAAACTGTTCTCTCTAAATTAAATGAGGAACTGCAAATCACATATACCTCATCCCAGCCTCAAATTTAATGGCAGATTCAGGTAACAAATTTAGGTTTAATTCATCAACTGCTTCTGAGTAACATAATAGTTCATGCTTTGTTCTTTCTAAAGATCATAACATATTTTTTCCATTTGAGAAGTATTTCTGTCTAGCTAGGTGAACAATCTACAACAAAAAAACAGTAAACGCAATTTGATGAATTTTCTGCTAAGAATTATTTGTGAATAATATGATATTAATAGATGTTTGTTGTTTCTGATGCTCAGTTCATAAAGTGTTTGAAATTACAGAATTCAAACAGTTATTTACCACGTGCTTCTCATATTTCTTCGCTAGATAATGTTTATTTGTGACTGGCAAACAAACTCACATTGTATCATCTCTGGATGGCTATCCATTCCACAAAACTGCTGAATATTCTGGGGTAGGTACTGGGGAAAAATTAGATTGGCATGAATCTTTTCCTTACTGTCTCTTTTCAGAAATGTTCTAATGAATGAAGCAAAAAAGTCCAAATAAACAGTACTTGGTGGCAGATGCCAAAAAACTCTCTTCAACAGATATATTATCTGCTCTGTATTTTGTGGCATTTGCTTCATGCTAGGCTTCACAGGGGTACAGGGCTTCCCTACCATCTAGTTTTCTAGTAGATTGTACTAGGCTGGAAGGACGTAAAGGATGGAAGTAAACCCTCTTAAATACAGCACATGTCAGAAACGGAGCCATATATGATTCAAAGCTTCTCTATGGCAGACCAACACGTATTTATATAAAACTACTGCAGGAATTCAGCCAATGAAGCTAGATGGCCCACAGCTTCTAAACATGAATGAAAAACCATAAAAGGCAGGCAGAACTAAAAAGGAAAATGAGACAGGTATGCAACTTCCTTATGTGCTTTGAAGTACAACACATACCAACAGAAGGGTGGAGATGTCCTCCAAAAAACTTTGCTGTACGAAGCCTTCAGTAAATGAGCAGTAGTGACAAAAATGTTAGCAGAATTCTTGTCCTCCAGCAATACAACACAGCAGCTTACATCTACTGCTTATTAGTTATCCAAGTACTCAGAGATTACATTTTTATGTATTAAGCATAATTCACACATGTTGTTTTTGGGCACCTCTCCGATGAGAAGGTTTTACAGAATTCCATATTCTTGTTGTAGAAGCCCTTGAAAGCATAGATATAAATGGGTGTAAAAATGCAGAAGCAAGGTTATAGGAAGGGGAAATTGGTCTTTGTTAGACCAGCTGATAAAGTTGGAAAAATAGACAAGTTTTATCATCTGTTAATTTGTGCTCACTTATTTTAAAGTACTTTTTACAGAACTATATCTGTTTTACTCTACTAAATTTCATGATTTTTCCCTTACAGTCTCTCTTTTAAATTCCTGAGCTCTTTCTGAAATCTTGGTTTCAAAATTAAACTCACTAAGGTTCCAACAAACTCTGAGATATGTGGAAAGTTTTGCCCTTGTTTGAATCTTCCAGAATGCTCTTTTAAAACCACTACTGCTAGCAAGTCAAGGCATGTCTCTCATTTATGTCTTGACTTTTTGAATTGTAATTTCATTGCAGTATTCTGCAGATTTCCCTGCAATGTCAGCCCTGTGATTGATTTCTTTAACAATTATGTTTATAAAATTTAATTTCAGTAGCAGGAAAATCTGAGACAGAACTGAAATATTTATGTGAAGCACTAGTATTTTATATTAATATTGAGATCAGTGGAACCGACAGTGTCAGCTTCCCTTCTTTTGATGGACTTAATTCAGAGAATAGTAGTTATTGTTCCTGGCAAACTACAATCATTTGTTTTTCCTTTTAAAATACACTTCTGTGCAGACATATCTGCCATTCTTTTTACTGGCTAAGGGAGCCCAAGAATCCACAAAGAGGAAAGAAGGTGCCTGTTTCCCAAGTCGCTCATCAGTTCCACAGTGGGAATCTGAACTAAGTGCCCAGGGGGCTTCCTGCGCCAGCGGGCCAGGAAGCGGAGGGATGAGGCTCTGTGTGCGAACGTGTTTAGGTGCAGTTGTGGTCCATCAAAATCCATTTTTTGCTTGCTTATTTCAGATTCAGCTGAACACTGTTTCTTACAGCAACGCACTACTACTACACTGCATTTTTAACAAAATAAAACTCTGGGGATGAAATACAGCTAAATTATCAAGAAGTGCTAAAAAACCTTTTTAGTTGTTTTTCGTATTGATGAAAATTGCAACTTGTGAATGTGAACTTCAGAAATCTTGAGGAAGAGAAAAGAAACGGAAGACTCATTCCTGAGAGCGTATGGGCATATGCTACTCCGTTGCTCAGCAGAAATGGAGAGCAGAATCATGAGGCAGATTCTAACAACTATTCTTTCCCCACTGTGCATTCAAACATTAAAAACAGGTCTGAACAGTAATTCCAGGAAAATACAACAGTGGAAAGTGTGATTTTTTTGGTAAAATGACTGCGGTTTTAAATATACTGCATTAGAGTGAGACCCATCACCGTTAACTGAATCCCGTTACTCATGATGCCCGAAGAAACCTCTGTTCTTTTAAAGTGCCATTTAAGGATGGCAAGTGCTCATTTTTTTTCGGAAAAAGCTTCCTTCCCTCTCCGCTAAGTGACAGGAGCTGCCCCCGGGGCTGCTGTTTGTGTGTTCTGCCACCACCAGCCTTCAGGCACATCATTCATTTGTTTACCGTTGCTATGGCAACAGCGACTGCTATGGCAACTATTAATAAACTGCCGCTAGCTCGGAAGAGAGAAGAAAAGAAGAAGAAATCAAAGAAAACGCATTTAGCACGAAACTACAGGAAGATAAAACATTTGAATTTTCAGCTCACTTAATGCAGGACTAGATTCCCTTTCCCTTTCTCAGCCACTGAATGAAGCCACAGGACTGACCGTGGAGAAAAATCAGACAGAAGCAGATTATCAGCATTTACCCTGTAGGCTTACGTTTCCCGTGCTTAGCTCTTCTCAACTCTCACCATTCTGTTGACTAAAACAACTTCTTTAATAAACCTTATTTTAAAATCAACCATTGCCACTGTTTTTATTAGTCACATGGATCGTATAAGTACCTAAGCACCAGACAATTCTTAGTATATTTAGTCTCACAAGACTCCTCTACAAGCACTCCTCCGAACTTGGCAAGCATTTTGGTGAGGGAAAATTCAAGTGTAAATAGAGTGGCAGACGCATGGCTGAGTACATGCAATGTAATGCATTAGGGTCAGCAAAGGCACGGTAACACTTTATGCGCACTCCAAGCCATGGCAAATGTGAAGTAAAATGTATTACCTTCTACTTCAGAAATATCGTATGTGGGACATCATGATATCTCAAAGCCTAAGTTAAAAGTCATGGAATCCAAATCTATTACAGGAATATTTCATGACTACTACGTTCAGTCTCAGGATGCTTCTAACAAACTACATATGCTATTTTTGTTCATATAATATATAGTTACTAGCATGGGCATGTTTATAAAAGTTCTAAGTTTCAATTCATCAAAAAATTAAACTCCAGTTCACAGGGCAGAAAAGACTGTTTTCCTCATAAAAGAGATCATGTTACTTAGGAGATTGTGTCTGCTGCTTGGACAGGAGACTGTTCAACCTAAACCTCCTAAGTTATGTTCATAGAAATCGTAATGGCAGAAGAGGGGGGTGCAGATTTAGACTGAGTAAGAAGGCATTCTCAGGACAGGGTGCCACATTCTTACAACCTTTGAAAACTGTAAGGCAGGAGCATTCTGAGGGCACCCGGCAGCTCAGTGAAGATCTTCAGGGTGTCCAAGCAGTAACAGAATACTCCTTCACTTAGCTGCATGAGCGAACCTGCAGGCTGCAATATGTGAAAGAGCTTCAGGTGAGCAGATTAGAGGTTCTTTGACATCAGCAGGACACTGGGGAAAGTACCTAAACGCCAAAAGTCTTCCAGAGAATTTGCAGTGTATCATCTCTCTTGGATACAAAAATGGTGGGTTTTTTACTCTGCCAAACAGAAAAGCAAGGAAGGGCAGTTTTTTTCTTTTCAGAACCATTTTCAAGAAATCTTTTCACTGGCTGCAGAATAACTAGCACAGGAGTATCACACAAAGCTATTTTTAAAGGTATCTTATGCAACTATCCCTGTTTTGTTAGTATATTATCCAGTAGGTCTTACAATTATAAACTAAAGAAAAAAATGCAAATTCTACAAGTCACTACCACAATTAGCAATAATTAGCAATGGAATTATAAAATAAGGATTCAGAAAATTGCTTGACAATGCAGCATGATCCCTCTTTGAGTTCCCCAATATCTGTCCAGGATGTTAAAATACACTGCCCCAACTTTTTCTTTATGATTTATTTTGTGTAGAGAAGCTAATGTTGCAGTGGCAGATGCCACACAGGCTAAACAGAAGCTTTCTGTCTGCAGCATTTTAAATCCCTGAGTACAGATCATCATCACACATAAATCATGTAAATTAAAGCCTGTGTGAACATGAAACAATTTTGCTGTCACTAACACCAACTCAACACCCAAAAGCTAGTGGAATCTAGTTAGACAAGATCAACAGAAGAATAAAGATGTTCATGTGAGAGTCCGGATGAAATCCACAGACTAATGTAAGGTGGCTAAGTAATGGTGGGATGGTGATAGAGAAGAGATTTAAGGCACAGAATTATCAAGGAGAGAGGAATTATTTTATGGTGGTGAAAGGAGGACAGTGTAGTGAAAAAACTTCCTGAGAGTAACTTCTCTGCAGTCAGTCTTTTGTAGAAAACAGTGCAACATTTGAAAATAGACTAAACAAAATACTAACAAATACCCTTTGGGAAACTGGGCTAGATCCTTCCCTCTGCCAGCTTAGTATGTAGGAGAAAGCAGCAATAAATGGAAGACTAAAGAGAGAACAGTAAGTGAAAGCCACATTATCTCCCTCCTTCTTGTACAGAATTTCCAAAGATAGAGAAATGGAGGTTCTTTGAGAGCAGACCTACGAGCCAGCGTGACCGCAGCATAACTATGCTCCCGGGAACTCAGCTGGAGGTTATGGGGTGCAGGTTTGGGAACTTCCTCAGAGTCTTCGGTCTGTCCCTGAATATCTGCCATGGTTGGGGAACAGGCACTGCTCCCAGTTTTTTCTAATAAAGAGTAGCCTTCCCCTGCACTTCCAATAGAAGGATGGTTCACCTCCTCACATCCTCGCACAGACCCTCCTGCTCTGCCATCAGCTTATACAAAGTCCCTCTCAGGCAATCTCATCTTTTGGATTCTTATCTGGGGAGAACATCTGAGCTGTTCTCCCTAGCTTGTACGTTCTGCCTCACTCATAGCGGGCTCCTATCAACTTCCTTAAATGCTTTATGTGAATCACTTTCTTAAACAGAAACATATTACCTGCATATATCCTTGCTGCATTAGTAGGATAAACAACACAAGACCCACACATCAGAGTTCTCAAAGACAAGGAGAGAGAAGGAGACAAGGAGAACGTGCCTTTCAAGTGTAAGGATTTCTAAGCAATGCCAGGTACTTTTTACCTTTCAGAAGCTCTCACAAAACAAAAGAACATGTTGTAAGGTAATATTTGACATTTACTCCAGGAAGGCAGCACATCAGAGAGCAAAACAATCATCTGAAAGTGGGAAAGTACCTGTGGCAGAATTCATTCCAAGACAGTGTAAGAGGCAGACCGATAAGAAGACAGTTGTTATTCTACAGTTTCTGCCTCTGAACAGTTGTTATGCCTATATCATTTCATATGAATAACTATCAGTGACAAATACAGTAGGAAGTCTTTTATCAGAAAGAAATCTTTCCAAGAGATGACTCCAGGGTAGTGATATAAGAGGGAAAATCCAGCTTTTTATACCCAGATTTTCAGCAATGTATGTGTACAGTTTTCACACAAAACTAAGTTTGCAATAGAATGCTTAATTTACACACAATTACTGAAGCCATACATGCAAGTTAATTACTTATATAAAATTAGCAACATTTTGTTCAAAGCTTAGTTCTTAAGATGGTAAATTTATATTAGTATCTGTGTGAACAGGAGGCTAAACTGGGGATTTATGTATAAGGTTCAGGGTAGCAATTTATTCCACATATGTTTATAATATGGTATTAGCATAAAAAATACCTAGCTGAGGTATTGAGCTGAGGTGCCACATTATGGTACCAGTTCGCATCGTTCCAAACCATAAGCTTATTTCAAGAACTGTTCTCTGAAAAACATCTTTAAATGATATAATGTCTGTGCTGGCATAAGACAAATTACCTGAACTTCTTTTTGGAGAAAAGTAAGGACACAAAGATATTCCCTTCCCTTCCCTTCCCTTCCCTTCCCCCTTTTTTCCCCCTATAAATTGAGTAACTAAAGCTTTGAAATACTTCTTATAATCTTTCTGGGGGTGTCCCCTAGTCCCAGTCATTGGGCTAGATCAAAAAACTCAGTTTTGTATTGATAGGTAACAGGTAACAGGAAATGCTAAGGAAAAAAGTGGTCTGGAGTGCTGCCTCTTGCCTGTCCCAAGCTGCAGTTGGATACCTTTGTAAAACTTCAGTTCAGAGCTCAGAGCCCTTGGACACATGTTCCTCCTGGCATGAGCACTTACACACTCACATGGGGAGTCACTTCCAAATCAAGGCAGTGAGTGAGCTGAAAACAAATAATTTTGTTGCTGATGTCACAAAGATAATTCTCAACCAGATCAGTCCCCAAAACCGGCCAACTGCTTAGCTTGGCCAACATTTGTACTGGCAAAAGAGACTTTTGGCAGCAGCTTGAGCAATGGCTCAAAAAATCAAGAAACTGCAGCTGAAGGATATGGTATAATGGTACAGCTAAGTGCATCTAATAGCTGAATAATGCTAAAATGGGCAGAACAGCTCTCCCCTCTGTTGCTGTTGCTATGTTTCTACTCCTTCTCTTGCACCAGCAGTGGTGCTTATGTGACACTTCAAGAGCTGGATCAGGAAGCTAAACTGAGTTAAAACTAACCCTGTGGGGAAAATAAAAAGTTGTGTTCCCATCAGGTCTCCAAACTGGCTCCCCATGCAGTCAGATGAGCATCAATATTGTGCAAAACACTGAGGAGTGTAATGAGGGTCAGAGAGGTGAGGGCAGGACACACGGGGAACAAGAGGGGACAGGCAGGACTAACTGTTAGAGCCATCAGAACTGTTTGATCGACATGTTAGATCACTTCAACATCAAAAAACAGTCATGCATTTGACTGCTGGCACACAGATCACTTTTCGTAACAGTGCAAAAGAATGTAAGCAGGGATTAGTAGTTTTTACTTTTAACACAGTAGTCTAGTGTTTTGAGCACTTGCCTAGTACTTGCCTAGCCGTTACAAAATGTTGGTCATGCTCAATCTCCCTGTGTGATTTTCAGTGATCGTTTTTTTTTGTTTTTGTCTTACATCACACTTGAAAGATGAATGTGAAGCAGGAGTACAGGAAACGTTTCTTCTTTCTGAAAAATAGGGTGCATTTTGATCTTCAGAGAGTCAAAGATATCTGAGTACAGCATTCCACTGTTCATCAGAAAGCAGATGAAGTAACTACAAAATTATATGGGGATCAGAAATGAGATTTTAAAAATTTACAGTTAATTCTGTTAACATCTGAACTCTATAAAATGAATTCACTTTCCATTGTGCTTTCTATAATGTTTTAATGTTTGTACTGTCTAGGAGTACATTTTGTCTGAATACAAGAACAGATATATTTAAAAAGATTTTTTTTGATTCTATTCACTCCATGCAGTACAGCTATGACCTTATCTTCCTGTTCTTTGGGTTTCTGCTTTAGTTTGGATACCCAAATCCCTGAATAGTGAGTACAAAATAGTGTCTCTCTCTCTCTCCTTTTTTTTTTTTTTAACTTTCCCTCAGTTTTTCAACTTAATATGCAACATTAGTTAGCCCTAAGAACGTTTCTCCAGGTTTTAAGGCATTCAGCCCACTGCCTACTTATTGTTAGAAGTCTTTATAGACATCCAAGTGCTCACAAATGCAAAATAAAAGAACCTGCTTTTCACGTTGCCAGAGGAAAACTTCAGACCAAAGGAAAAGCAGAAAAAGAAATATTTGTTCAAGATTCTCTAAACTTCAATGAGAACGTGAGTTCTAGTAATTGAGCTCTAGTAATGGTATTTCCTGCATTTTCACACATACCCCTCAACTGAAACAATAAATATGTAAGTAAAATTATAGTGGGTAGTCATTGCTAATGTTTTTATCATGTTACGCAGACACCAGAGTCACAGCTCCTGTGGTTTCTCATTTCACCCCTTCAGAAGAAGAGTTCAGAACACATTTCAAACATTAATCAAATAAGTCTGGGTTTCTCCATATTTTTGTCTCTCTCATGACTCTAAGGGTAGTTGTGGGAAAGAATTCCGTCCCTAACAATATTGGGGAGGGCTAGTAAAAGGTACTTAAAGCTCTTCCCTTCTTAGTCCCCATCTTTGGCAAGATCAAAAATAGAAGTTAGGCACTCAAAGCGCAATTTGTGCAGAATTTAAAAGCTTAAGGTTGTGACAAGCAATGTCTGCAGTATCTAAGGTTTTGGCCAAAATTTCTTTACCTGTCTAAACTCAATGATGTACTCTGCATTCCCAGATGCATTATCAACTATCCAGCTCCCACTTGAGACTATCTGGAACCCAAAGCCACACATCCCTAGGTCCCCAGAAAAAAATGATTTATTAGAGCCATTCTGGCATTAGTGAGTTCACCTCAGTTAATTTTATTTTATATATAATAGCTTCATTACAAAATGTATAAGCAATTTTGAGACCAGAAGTGCTCTGGGAAGCAGAGTGGAGGATACTGGAAACTCTGAGGTTGTCCCGGCATCAGTCTTGACAGAGAAACCAGCTGCAGATAATCCTAAGGCAGCAGTTACTGTGATGCAAACTTCAAGAAGAGGATGCTAAAGCAATTAAAGTAGGGACAATACTTACTAAAAAAAAGAGATATGTGCTATGCAGTAGAGAGAATGCTCTCTACTGAGAGCTGAAGCTGATACTTGCCCTGAGCTGGAAAGTCTGAGTGAAGGCAAGAATTTCTCCTGAGGGTTTATGCAGCACAGAAGTAGGTGTAAATTATCTAGTTCTTATCTTCTCCAAGTTTGGCCCAGGAATTTGAATTCCTTCTAGACCAATGAATTAGGATATCTTAGTACTAAATTATTGTTGTTAGCTGGCATGATTTTTTCCCTTGGTCTTTTATTCACAAGTTCAGACTTTTCCTAAGCTGCGCCATAATATAACATAAATTTACAAAAATGCAAAAACAAATTAAAACACTCTCTCTAGTCCCATCTTCTAAAGACTAACACTCTCCAAGAACCTCAAAGAAAATACAGTGGCAAAAGCTTTCTAACTAAATCCTGTTGAAACTTGACTTGTTCAAAGCATCAATTTTGTATATATTGGCTGCAAATTTAGATCTATCTATGAACAAATTTTGAACTACGTTTTTTATAAATTATGCATACTTGATTCTGATGTTTATGAATTGCATGTACTACTCCAAGCCTTCATGCATAAAGGGCTGAAAAGGACCCAGCCACCTAACACACTGCAAGAAATTACCAGCCGAGCAAAGTGGTTAGCATTTAGCAGCTGTGCTCTGACAGATGTGCTAAAGGTGCCTAAGCTGGAAGAACAGAACGAACAAACAAGATGTTATAGTAGATGTAAAAACTGAGATCTAATAGTCTGAGAATGAAAGGGACATGCCACCTGAAAAAGAGGGAAATTTTAGACTGCCTTACTAGTTGACAATGAAAGAAAATATGCATAGATGACAAAGAAAACAGTATAAATCAAGCAAGATGTCTCAAGCAGGGGGAAAAGTGTTTGTGAATATTAAACACTGAAAGGACATTTTCCCAAATCCCTCAAAAAGCTCAAAAGTGGTAAGGAAGCAGAAGCACAGAACTGTATATAGGTATTTTGTATATTACACAGATTACTCTGCCTTTCACAAGAAAACTAACAAAAACCCCTCTAATTCTGTTTTAGAAAATAACAACGGCTGCACCAAATCAGCCCAAAGATCTCTCTAGCCCAATATTTTATCTACAACAGTGGCCAAAAAAGAGGATCCTTAGGGCAGAATATAAGATCAGAACAAACATCTAAGAGCAGAGCAAGAACATAGTGACTTCCCCATATACTCACCCAGTATTATTGCCTTATTTGCTCCAAGTATATAATATCTCAGAAGAATAAACTAAAACCAGAATACCCTGAGGCAGCACCTTGAACAGGGTGTATTATACAAGGCAGGGAATTTTAGGGTGTTAAGCCCTAATTTTAGTGGTGCAACATAGGATTGACTTTGAGGTGTCATACAGGGAATCTATGCTTAAATCATGAAACTAGTAACCAAAAAAGTCCTTCCAATCCTTAGATCATTCAGAAGAAGAAACTATGTGCATTTTCCCCCAAAAGGAGCACTGAGCCAGGTTTCTAATAGGAGCCAGATGAAGCTGGCAATTTCTCTAGAGCTTTCTAAGTCCTAGATTTAGTCACAGACCTACCTTAGGAAGAAGAAAAGTTATACAAGTGCTTGGCCAAAGTTTTTATTTACAGCTTGAAACTGAATGGGTAACGGGTTGAATAGAAACAGAATATGATTTTTATTAAGCACAACTTAGCTGCACAGTTTCATGAAATGATGGGTGAGTATAGCTTTTTTACCTGTACAGAACTTTCTGCTGTACAGACTGCCAGCAGAACTCCATAGCAAATTCTACGGGAGGAGAAGAAAGTATCCAGCACATCCCCTCCTTCCAAGCTCTGAAAAAATCTTGTAGACACTGCCAACAGAAGAAGACAGATAAAGAGGCAGAATCTAATTCGCTCCATAGTGGCAGGTGTAGTTAAGGCCAATGCTATCTAACTGCTTAGCTCCACTGACTCACTACTGTGACCAGCACGGTTTTGACGACCCATCTAAAATTTTAGCCTGATTTTATTTTATTTTTCCAGAGCTTATGATGACAGAAAAAGCTCTGAAAGATTGCATGAAACCTGGGGAAGAGGAAGAGGGGAAAAATAGAACAGAAAGGCTGTATCTATACAACTAAATAAAACTGGCCATACGGCAAAGTGCCACGGCATGGCTGTCATCTCCACGGCTAAACGTTCATCCCTCCTAAAACATGGCAGCTTCCAAACTGTGCATCGGTAACAACTCCTGGCATGTGCTGCATCCTGACTTGAGCCCAGGCACAGTACGGAAAAGCGTTAGCTGGTCCGAGGTCAGAACAACGCCAGGGAGTGTGCTTCAGTTAAACAGAATGAACAGTTGCAGACCAGTGCTCCAACCTATACCATGGCCCTGCTCCATTTATTAGTACAGATGTTGCCATATAGGACATATGGATTGTCACGCTATGTATACATAATATATGATACATGAATTTAGATACTGTAACTCATTTGAGAACTATATTATAGGGACCATGTGGATGCCATTCAATTATTCACATATTGCCCATCAAATTCCAAAGACTTAATTAACCATTGTTTTGGGATGCACAACTTCAGATTTCCAAAAAAGCTCCTGCATCTACCTGGTAGCATAATCATCAAAACCCTAAAGCTGTGTATCAGTATGTATTGGGCTACATGTTATAAAAAAGATCTATTCTTGAAGTCAAAATTGTCTCACTTTTATTCTCCTAAGACTCTGGTCTTAAATATTTATATATACGTTTTCTGTTGAGTTCATGATTTACAGAAAGCCCAGCCCTCAAATGCCTTACAGAGGCATGGGAAAGGCCACAGGCATTTGAAAGCAGTGTGCCTATGTTTGCGTTGGAGATGATAGAGTTGCGACCTGTTCCTTCAACATCAGGGTTCTCTGAAAAGTCAGACACAGCTAGTGAATGATGAGCAGCAGGAGGTATGAACATGCCTAAGGAAAAAGCAATGTATACTCGCATATCTTAATAAATATCAAGGATATTATGACTTGACTTAGCCTTGCTTCCAAATTAGGCTGAAGATCCCATCGCTTTAGCGAAATCCAGTTTCTACAGCTGTCTTTGTGGACTTGGGCTTGGGTCTAAACTGAGAGCTACTGTAAATTAGGAAATAGCTTTCTGTGATGCAAATGTAATCATTTATATTGTTTTATTTTACCCCAAAATATAAATCCAAATTTTTGGGGATATTCCTAGCACATAAAGACTGTTCTTGTATTGACTCAGTGTAACAATGATTATCATCTATTATTATCTATTATCATTCATCTTGATATCACTACCAGTAGCCAGAGAAATTTTCTTGCTATATATGATGCTCCCCTAATATTCTATACAAGTAAAGAGGGAGAAACCTGTAAAAGATTAACTATGTACTTCAAATCCTGCCTTATGCTTCAGTATAATCTTGTACAAGCTTTCATTGAGAAAAACTTTTCTAAAAAGAACTTTCATTGAGAAAAACTTTTTTCTTTTTTTTTTTTTAATCTGTGTGACTAAGGTGATACCGAAGGCAGGTTTCACTGGATGTAGTGTATCTCTGCTATCAGATCTCTTTACTGTCTCACAACCAAACTGACTCACTTTTTTCTTCAGCTCATGTCCATATATCCATATATGTCCATGTCCATGCTTCATATATTTGATAGATTTTTTTTTTTTTTAATGTCAAGTCAGAATTTCTCTTATTCCAGCTTGTGTCCATTGCCCTCTCGTCCTTCCACTGCGCACCTCTGAGAAGAGTCTGGATCCATCTTTTCTACACCCTCCCATTAGGTATTTGAAGGCACCATTAGGATCTCCTCTTTGCCTTCTCTTCTAAAGGCAGACCAGCCCCAGTTCCTCGTATGCCATGTGCTCCAGCCTGACCAGTGCAGTAGCTCTCTGCTGGGCTCACTCCAGTGTGTCAATGTCCTTCTTGTACTGGGGGGGGCAAAGACTTGACTCTGTACTCCAGATGTGGTCTCACAAGTGCCAAAGAGAGGGGAAAAATACCTTCCCTCGACCTACCACCAGCTACCCCCTTGTTAATGCAGCCCAGCAGGCAGTTGGCCTTCTTTGCTGCGAGGGCACACTAGCATATCTATAGAAATACGTTACTACTAACAGAAGTCAGGAAAAACAAAGGTTCTGTTTGAGTGGGATGCTTCAAGGTGCCATCAGGCCTTTCTTATTCAAATTTCAAACAAAACAATTATGCATCTCTTCTACTTTATTGTCCTATTGTCTATAGGAGACATCTTCCAATCAAGATGGCTACTTACTGCTTAGGGGCCCCTAAGGGAAAAATAATAAAAACAGTAGCTGATTCCCATGGTTAAAGAGTGCAATAGGAAAAAATGGTTTGAGGGGAGAAAAGTAATGAGAAGTAGTGAGGAGGAGTAATGGCATGGGAAGAAAGGAAGAGGGACTAGCAAAAGGGTAAACTGGGAGGAGGTAGGGGAACGGGCAAGAGAATTATTACAGAGGTATCTATCTTAAGGTAGGGAAGAAATAGTCTTTAGCCTTTATAAGCATTTGGAAAGGCTGGCAACACTAGCAAAGGCATCTCCTCAAGCTCCAGAACCTACTGCAAAAACAGACCCTGCTGACCTTCTCTTTCAAACCCTTTTAAAGTTCTAAACGCTCTAAAATCTATCCTAGTGTTTCAAATAAACTCAGTGACTGCTTGCAGTGCGTGAATCCTTGATCAGTCTTTTGGCTCTGAATAATCAACTTTCTGCGGTACACAGGGAATCTGGCATTGCTTCTGAGTGGTCAGTGCCAGCAGCAATCTGAACCTCAACCATTTTAAATTTGGAAGGATCAAGAATTTAAATCTAAATCCAGTGGCTTGTTTGGCCTAAAAGGAGATTTTATGCTTCAATTTTTTTTTAAACAAAAACACTCAACAAGTCTAGCAGTTGTCCCTAAATCGGCTGATTTTCTGTTAATTTCACTTTTCAACTTTTAAACTTTGTGTTCAAACTGCACCTCCTATTTTTTAGCCATTTGCCCCGACAGGATCAAACAAGGCATTTTTGTGTAATGAACTCCTTTCTCCATGACCACAGCTTTCACTGTGGACAGCAAGAACGTTGCAAATAGGGCTTTTATTTATTTATTGTATTTGTTATATAACACCCATCCCCATGTATCTGGCTGCCCTACAAAAGTTAAAGACAAGAATAAATAAAATAAGGCTATACCCAGTGGCCAGAGAGAAGCAGCTGTTCTGCCAAGAGAAGAGCCAAGAAGAAACAACAACTCAGGAAAAAAGAGCTATTGAGAAAAAGGAAGATAAATTGATCAAAGATGCACTGTCCAGAAAGGTCAGTAGAGTTCAGGTAGGAAGGCGTTCGCATGCCCTGCCTGCTTGCTTGCCATATATAAGCATGAGGCTAATGCAGGTAGACATGCTGTGCAAACATAGCGATGAACCAAAATATGCTCTGCAACAGTCCAAAATTCACTGCGGTGTGATGGAAAAAAAAAAAGAATCATGCCACTCAGCTGTAACTTTAACAAAGATGAGGACAACTTACAAATCATTTGTTAGAGTCAGCCCCATAAACAGTCATATAAAAGTTACTGTGATTGCATAGCAGAAACCAGACAAAAGAGAAGTTAATTACTACTCAAAATCGAAGTCAATACCAAAAGAACTACAGAAAAGTAAGTTTTTTCATTGTCACAACCCAAAAATGACACAGAGAAGACATCAGAATTCCAAAAAAAAAATTTTTTTTAGCACCCTATTTATCTCCAACTCTGTTGTCTCTCTTACACAGGCATTAGTAAACTATATTTGAAATATGTCACCCCACAAAGCAGTGGGGGCTCAATATCCTATTCATTTAACTTAACATAATCCAGAAAAATGATTAATTTTGTGCCACAGCAGCATTCTGCACAGCCACATGATCTTAAATTATCAGAGATCACCAATACCAACCCAGATGCTCCAGTTTTTTTGTCTGTATCACTAAGTGAAGATGTAGACTCCTGTCTGGAAGACATATAGTCCTGATCAGTTCACACGTGAGCTGAGTTATTTCATTCATGCTCCTGTGCAGAAACATGAGGTTGCTCTGCTGTTCTTTCGCTGTTGCTCTTTCTTTGCGTTTCCTGCTGACCTGCCATGAACAGCAGCAGAGTGAGAGCATGCTAAGGCACGTGTAAGGGTATGTGTCCCCTTCGGACTGCAGTTGTGCCAGCTCAAACAGCTTCTTCGATTCCCGTTCATCCCTGGCTACTCACCAGTGCATCCCTTCCAGTGTTTACCACAGTTTCTGTCCTGCCACCAGAGCTACTCTGGAAGCACCTCCTAAAACATTTCAGTCAAGCTCAGTCTGATCCATAGGATTCAGTGGGAATATTATGTATATCAAGTTCCTAAATAACTCCTTCCAGTTCAAAGCATTATGGGCCCAGGCTAATTTATGCTAAAGTAAATACCCAAAGTCATGACACCATAAATATTACCTGTTGTTATAAGAATCTTACATTCTCTTCTTTTCCCCTGTCATCACCAAAATCCTAAGCACCATTAAAATTCCTTCTATGATGATATTGTGCTTTGGAAAACCTTTTTAAAATTCCAATAACTAAATAGGAGATACTCTATCTTCCACCAAACCCCTCTGTAAGACCTCATGCTGCTGCCAAATTTCCAGCTATAAAGATTTTGTGACTTCTTCCCTTCCCTGTATTCTTTTTAACGCTTCTTCCTTGCCCATCTCCAAACTCAGAAGGAGAACAAAAGAAATGACTGCATTCCATACAGCTCTCACAGCAGGGCCAATTCCCCCACAAATTGATTTGTTTGGTACCACCTACCCTTATTCTGTGTCTTCAGACAGAAAGCCTTTCGGGGCACAGTCTGCCTCTTTTTTTGTGCTTAAACGATAAAAAAGGTGCCACCCTCACTGGTAACCTTGGGTGCTATCTGGATTTTAACAGATGCTTTGATCTCTCAGCATTATCGGACCATCCCCACGTAACAGCAAGCTCAGATTGCCAGGGCTCTTCTACATTTGTCATCGTACATCACACCCATATACAAAGGAATGTACATTTCTTCTTCTTTTTTTTTTTTCCTAAAGGATGCCTTACCTTTCATCTCTCTCTGTGTCTGCTTAAGCACAATGAACCCATCCCTCTGCTCCCTGAATTTGTGCTCACAACTTAATGCACGCAGGGCCCCACAATTGCATACAGACTAACATGAGCTGGCCTGATCAGAAACCAAACCTCTCAATGCACACATTCAAACATGGATTTTTGAACATGCAAAAACTGCAGATAGAATAGTCATAGTGGGAACCACACCAAACACAAATCTCTGTGAGGGTTTTGACTCCACTATCTGTATGCTGTTACCACCATGCAAATACAAAAGGTGTTTTCTAAGCTGCTCATCACCCTAGGCCCAAACTGAACAAGTGCAGAGATTGAATTACCTCTTACCCATGGAGAAAGTTTTGCTTTTGATCGCAGAATTGAGGTTATTGGCAGGGTACCAGGGAGCTCCCAATGTGGCTGCCTGTATCACACAGAACTGTATATGGCTAGAAGGCAAACATAAGACTTCCACTGTGCCAACATATCAACCTTTGTAAGCATAAACATGGAATGAAAAATAAGAAGAGGCAAGAGTATATCATGCCAGTGGTACATGCCGTATTTATTATTCTAGTGCATATGCTCTGAATAAAAAGATCTTTCCAGGGGTTCCACTGACATTCTCCTTCAAAATTAGGCATTTCTAAATGCACAACAGCTGATGAGAATACTTTTGAAGTTTAAAAAGACCATATGCTGAGAAATCTAGCTTAAGAATGTCTACTTTGCTCTTACTGCTTTTCAGTTTTTATTTTTTCACTGCGGTGTATACAAAAAGGTACCTTGTATGGTAGTGCTTAAGGATAATAGCTCTCCCAGCCTCTTCAGTCATCACTTCCTGCCACTGAGCAGATTACAGAGAGGGTGTACACTGTAGGAATCACCCCCAAATGAACTAGCGACGAAAAAGGAATTTTGAACATCTGAAGTGTTTCTTTTCACAGTTATAACTTGATTATAACTTAAATTTGGAACAGATTGGAGAACAAAAATGGTTTTCTAAACTGTTTTGACTGTTCTATTTTTAAATTCTGATAAAGGATATAATGACTGGGGAATAATGAGATAACTGATTTGGTCTAGTTTCACCCTTTTGGTTAACTTACATCCAAGTTTCATATGAAACATCTTCAAAGTAGTCCTGGGAAGGAATTCATATCTGTTACTGTAAGCCATGTGAAATGTTGTCATTTTTTCTCTGAGCTTGCCAGAGATTTCACATTTTTCTAAAAACAAAACAGCAAGTCTCTGTATCTCATCTGAATCGAAATTCTCACATTTCTCCTATGCTTTGAGACTCTGCTTTTTACTCTTCATTCACAAAGAGCCCACATGCACCACTGGAATGAGAGCTGTGCCAGGAGTAAGGCGGCTTCAAGATCAAAGTGCAGATTTATCGCTAAAACAATAAAGAATAGGAAAACAAAACCACTTTAACTATACAAAGTCACTGTACATTCGTACCAAGAGAATTTCACTCAGTGCCATATTTGTGAACAGGGAGAGGCATGCACAAGGAGGAAGGGCAGATTGACTTTAACGAGGTTGCAGAAATGTAGCTAAGAGATTTGACCCTCAAGTTTCATGTGTGTGTCATATAATTAGTGCTGGATTCATGTTCTGTATGTGCAAGGTATGGAAGCTTCTCTGAACCCACCAGGTTTAAAAATGGTGCTGGACCTATTCAGAACATTCTCCCCCCCCCAAAATTTCCTGACAGTAACTGTCAAAAGCATTACAAGGTTAAACTTTTCTAATAACATCCTTGTGTTAATCTTGTTAGAACTTAAAATGGGAAAATGCAAGAGAGAGAAGTTAGTATTTTTCTAGCTGCAAGACTCTTATTCAACTATACTGCAGAATGCTACACTGATGACCCCAAAAAGATTTAAAAAACATTTTAAAAAACGATCTGTTCAGTTTCACAGAATGAGCTATAGAGGCAGTGGAATGAGAAATATTATATAAAGGTAATCCTAATTCATTTATTCTTTGAGGATCCCTTTTAAGACTTTCTGTCTCAACTCCTTCAGTCCTAAACTTGTCCATTTACATATTTACTGATCAATGGTACTGTTTGCACTGAACTACTGTGATTTAAAAGTCTGCACATATTTACAGTCACATGTATGATTACAGAAAAAAGCCAGGGAATTATCTAACATAATAGGCTGTTAGAAAAGGATAAAGCAAAATAGGTAAAAGGAGGCACTTTTGGTTTGCTTGCTTGTTTAGGAAAGGCAATGCTGTGTGGGATCAAATTCAGGAAGGGAGGATATTATTACGATAGCAAGGTAGGCGGGATGTATACTATTCAGGTCTAGTTGCTTTGGTTAATTCCAAATAATACTGTCTCTATTTTCTTTGCCCTATTGTAGAACTGGCATCTCTAGAGAGAGAGGAAAAGCTTTCAAAGATCTTAGCATGAGAAGAATAGTTTCAAGATTAACACACGTAACTTATTTAAATATTAAAGCCTAGTGTTCAGAATCACAATATCTGTACCCACTGTACTTCAGCATCTAGATTTTACTGAGTATTTCTCAGTCAAGTGCTATTTGATGTATTGATAATGGCAGGCAGAGAGGCATGCGAAGATGCAGATGCCCTCTGGCCTCAGCATTTAGCCAGTTTCTGGAGCTTTAGCAGATTGCTGGCTAGAAAGATGATAGCCAGGTACTTCTTTATTTTCAGAAATCTGCGTATGATCCTACTTCTCTGAGTAGTGAACATATGACCAAATAGTTTTTTTCCAGGTTCAGAAAAGTATGCATTTCTAGTGAGGACTGTTTTCCAGAGCAGGTCTGACTCTCAGCTACCTACTACACTGGTGTGATTGCGCTCACTGCTGCTGTCCCTGCTTTCTCGAGCTCTCTGTTTCTGGCGAACACATGCATCAACAGCTACAACTCGTCAATCCTCCAGCCTTGCGTTTGCAATGAGTTGTCAGGAAAACCCACCAGCCCATTCGACTTAGCTTGTCACTGGCTCTTGCCACCTCAGCTACTGCTCTGGGCTGCAGTTTCTATTGTTTCATAAAGGAGAATCTGACTATTCCTTCATTTAGCATCTTTTAAACCGCAAATCTAAGATATTAAAACCTTTTGTTATAATGACAGCAAACAGACAATATCTTCTCTATTACAAAAAATTAGCACTTGGCAGTTACAAACACTGTAGTTTAACCCCAAACGCTAAAAGCCTGTAGTAGCTGAGGATATTAAACAATGAATGAACAGACTTATACATATAATCAACTGTTTACAGTCTTCTGGAAGATATATTGAATTTACTTTATGTATGACACCAAAACTGTTTTTGAAATGACATTCAAGCCAAAGGCACTTCAAAAATGACAGTTTTGACATTTGAGAACTGTCATTTTCATTTGAAATGAAAGCATTTAGTATTGCAGTCAAGGACTAATACACAAACAATCAAAAAACAATGGAAAAACAAGGCTGTGTGTGTCAATAAACACAACATATGCTTAAACATGCTCCTTTGCTTCTCCATGCCAGGAATTTCGCAAGGTAGGGTGAGACCATCGAAGACTGCAGCACTTCCAAAGGGTCCTGCTGCCTCAGCCCCGCTTCCCCTCCCGGCTGCACGCTCCCATCCTGCCTGGCTCTGAGGCTCGCTGAAGCCTCTTGTGGGTTCGTTCAACTCACACAGCAGCAAGGAGATTCCAGACTGGGAAGTTTCTAGCACACGTGCAGATGACTGTGTAATTCAAGTTATATTCCAGTAATTTTACATGTTGGTCAGGGATTAGTTCAACAGCCACAGACAGCTCTTACTAGAAAACTGCAAATAGAGATGGCAGAAAAGTCTTGTCTTCATTTTTCAAAAACTGATCTACTGTGGACTGCTCCGAACAAGTAAGGTGATCGAATGGCCACCGATAGCCTGTGCAGGAGGATAGTGGTCTTCCTCAAAGAGCCTTTCTTAAGAAACATCCAAAGCAATTGGTGGATACTTTAACACATTATCTCAGATTTAAGAATATCTTCTGAACAAGAAAAAGATCAGCTACTAAGTAGATGTTTCACAGGATCCTCAATAGTGACAACACTTGAAAACATCTACCTTTTAACACAAAAACACTGACTTGTGCTAATGCCAGCTAAAATCATAAGCTTGTATCTACAAGTGATCTTAACATTTCAGTGTAAGAACATGTTGATTCAACTGTACTGATGCAACTGTACTGGGAAGAATTGACAGTTTCTGCTACCATTAGGATGCTTAAAAATTACCTTAAAAACCTCCTAACTCTCATAACTAATCTAGCATCTGGTAAAAGTCACTGTAATAATTTCTCTGATTTTTTTTTTATTTAAGAAGGAAAAGTTTATACTATCTAGGGGTTGAATAATATCCATTCAAATATTTTGAATAGTTTTAATAGTTTGTTAACCCCCTGGCTGGTTATGCTTCATGTCTTCTTGTTTAGAAACTTGTCAAAACAGTGGTGTATGTGGATAACTCATATTAAATTTCAGAGTTAGCACAATTATTTGGACAGAATTACACCTATGTGGTTGTTTCATACAACATTTCCTGTGTAAAGAACAAAAGTTGCATCATACATAGAATGCTGTAGCCAATATTCCACAGTAAGTTGAGATTTCATCATACTATTTGATTTTAATCAGTGCATTCAGAAATTTTACATAGGTTTTCTTTCTTAGCAGTTACTGGAAGAATCATTATTTTATTCAACTCAAACTGCTTCAACCTGCTATATCCTTAACATTAAAAATGGAAAAAACAAAACTTCAAGAAACACACAGGTCACTATGATTTAATAGCACTTCTACAGTGCTATTTCACAGAATACCCACAACACCCCCCCCCCCCCATGTTCTGATGTTAGGCTGCTTTTGTGGCAACAATATTTACTGAAATATATTTTGAGACCTAAAATGTAGTTGATGCTATTCTTCTTTCAAGAATGATCTACTATGGAAAAACGTACCTGCCTCTCTTTATAGTTCAATTACAGGTAGATTTGTAGGGTACATACTGTTTTGCTAAGAAAGAAAGGTTGCAAAATGTCATAAATGGCAGTTTATTTTTTTCATTTAGAAATAACTTAATAAAATGTTATTACTATTGCTTATAAAGCCTACAGCAAATAAATTTCTTAAATGTAAAAATAAAAAATCAAGAAAAAATAACTGAATATTTATGTTCATTTTTCTATACTCTGATATACAATAATGTACAGTAACATTTATAGTCTGTTACAAATGGTATTTTGAAGCCATTTTGAAAATGACTGCTGGGGTTCTACTTTACACATATACTATACAGATTTATGCTCTCTGAAAATAAAACCTATAGGATAGATGGACAAGATGTCCACCTCTCCAGGACTCTTATCTGAAGCACTCTGAAAATGAATGCAACACTGCGTTGTTCTAATGGGGCTTAGAAGTCCAGAGCTGAAGCCTGCCTCTGGGAAAGCAGCTTAGTAATAAATAAATAAATAAATAAATAAATAAAAATTGAAAAAAATCAAAATGAAGCTAAAAGACCTCTCACAAGGCTCTTCAAACAGCTTTATTATTGTAAGCTGCATAACCACAATTAAAAAAGGAAGGATTTAAAGGTTAGAACCCACTGCTTATTTATGAAAAGTGCTGTGGTAGATTCCTTTACATGCATCAGTGTGAAACCAGTTCAAGAAACAGACTGACATATAAAAAACAATCCTTTTTAATTTATATTTACCATTAGAAATTTTAGGGAATTTTGGATTTTTTGGAGATTAGTTGGTGATGTTTACTGGAAAAATCTCGAGGCACTCAATGTTTAGAGTGGGAAGAAGGCCTTGGGTTACCCTCTATCAACCATCTTAAGCCTACATTATAAGCAAGAGGAAAACTCCGGTAGGAAAAGATTACCTCCCTAAAAAATACATACCTCAAAAAGACATTAAAGGTAAGTAAAAACCCTACAAGGAAAAGAACCATCAGCAAATACAGCTTTGCCTTGAAGGATGAAAAGTGTAGGAATAAAATGAGAGCAGTCAAATGCCTAGTTGTGATGAACTTTTCAAAAGAAATTAAATAATAAAAAGTTGCTCGTGAAGATAAATTAGAGAAAGATCAAGGTGAGAAGAAATTGGACCACTAGACCCTGCGGATGCAGCTGAGATTAATGGCAAGTTAGATACATTCTACATTAATACTTTGTCTAAAAATGATGTTATACACGAGGACAATGACAGGATTAACTAATGGGGAAGAGGAAAGAGCAACTGAAATAACCACATTCCAAGTGAAATCAAAATTCTGATTGCTTACTGGTGATGCAAATCTGAGGCCCAGATAACGTCCATCCCAGAATACTGGGAGAAATGCCTTTCCAGGATTATCTAAAGATTTCTTTTTATAAATTCCCCACTAATACATTCACCTGATAAACACACAATACCTTTCACCCTTCCTACACTGTGATGTAGTTTTTGAGGCCTTAAGGGGATTGTACTGAAGACGTATATTTTTAACATAGTCCAAGGAAAGTTTTGTCATATGTGGAGACATACATAGGGAAAGCTTTTTTTTGGATCACTGACCCAACATCTTACAGAACAGTTGGTAATCGGCAGAAGATTGTACACATTGATCCTGATGGTTCCTACAGATATACATATTTCTGGTAATGCAAGTAAAGTATATTAAGGGCTATGGTTCACATCTATTTAGAGTATAATTTTGTGATACATTGAAAATGTGTAAATGCAACCTGTATTCAATATATTTACAGAATAACATGAGATATACACAACCTATACAGGCATTCACATCAGTGGAATTAGTGGGAAGTGAAGCTTGTAGCATTTTATACTTCTTTTGCACTACTGCTAATGAATCTTTAGGTATCACAGGAAAAAAAGGAATGAAACTGTTCACACATCATTAAGAAAATAGGAGAAATATAGAATAAAAAATCTGAATCCAAGATGAAGCATAATTTATTTTCATGGTATTCACATAGGTCCATCAACATCAAATATTATTCCTACAGTTCAAACAAGATTTCAAAGGCTCTAAATACATTTTGTGTGCACACAAGAATTCTGAGTTTCGTTTGTTGCTTAACTGTTGTAAACTTTAATAGCTCTTGATTATACAAAGTTCACAGTATCTTGTTTTAAGGTGTTTCAATACAGCATGACCAAAAGCTGCTGAGTGTGATTGTCTCATTCATTCATTTCTTATTTTATTCTATTTTGAGTCACTGAATCACTGGAATTCTCTTTAATAACTTATCAGAAACCTGATCAAAGAATTAAATGCTTTCAAATTCCCAGGCTTAACAGGAACTCAAGAGTAAGACGCACTTTTCAGGAAGTACTCCAATCTCAAAGAGAATGCTGCTTTAGAGATACTATTCCCAACTCTCTCTTGGGTGATATATTTTTAATGTGATGACAGGCTAAACGGAAATTGCAGGCTAACTGTACAAAGCATTTGAGAGTGATTTTAAGGAATTAAGGAGTCACCAGGAAATTAATATGAAAGCACAGCTGACTGGCTTCCCATGCAGCCCTTGCGCACAGCTCCTCCTGCAGCGAAGCAGTCCCCGGACAAGAGGGCTCTGCCGGAGCGAAGCGCGAGGCAGGAGACCTGGGCTCCCATTGTCTTCCCTGGGAGTTCTGCCTGCACGTGGAGTGAGCCGGGACTTCTGCTGAATGGGACCCATTCACAGCGGAGCGAAGTAAAGCACCCAATACATCACTATTTTGAAGTTAACACTAGGTGGTAGACATAACTGGAAGAAATACAGACATTTTTGGAGCCAAGTGAAAGACTTTTATAAAGCAGCACTTCCAACGTATTGTCTCTTGTTTCCCACTATTTTGGCCGTAACTTTTTTGTTTTGCAAGGTATCTGGCTGTTTACTGTGACGATCCCTTTGGTTTAACAAATTAATTAAAATAATTCTTTTTTGAATCCAGTTTGTAGGCTAAAGAGATTTCCCTTTTTGGAAGGGAAGAGTTGATGTCCTTATAACTGTAAGCGGAAATCTGTTCCACTTTCCATGCTTTCTACAATTGTTTAGTTGGAGGAAGGAGAGTTTCCTACCTAACCAATTCTCAGCATGCTGCTGTGTCAGTGCATATTCACTGATCTACAAAGACACTCACAGCTACACATTTGTGATACTAACTCGTCCATGACCCAAATCAACATGAGTGGGACCCTCAATCCCATTTCCTGATTCTACTGAGAGAGGGTATAAGCAGAACGCAGGGAAAAAGTAAAGGTGAAAAAGGAGAAGACAAAGTCAAGTAAGGAAAAAGAACAAAACAGCAGGACTAGAGAGCCTGCAGAGAAAAAGTAACATGAAAGAACAAAAAGAAAAGGAAGATTACAGACTACACACAGAAGGAGCATAAAATAAGGGATGGTTTGGAATAGGTAACTAAGAAACAAATGGGAGCAAGGTCTAAGAAGATTCCTTCAAAACTCGGATTCACTGATTTAAATGGAAGGAGGACCTGTCCTTCATCATTCTTCTGTGAATCAAGGGAAAGCAGTGGTGGACCAAGGAGTAAAAGGGGAGATACACTTAGCGGGAGCAGAAGGTAGAAGGAGAGCAGTGAACCTGCAAAAAAAATGGGGAGTAGTTGCTCAAGCAAAGGAGGGTAAGAGAGAAAGCAGCTCTCTCCTAGAGGCAGCAGTGCAGAAGGGAGCAGGAGGGGTGGAGCGAGTGACTGCATGAAAAGGAAACTTGATACGTATTATATAGTGAATTTGTGAATGAAATATACTATGGCTGAAATATTTGTTTTACATCTTTCTGTTAATAATTTCTGATCAGAATGAAAAGACTGCTGGTTGTTTTCTTCTTTCTACAGCTACATTTATAACGTATTTCAGAAGAGCTTTCATGGTGTACCAAATAAATCTAAATAAAACCAATGTACAGTGTATCAATCCCTTGTGTTGATACAGAAAAGAAAGATATTTTAAAAATGTGAACTAACAAAATGTGATTTTTTTCTTAATTTTTAATTATATTTTTCCGAATTTCTTTTGTACAACAATAATGTTCATATCCTCTCAGACACTGATTTGTGAGCGAAAGAACCTAGTCCTCCTGAAGAGATCAAATTGAGCCAATATATCACACTCCTGGCATGTCACTTCTCCTTTCAAATATACTTGTTTACCCGGCTATCTAAAACCTTCATAGGCCTAATTTTTGTACAAATCTGATGACAGGCATTTGATCCCATTTCAAGAAGAACAATGAGTAATAAATACTAATGGACTGTTCCTATTTTCTTTTAAATAAATCAGAGATTACCAATAAGTTCTGTGGGCCCTGGGTCCCAGCAGAGAATAGAAGTTCAGAATGAAAAGCATAGCAAGAAAATAAATGCTGTCTACCACACAGCCTGAATGACTGGATGCCAGGGATACTATGAAATGGAGAGATATTTTGAAATCTTCCATGATATATGAAACAGAGACCATCCAGCAGAACTTAATGACTTTAAATCATCTCAGCCGATGTGACTGCTTATACAGAGAGACAGAAGTAAAGAAGACTTTCTGCCATTCTGTTTTCTAAACCTGATGCTGCATTTTCTCTTGCTGAAAATTTGCATGTGTTCTCAGAGCCTGTTTCTTTCTCACAATAAACAATGCAAAGCCTTCCTGCCAAAAAAATGTCCAAATGCTAAACAGTTGCTATTATAGTCATTATTATAACAGCAACTTTGAGCTGTGTGCTTTTAAATTATAATTATTTTTACAAAAGATTTTTATGTGTCTTGATTGCAGTAATTATGATTCTATAACAGTAAATGTGTATTTAAAAAGTCATGTTAGCTTAATGCTCCAAATAAATGAGTTTCCTTAACTGAACTTCATCTAAATGAGTGTTTTTCTTTGTATTTATCTTATTTGCTATTCTAACAACATGCTAGGATGTATTAAACAACTGATGAACCATTGTTTCAGTATAAACATAACTATGGGCAAAGATGTCAAATAAAAAACAATGTTTTAGATGAGAAGTGTTTCATGCAGATAATACTAGATTCTATTTTAGAAATGAGCATTTCCCTTTAGTCCTATTTCTCACCTTTTTGCTGTTGTTTTGGTTAAGGACACTGAGAGAGCCTGTCGAGAAAATAAAGGGATGGAAAAGGGAAAAGAAATGCGAGAGGCTGTGTCTGTTGTAAAAGCTAGCACAGGTACTAGTAATAAGCCTGTACCCAGTGTAAAGAACATCCCAGAGAAAGAGTATGACAGGATCCAAGAAAGGGGCTTCTTCAGCAACTGATCTAATATGGAATAAACACGGAAAACGGTTTGGCCAGTGGGACACCCACCAACAGTGCCGTTCTCTCAGCACAGGACAAGTGCGGGATCGTGGCTCGAACCCGCCGCTACCCCGGGTGCGCAGCGAGGATCGAGACTCGGAGGTAGCCCAGTACCCATTACAGCGTACACTCTTCTAGCCAGCGCCTCCCCAGGGGACTGGCAGTAGCTCAGCCAATTCAAAAGCTAGTTAAGCCTACGGCTGATCAGAGAAAAGCTTTAAAAAAAAAAAAAATCAGGAAGAGGAAACGGAGAGCGACCTGAGAGAGAGGGGTAGCAAATTTCTGGCTCCAGCGCCACGCTCTTTTGTAACTAGCCACAATGCTGCATTAACTTTCCAAGTGAACCTCGCTGTCCCTTGGAACCCGTCTAAGAGGCAGCGGTTGCCACGAACTGTGGGAAAGGCGCAGCGAAGCCGCGCTATACAGCAGCTTGGATCAGAAACTCTATCAGCTATTGACGAGAGCCCACTGCATCTCTCACAATGCCACAAACCCATCCTATCTCCCATCCCTTCCTAGACAGCCTTGCCTATTTTTTGGTGAGAATTGCTCCATTGTACATACGGACGCTCGCGCTCTCGATAAGACACGAAGGGGAAAAGTTCACGAGCCCCATTCGCTGCGGATATAACTTCATTTCCCACCCCCCTTCTCCCAAGAGGGAGTGGGTGATCTGACTCCCCAGGTTGAAAGGGAACAAGGTTGCCTATTCAGCCGCAGTCAGACGTACAGTAAGTGGTGAGGCCCAGACAGCCTGTGATGCTGAATGGAGATACTAGAGGTTCGTGTTTCTCCGCTGGGAATTTTCACAGAGCAGGAAGGAATGCCACATTTTTATTGTACCGACTGAAAATCGACACAACTCTCAAGCATAAAATCACAGTTAATCTCATGGCACAAGACTCCAAAATGCAGGAATAAAAATGACTCACGGGATTTGTTGGCTGGCTTGAGTCAGCAATGTTAAGACTGTAATGGGACACTAAATGCAAATGTAAAAACAAATCACTGAAAATCTGAGTCCTGCGGATTAGATGGGTTATTACTACTAATCAATCTGCCTAAACTCAGACAAAACACTTTGCTCTTAAAATACTCTTTTGATGGATTAGTAGCATTTTATAATAATCATTTAGTCTTTGCCATGAATAGAATGGCATCATATTTCACAACATCGTTTTTATTGACAACCAAGTTTGACCAATGAATTGCAACATATCAAAGATAAACTGAAGTTCTCAGTACAGTAGAGGACATTTCTTATTAAAAATGACCAATTGCTACATGCCTATAATTGCTCACAGGCCAAAAAGGGGTTTTGTCCCCTTCAGAGTATATGCAAAATGATACACAGTGGATTTATTCCACATACTGGATAAATTGCTTCCTACAACCTGAACCTTGCTCAGAGTCAATACTTTTCATTATGATGAAACTGCCTGTTATTTTGCAAGGAAAAGGACTCATACTTGAAATTAATGATGATAATGCTCTCCTGTTGCCCAGTGATTGATAGCATGGATCTTATCATCCCAGAAAACCTGCTTTAGTATCCTAGAAAAACTTCAGTTTGCCTGCCATGCATCCCTGCATTGATTAGAAAGCACAACCTGGCTATGAGTCTAAATGGGAAAGTCAGGGTCTCAGTCAAACACACACATTTAACAAAGGGAGCTCCACGAGGATGCTGTAATTCCATACTACGTTAATCATTTTCCTTCAGTTATTGTGGAGCGCAAGCAAAGCAGCAGCCGGCACATGTTCTTTTAACTGACGTGAAAGAATATTTGTAAAAATATGTCCCTGACTCTGCACATACTGAAGGAGGCGGCCACAGCTAAAATGTCTGAATTAAAATGCTAAAACAATCCAGCATACAATCATGACTCATCATGAATGAGCCAGTATTTTCTGATTTTTTTTTTTTTTTGAATGAAGATCTATAGAAGAAGCAGGTAAGTGAAGTGTGGTAAAAGCTGGCAAACCTAGTCTTTAAATGTCTGTCTCTGTACTGACTAAATAAAGGCATTCTTTCTGTGAACTGACTGGGACTTGTCCACAACTAAGCTTATCACACAAAACTTTCTTAACTTATCCCACAAAAACATGCATTCAGTCATTACACATTGATATTATCTAGATAAATCATCATTAAGCTTTCACAATATGTAATTTTAATCTCATTAATTATCATTAAGCACGTGTTATCCAGGAGGGAGAATGCAAAGTGATTCCACAGAAAGCTCTTCCACTTGGCTTTGGTATCTATTTGATGCGTTGTTTCACTGCCAACATTTAGAAAAAGGAGAATTGAAGCACTTGGTTAGAAAAGGAAATACCAGTGCTGTAAAGAATGAGATGGGCTTTCCTTACAACTGATTCTGTGCTAGTTCAAATCAGGAGTATGTTTTTGAAGTAAATCTTCTAAACTTTACCTTTTACCATGCTTTGACTAGTACTATGGAGTGGTCTTAGAGGGTGCAAACTGGATTCTTTTAGGATAAAAGGAAACCAGAGCACACACACACAAGCACCGATGGCTTTTTGCTCCACAAAACGAGGTGAGAACTAATTCAAAGTAACCCTCCTGCAATGCACACAGTGCAAATGTCAGGTCCTTGGCATCAGCTGCGAATCCACTGACCTGCTCCTGCAAGTCTTCATATTTGCTAACATAACATCCTATGTCTTCTTTGATGTGTGTAGAGCACATGTAAGTATATAAACTAAAGCACACTATCTGGTCTGACTGACTTCAATAAAACAATACATTAACTTTCATTGCATTAGACAATAAAGTACATCTATTGTCAATCAACAATAAAGTACACTTGTCATATTTGTCTGGCCAAAACTCAGATATTTTTCAAATCCCACTGTGATAAACAGATGTGAAAACAAAAAATGCCAAACCTCAATTTCTCATAGTCATTTTAACGTGCTCAAAAAAAGGAGGAGACAACCAAGTATCTCAAGAAAAAAAATTCCATGGTCCCGTGGAAATATTGAGGAGCTCAAGGCTGTGTCTCTGCCAATTAGCTCTGCCAAGTATTTGCTGCTTTGTATGGATTAAATTTCACCTCTCTGAACCTCAATTTCTTCACTGGTACAACAAGCCATAATGGTAATTAACAGTTCTTCTCAAATGGATCAGAGATTACAAGGGAGTCATATGTATATTCTCATTTTGTCCTATGTATATTCGCATTTTGTCCAACTTAACTGAAGATTGGGACATACTATTCACTATGAATAAACACCTTCTTTTCTGAGAGTTTCGTTCCAGTTTTGCCTGTGTGGAATAGTTTTCACCAAGTTTCAACAATACTTCATTGAGCTTCTACCTAAAACTCCAAAACTTTAAAGATTCAGCCAGTATTAATTTATAGGGCTGATTTATTAATGTGAAAACTATGTTTACTTTGAATGTTAAGCTTATTTCAGCTGGGATCCATGCACTCACATATTACATTTATTATCACCTAGGGAATGAAACAGTTGTACAATTTATTGTGTAATTTCCACTCACATGTGCTACAACTGACTTCACGGGGTTTTTGTCTGATAGGTCTAGTCACCTGCAGATAACAATACTTTATGCTTGGACAGCAGCTTCCACTCTAATGCCATTACCTGTTTTACAAAGGCGCTTGAATACGTTGCTGAAATTCTTTAGTGACTGATTTTGTCAGCCACAACCAAGACAGGTTTGAGGTTACCATGACACGTGGTTTGAGCTGGCTGAACCCATACTGCCTGTAAGGACAAGGTTCAAGTTAAAGCCAGGCCTTACCCTGTACTTGCGTTTCCCTGCTTTATAAGCCACCTGGTGCCTTGTCAAATACGGGCTGAAACTGAAGCCCAAAGCACAAATGCCAGCGCTGAGCTAATATGCAGTACTGCCATGCTCACCAAGGCCTTAGATAGCTCCTTCTCCATTTTTATGAAACAGGAACGGAAGCATGCAGAAATTATTTTGCCAATGTAAAATTGGTGGCAACACCAGTGACTGCTGCTCTGTGTTACTTTACAAAGCAAGCCAATAGCGCTTTCTTACGTTCTTAGTGTTGGCTGATCTAAAGCCTAAACTGTTTTCAGTAGTTTTTATGTCTTAAGTTGCTCTTCCTAGAAAGTAATAGTACTACTGAAAGTTACAGATACAACCACTTAACCAGTAATGTTTTAAATCTTGTCCTAGTTCTAGTATTAAATATTGTATACTAAATCTATTAAATCTATTGTATATTTAACAGGAAATTCCAGTAGATGCATAGGAATTTTATTCATTGCCCAGGAGGCGCTGTACTAGTGCTGGGTGACTCATTTATTGCTATCCACAGATATCTAAAAAAGATGTCTATTGTAGTATATAGCATAGTATTCTTTATATTGTTTAATTTCCTTATTTCATAATCGAAGATAAGTAATTAATAAAAGGAATGGATGTCAGGAAAAGGAGGAGAGAGGGAAAAAGCCAGAAAGAAAATTCTGAACAAGAGCATGTTGCCAAAAGCTTAATGTTTTGTTTCTCTAAGCGGTATGCAGTCATGTCTGTTGCTTACTGCGAGCTAAATAAAAGTATCACTGCTGAACTTAAGCTAAGCTGAGACTGCGCGTTGTCTATTTTCATTTTGTCTCACTGACCAGCTAATTCTCTCTCACAAGATTTTACTAGTTTCTCACAAAGCCTACTAGCGACGAAAGCATTAAATAATGACATACTTTTGGATCACCTCAATTTGGGGCCTGACCCCTGTGCCATTAGGGCAACTGGCACGTTACCAATGCTAGGACCGGAGGGCAGAAGGAAGTCCTTATCTGGGAAGCTTCACAGCAAGCACACCACACTCCAAAGGGAAACATCAAACAAGCTGCTCACTAAAGGCCAAAGGTCTGTTCAGAGGTCAGCTCCAATCTCCAGGCAAAATGGTGAAAATATTTAAAAACTGGGCCATGAAAAATAATGGTGAGAGAGATATTTAAGCATCCCTGGTATAAGAAAATGCAGCATGTGGTGATAAAGAGGAAAAATAGCTTCTGACGTTGCAACAGAAGCTGTCAACAATTTTTCTTGCCTTTTTCCTTTTAATGAAGCAAATAAAGTAATTCAGATGTTTATTTTCATTCTTCAGTCAGATACCTAAGATCAAAATTCTGCAGTTCTCTGTCCAAATGCAAACTTACATTAATCACAAGCATGGTTGCTCTTTACTATATTTTTCTCTACATTATACATCATTATTTGAAATACAGTTAAATTAGCAAACACCTTAGCAAAACCATTACTGTGATTTTGTGGAAGTAACAGTGCTCTTAATTTTATTCCTTACCTAGTCTTAATTATTTTTATGTACTTATAACCTAAGACTATTTCTACAGATTCATAATGGCTCTTCAGGAAAAACATTAAAAGTCACATCCCCTATAAACAAGCTTCTTAAATTATACATTTAGCAAACCTTTATATAAATTTTCATTCACATTTTTCGTCCATCTTATCAGAAAATACACTTAAAAATCTCATGAAGAGGCACTGAATTACAATTATTGAATATTTTAAACTGACTTGACCAACATTTAAAATGAAAATGTTCCTCTAAAAAGTGAAGGAAGGTCTCTGGGAATTCCACTGCCTCTCCTCCCCTAACATCATTTCAATAGCACAAACTTTTAAATGTTATGAAAACTAAAGGCCGCTTATTTCGCAAAAGTGGATGTTTTACGCTTTTCCCTTTATCATGCATTCCATGCTGTTGAAAGAGGCTGAATGGAGCTTTAGTATCCAGTGAGTTTAAACTGCTAAACAGCAGGCAAGTCTCATCATGCATTTTGAGTATCTACAAGAAACATACAAAGAATTATAGCTGAATATGTTTTTTCTCCATTCTTGATAATGCTCCAGTTGCTTCTGAAAGATATGCCTGGTTCCCCACCCTGGGAAGGGGGAGCTTGCGAATAACTGACTTCAAGAATTAGAAAGTATCTGATAACCTTAGAGCATGTTTCTTTTTAGAGCAAACTAACATGCTCGCATACTTTAGTCGTTTATTTTAAAAAGCACAGGAATAGTGTTATATAAGTATGCCCAGGCTTTTCAGCTTCCCAGTCTGGAATATCGAATCAAGAGGAGCTCCAGCCTCCTCTGCTCTGTGTGTGTGCGTGTGTGTGAGATCCTGCAATTCTTCCTGGCTTCTGCTTTTGCATTTCTAATGAAGCTGAACTGACAAAGCGTGAAAGTGGTCTAAAAGGAAAAACAAAGAAAGTGCCCCCGTCCTCGGTGCGCCAAGACTAATCAATATTCCAGAAGCTCGGCTTTCCCCTCTCTTCTGATGTGTTTTTATTTTTTTCAGAGCTGGGCCAACAGTCTCCTCCCCTTTCCTTAAGTTCCAGCGATAGTAAATCGCGGTACTGCGGCCGGAGCACACGCGGACTGCCAGTGTCCTCTGCCTGCCGCCCGCTGCCCGGGGCTGCTCCGCTGGGTCTGCTGCGAAAGCCCTGCCTCCTCCTCCTCCTCCTCCTCCTCCTCCTCCGGCGGCGGCGGCGGCGGCGGCGGGGACGCGAGAGGTGAGAGCCGAGCGTCCGGGCGGGGGGGGCGGCGCGCGGTCCTCGTCCTCCCTTCGCCGCCGCCGCCGCCGCCGCCGCCGCACTCGCGCAGCGGAGCGGAGCGCGGCTCTCTGGCCGTGCCCGCGCTCCCGCCGGCTGCCGGCGCTGGTCGGAAAGGAGAGCTGAGCTGCGCCAGCGGGCTCGCGACCGGGGGACTCGCGTGCGCCAATCGTTAGCTTTTTGCAGAGTACCGAAAACTGATTGTTCTGAGCAGAATCCTTCAGGCACCCCGTGATGGTGCCTGCAGGCTAGAACACTCGCTAACTTCGACATCGAGCGCAGGCGAAGAGTGTCTTCACTCTCTGAACAAGTAAAACATACATCATTCTGCTAAAATCCGCGGAGAATATTATACTAACGTGCCAGTCTCCAAATAGGCAGTAATTCAAAAAGCAGTGATCAGCTCCCATCAACATGATGTTACAACATGGTATTTCCCCTAAAACATGCTGTTTTAAAACCCTGTGTATTTATGCTCCACATGTTTCATGAAAAAATGTGTTTAAGTACTAGATTTAGTAAAAGTAAGATGTTACAGTTGTATTGTGCATAAATGGAGATAAATTTTAACTGAAGCAGCTAGCTCTCTCCATTTATGAATTTCCAGTTTCCTCAGAAAAACATGCCTGTGTATTGATTAATGCCTCAGAAAACTGGATTCTCAGTCTGAAAAACACCTTTGTGCAGATTCCGTTATTAAATAAATTCATATCAAGCAGCCATAAAAATGTTCATTTTAAATGAAAAATAAATTAATGCCCTAATGAAGGATTTTGAATATTAACACATTTTAAAGTTGATTCAGGGTGTGATTTTTTTAAATCAGATTATATCCCCATAATTGCTCACAGGCAAAGCTAACCATTACTTTGCGACGTGAACTTGTATTGCAGTCTGAAATGACAAGCTAAGTGGGATATAACTTGTGATGTTTTACAGATGTGCTCTGAATAGTTTATACACTTCAAAGATGAATATTATCAACATAAAAGTGTCAAAGGCATATCTGCTAAAAAGTAGCTGGGGGGATAAATAAACTATTCCTGCTGTGTTTTGCCATGTGAAAAGAAGGAATTCAGCCAACGCATTCAACCATTTAGAAACATCTGAATGCAGAATGTTTTAAATGTTCCAGTTCAAGCAAAATATTTCTATCCAATGATTAATAAGACGGTGAGTTAGAATTTTTTTCAGATAACATGTGCCTGCTAAATAGATGGAAAGTAGGCCTGACAGACAGTTTGAAACATTATAGCATGTTATGCTCCTATGAATTTTACCACTTTTACCTTGTTATATCTCTGGTGCCCACAAAAAATTTACGGCTGCATTTTTTCAGCATGACAGGAAATTCAGATTAATTTCTGAAGGCACAAAACACCTATCTGAACAGTCCATATAATCTTTCTTTCAAAGAGTTCTTCTAACAATCATTGAGGTTATCTACCAAAAATGGCAATCAGAAACTTAGATATTACAAATAATAGAAGTCTTACATGAAGAATATTTGCTTCCAAGTGAACATATGGCTAATCATTCCTCTGAAATCTTACTGTGATATTTGATGTTTCTTGTCTTACAGGTTTCTCCAATACCTCCCAAGGAAAAGGCTCTCCCACTTTTCTGAAGGGATTTTGACAGAATTAAACTGTAAGGGAAAACTTTCTGCAAGATAGATGACTAAAGGTAACGGAGAAGATCCAAAAACTGGAAATAGGATGGAACGCTTTCAACAAGGAGTCCGGAAACGTACACTTTTGGCAAAAAAAAAGGTGCAGAGCATAACAAAGGATGATGTTAAAAGTTATTTACTGAGGAATGCCTTCGTGCTCTTCACCGTTGTTGCTGTGATTCTCGGTGAGTAATTTGTTCAGTAGGAATATTCTGTTCTCCAATGCATTTGACAATGACAATTTGCCTGGACAATTTGCATTACAAATGAGACCCCAAATTCTTCTGTGCTGATAAGAATGTTCTGGCTTGGAGAGTTTTGGCTTTGACAGCTGCATGTTGACGTTTTGGGAAGAGCCATTTAAATTATTCCAGTATTCCTAAGGAGAATTTTGGGAAAGCAATCAGCTGTTTTATGGATTCTTCTCTTAAAGAATCAGAAACAATAACTAAATTCAATGTTCTCAACAAAATCTTTTTCAGCAAAAAACAGCTGCAGCAAAATGCTCAGGATATAAATTTTATTTACCTAATCTATCCACAGTTAACATCTTGCAGTGACAACCAGAAGTCCTCAATTAATGAAATGAAAATTAAAAGGTTACTTATTTCTGAGCTAAATTAAATATTAGAGCATAGATCTTTTCACTTTTCCCTTGTCAAATGCAAAAGCACAAGCTTATCCTCCCTCAGTTGTTTGCGATCTTACACATGCATCTTTCAGATGCAATTAAGGCAGCAACAGAAACGCTACTTGTTTAAAGGACTGCAAGATAGCATCTGATTAGATGCCTTGTTAGGGTGTATGGAAAGGAATCCAGAACATCAAACGGCATTTAGATTTGGAATGCAGGAAAATGTTAACTTAAAATATAACTATGTATTTTGAATGCATATTAGACAGTCATCTGAGAAATACATACAATTTTTTTTACCAAAATTTGCTTTATAAAATTATGTGATCATTTTTGGTCATTTTCCTTAACTTCAGATTAACTTTCTAAATAAGACCATATGTTTTATGAAACAGTATTGCTTATAATGTGAGCAAGAACATTATGGTTTGCCCATACTATATCCATTTTTATTTTCCAATCTGTTTAAAATCTAAAACTGTGAATCCGCTCAACAAAACCCAAATGTTCACATCTACAGATAAGGGTACATGCCTTACACCTACATAGGTCCTAATGTCCATGACGAGGCTGTTCTGCATAAATTTGCATACCATCTTTCTAAATCTTTTTTAGGAATTAGAAATTTTAGGGCTTAACCATTAACATTGTTTGATACCATATCTGCAGGGTTATTTTAAATTAATTCCAGTTTTGATGTCTTTCTGGGAGAGAATGTAATAATTTACATATGGGTAAAATAAAGCATTTTGCTGCTATAACAGAAACATCATTCTCTCATATTTTATCAATAGTATTTGAATGCAAATGCTTTTCATTCCTAAATAAGAATTTGTTTGATGCAAAAAAACCCTCTACATTAGTATCGGGGTACAAAATCTGTTTTACCTACAATGTTCAGGAGAGGCAGAAAAAAATAAGCAGGTTTTGAAACACTGTCTAATTGCAAAGCAATACAGTTCTGAGATTGCCATCGGTCTAGAGCGCACAACAGCACTGAAGCACTCATGCCATTTTTTCACTGTCATCTAGCTCCAGTGTGACTCCCATCAGACTGGCGATGTGGGAACAGAAATGTAGGCAGGATAAGTGTTTCTACTGTTATTGCATGTTCCAGTTGGCTTTAGACAACTAGTGACGAACGTCCGCCCACGGCTTCACTGCCACCTGCAGCAATGGCAGAGTACCAGTAGAGCTAGAGCACGAGTTGGAGAATTGACTAAAATGTGCAGCATAGCATGAGCCAGATGCTCAAATTCTGCTCATGAACCTGGAGATGTACCTGGTGTAATAGCTAGGAAAGAATCCTCTTGTTGCTATGATGGATAGTCCAGAATTTTCTCGCATTTGTTATTTGTGGTGTAATTTTACAGTATGATTAGAACAGCAAGCTGACACTTTGTCGCTCATAAAAAGTTAAAACTTGCTTTTTTGAAAGTTTTTTTTGCTGTTGAGGAAATATTCGCAAGTAAGGAACGGTTGGCTTAAGAGTTTGGAAGACACTCAGTGGTTGAACTGCATCTGTCTAGTTTGGCAAGAACTGAAATGTTGTCATCTCTCAGTTGTTGGGTGAGCTATGGAAAATCAGATGGTGGGCTTGATCCACCTCCTAGCAGACAGTAATAAACACTGCAAAATTAACCTGCCAATTAGCACCGCTGACTGTCTCATCAGAGCTGCCTGGATGTGAATGTACATGGAAACCGAACTATACTCAGGTCAGGGTTGAATGGTTTACAAGAAATGATGCTTAATGTTGTCTGTAATCTACACAGACCAAGGATATCAGTTTCTAGGGCTGCCAGTCCAGCAATTTTCATAAGGCTAAACTCAGCAAAAGCAAAATTTAAGCTTAAAGGAGAGTAACAATGCTTCAGAAACATATCCTTCAAGCCTCTGTTGTCAAGGAACTGAGATGAAAAAGCCTATTTAATGGAGCATTTCCGACTTCTTTGCTGAGCAGGATTGATGCTGGTAGAGGTTAAGTGGATAGGATCATATGTCTTAGCCCTGTTTCAGGACTGTCGCTTACAATAAGCACTTGAGCTTGTCAGATGAGTTGTGTCTGTGGAGGCACGCACTTTGTTATGAAGTGGGTATCTGCAACATGCATTTGTTTGCTTTGTGTACTTATATTTTGTAGACAGCAGAGATTTTCTGGCATTCGCATGATAAGAAGAAATATAACTGTTTATCCTAACTTCTGCTGTTACTGATGAAAACTGAAATCACTAGCTGCTACAATACAAAAATAATAAAGCTTTCAAAATCTAATTATGAAGGTACCTGAAATTACAACTAAAGGACAAGAATTATGTACATACTATTCTCTATTTTCTAAAAACCTCAGGAAAGAGCCTTCTGACTTCATGTTTTGCTTAGGTAGGGTCGGTCTAGCATATCATCATCATTATTATTGTTGTTGTTCTTCTTAGTGAAATTTAAACTGCTTTCAAGCCCTTTGAGAAACTTTGAGAAAAACACGGTCAGCAAAGTGAGTTATGATGAAGTTTTTCAGATTCTGCTTGCACACCTAGAAATACGAGATTAGGTTTTTACAGTGGATCTTGGCAATAGCCAGTAGCCCAGAACTGCGTGAGACAGATTCGGGAAGCCGACTGTTGGCAAGTTTCGAACATCAGAACGACCAGCAGCAGTTCAAGGAAGGCGAGCAGGTCTTGATGGCTCACGGGAAGTCTGCAGCAAGTCTTACAAACTTCGAAGTGTTAGTCAAATTAATAGCATCATCTCAGTGGCTGCCCTCTCTCCTACGCTACTTAGTTTCACTGTCCTGCCTCCAAAATGCCTGCTTTTCAGAGACCCTTCCATCAGCAGGCTCTCTTGATTCCCTGCTACCAATGTCCCATTTTCCAAAAATGCCATAGAAGTCCAGACTTTACTCTGGCAGGATTTCTAAATGCCACAGAAAGTCCTGTGGATTCTGACACTTGCACTGAAGGAAAGATCAAGACACAGAGAGCTCACGAGAAGCCAAAATCAAATGCTGTAGTTGTCCACTGGGACATTCGAGGGGACAGAGATGGGTCCAGGTCTGGGAGCCGGTTCTGATTTCTTGCTGCCTGTCCACCTAATGGAGCGCAGGGCTGCCTGCGTCATGGAAGCCAGTCCTCAGTACTTGCTGGCAATCTCACAATAGATGTGAAATTTAGATAGGCCCATACAGCTATTCCAGAACAGCTGCACAAGCCACATGTAGGATTTTAAAACTTTTTAGCATCCTTAAAGAAACAAGTTAAAAATATAGGAAAAAGACAGGAGAGATGATGGACGTTACCAATGTCCCTATGTCCCTGAAACAGCAAACAGTTAAATAAAGCCTGTAAATGATCCTTCATACTACACAAGGCAAAAAACCCTACGTGACCTGAACAGTGAAAAGCTGTGCAGAGTAGCAGATTCTCCTATCTCAACACACTACTTGTCTGAACAGTAATTTAAAATGAGTCCTAAGAGATACAAGTGTCTGATATATGGGTAGACAGAACCCCTGGATAGCACCCACAAAAAAAAGATAGCCTCTTGTGTGTTGAAACCGATCTTTTCTGCTACGGGCAGATCCTCTGTATCCACTGAAGACTGAGAATGACAGACGCAGAGAAGGGTATCTGACCCCGTTACACACTGACTATGAACATGGTGACAGTGCTTAAGGCAACCTTGGTAAAATTTGCATGAGAACAAAACAAAGATCCATCATCATAGGAGAAAAAGCTATGGGAGGTGAGTCCTAGGTGAGAGAACGTGGTAAAGCATAACGACAGAAATCTGGTATCAGACAAAAGGTTAAGAAATCTACAAGAAAATCGAGATAGTTTAGGGACTGCTAGGGAGAAATTAATTCCATTTATGCTGAACTCAGAAGCTGTCTTTGTCCCTATGCTCTCCTAAAGAACCTGCCCAGCACAAATGCTCTTTCTCACTGGTTGAAATCTTCCTAGCAATACCTTGAGAACACTGCTAAGCAAAACCTTAATTCTGTTTGAAGTTAAGAAATATTTATAATTTGGGGAAAAAATGTAAAAAGACACTGTGAGGTCCCTAAAAAAGAGTAACTATTAAAAATTCAAAAGTGATGATCCCTTTTAAAAAGGAGAAGAAGTACAGAAATAGTCAAAGAACTTTAATTCTGCTATTAAGTAGCCAGTAATAAGAAACTCAGACTGTGAAATATGAATAGTACACTAGTTTAGCAGTTACTTGCAAAATAAAATTATTATGTTAACTTATTACCATAAGCTTAATTTCTTATTGTACACTCCAGTGTTACTGAAATGAAATAACACTGGTCCTTGGACTGCCATGCATGGCATAGAGTAACAACACACTCGGCTGCTTGGTGAATCACAACTGTACCTCTTGGGGACAGTAACTATGCAGATATTAGAAAAGGTGCAAAACACCCTAAAAATGTAACTTTACTGCTTTTTTATTTGTCTTATTTGTTAAATGGTCAAATCAGTGCACTTGCACAGTGGTGCTGAAGAGCACCATTTCTGAGCTGTCGTAAAACAATCCAGAGAAACGTTCACTGCGCTCTTCATACGGATGGTGCAAACGCGGTACCCAAACAAAGCTTGGTGGGCTTCTCAGTACTCTCTAGCAGTTCAGTTTAAAGTGATTCAGTTAAACTGATTTATGTAAATCAACTTCTTACGAAGCAGATTTGAAGGCTACGCTGGGTGGAACGCAGGATGTTAGTAACGTGAGACAGTTAGGATGTTTACGTGATTCCTAAGAGATTTTACTGAGAAATTTCCCTGCAATGGGAGTAGAATATGGCAATCACGCTATCAAAAGATATGTTAAAACAGAGACAGTGTTCAGCTTAAAAACTGTCAAGACGCAATTTTGCGTTTGTACAACCGTCAGATGGGACTAAAAAGACATTTTAGCAGCAAATGAATTGGTGCTAGAGGTTTGCCAGTTCTCTCCACTTTCAAGTATGTGTGCACGGCAGTCACTATGGTGACTGCAAAGCAGTACAAAATCATAAGCAAGGTGCCAATAACTTGTATGCTGAGTAAATGTTTAACATGGTTGTATTCTTATTGGTACCCTCGCTATTGTAAAGCGAGAATGAGCGAGAATGTCTTCTTCGAGTTGGGCACATTGAAGGTGTAGCCCAAGAAAGCATGTTCAGTCATTTATGAATTCCTGAAACTTTCATTGGTCTGGCTTAAATTTCTCATGTAATTTCTTGAAATAAGCAGGTATCTAAAAGTTTCCAGGGATTTTATGATATCAAAGAAAAAACAGTTTTAAAAAATATTTATCTTTTTAGGTGAATTGAGACAGTGTATTTGAAAATGTATATAAAGAAAGTTAGTATTAAAGGTAAATAAAGAAATTCAGTGTTCTGGCTTTTAATAAGGCTGCTAAAAATAAGATATAAGTGAAGGTATTCTGGTACTTTGTACTGTAGCACTACCTTTTAGATCAGGATAAATAGCAGCTGGGAGATATTAATTTTTTTTTTCATTCATCATTAAAAAAAAGTCTGATGTTCTGGAATCAGCAACTGTGCATAAAATAATCTATGCAGTCAATTTAGTGGTGTATATCCTCTATCTGTTCTCCCAGTTACTTTAATTTACTGCGAATTACACTCAATTTTTGTATTTCATTCAGTTTCAGGTTAGAACTCAACATCTTTGATATTTAGCATCTTTTCTCAAATATTTGTTGCCCAGCTTAATACAGCCCAGTTCAACCTGGAGCTTTGGAGCAACAAGGAAATGCAAATGGTAAATAGAAAAATAGTAAGGAGCTAAGGGATTTCTTCTTCATGAACTAACTTCTCTAAATTAATTGTTCACACAATATACTATGATACGTACAATGCATATTAGAAAACAACTAGGCTTCTGACCAAAGAGTTTTGAATTAGATCATTGACACAACAAAAATAATAGAGTGTACAGACTAGGGAAGACACTATGGGAAATAGGGAAAGACCAAATAAGGAGCAAATAGAAATTATTCCACAAAAATTTTAAAAAGAAAGAGCTGGATTACTCCATTTATTACATCAAGCCTACAAACTTGAAATTGCACTGACACTGTTTGGACTTTCAATCAACATGATGAAACAATGGAGTAGATAAGTTTTTAAAAGCCATGCAAAGGTTTATTTTGAAGACATTTTTTATAAGGCATTTTTTAACAAAAGAAGAAAATAATGGGTCTAGTGAGCTGTACAACAGTGAAAAGGAAAACAGTTAGAAGCAAGAAGGAAGGCAAAGAAAATCAGAAGGAAAACAAAAGAATCAGAAGGGTAACAAAGGGTTACTGTTAGCCATGTTCTGTAGCTGCCCTCCCATGTCCTTTCTCTTAGCAGTAGTTACACTCACCTTTTGAATCTTGGCCAATTTCATAAATGGATGAAACACAGTGTTTTTCCCATGCATTTTCTTGCTTGAAATTTGACATGTCTACGTATTTTCTATTGGCACGGGTAGAAGATCATAAATGAAAATCAGCTTGATAGTTATACCCTATGTGCTTGGTTTCCACCATTTACTGTAACTTGGCATAACTGAAAATTAATTTATTGAAGAAAGGTCTGTTAAAGATGGGGTTTAAGTATTAAGCACCATTTATACAGAAACATAAACTGCTCATTTAAATTGGTTTAAGTAAATGCTCTGTTTTTACCATTCACAAGGACTGAATTAAAAAAAGACTGTCTTTGTATGAATATAGCAGGACCAGTAATCAGGGAATTCTTGGGAGTAGTGACTGAAGGCAGCTGATAAATAAGACTACTGTATACATTTTGATGTCTTTTAAAATCATTTTGACTTGGGAATACATATATTAAACAAGGACCTACAATCTAGTCCTTCAAGGCCTAAAATGTAAGCAACAGAGTCTGCATACAGAATCCAAATCTCAAGGCTAGGCGTTTTTACAATGCATGGGTAAGAGCTAGGAAACTCAAAAGGGTGACCCCAGAAGTTTACGAGCTAAATGTGTAACTGCCTAAAACTTGCCAGGAGAAAAAAAATTAAGCAGGATTACATTCCTACTCCCACTCCTTTCTGAGTGAGTCAGGACCATGCCAGCTATTTGCCCTCAACCAAGATCCAGAGGCCCAGAGCCCTCACTTTAGGAACGGTGTCACCAGCTCTTGAGGAACTGACTCACCCTTTTCCTTCCGAAAGGCATGGAAGTCACAGGAGGATGCAATTCCACTGCTGCTTTCAAAGTTGTGTCATTGTGCAGAAGGAAATGCAGGGCTTACTGTAAGGGCAGATATTGACACCAGAAGAGCGAAACACAGCATGATGTTTTAACCTAATGGCTAAAACATTCGTCCACAACAGGGAATCCAAGGTTAGCAAGAAAAGGAACACAGGGTGTCCCACATCCACTTGAGTGTGTGTGTGTGTGTGTGTGTGTGAGAGAGAGAGAGAGAGAGAGAGAGAGAGAGAGAGAAACCTGCTTAGTTTCTGGATCCCTGGGACTTTGACTGGAATTAGGAAGACAGACGTTTAGGTCACAGCAATTCTGGGAAAAAACATGAGCAAAACTGTGAGAAGTGAGGAGTCTTTCAAAGCAAATGAACAAGCACCCATTATTTTTATGGATTTCCAGAACTAAGTTGTTTACCTAGAGAAACTTTCAGGGTCACAAATTTGGGCTTAAGCACTTACTGTATATTTAAGTATTGTTCCTGGTGCCAGTGTCCCTTTGCCACTTTTGTAACCTTTAAGATAGGGCAGTTTGGCCATTTTGAATAATGCCTAACAGTGAGGAGAGAGGTATCATAACCTATATGGAAAGTACATCTTAATTAATCCTCTGTGGTACAACATTTCAGAAACACAGACCACCCACTTTAACCTTCAAATGACTTAACTCTTAAGAAGTTAGGCACTGAAAAGGCATACTTGAGGCCTCTTTTTAATCAGCTAAAATAAAACACTTTGAAATTCATGTGTTGAAAGGGGCTGTTAACCAGTAAACTGAACAGACAGATGGTTCTAGTTGTGGATAGTTTCATCAAAGCCATATTAAGGTTTTTAGAGATGAAGTGGCTCAACTAACAAAATCAGCCACATCAACAAAGAGCTAGGGATTGAAAGTATACAAGCTATCTTTCCAAAAAAATGATAACAGGATTCCATGAATTAGTCAGCAACCTGCATTCCTTATCAAAAGAATTCACTGAATGACAAGTTAAACATAAATGAAGAATTACAGTAATACTTAAACCTGATATGGCAACAGTCTTATCTATTCTACAATAGGAAATCCTTCCTTTCAGTCTATTCAGGTTGTATGTGTCAGCAAAATACTGGATAAAAATAGGCCTTTAAAATCTTTTAAAGATTTAAAAGATAACTCATAACTCAAAGATAACTCATGTCTGCCATGAGGCAAACACCTCAGTTACAGATTTAGCCTATCAACACTGAACTATATTAACAGGGGGGGTTGTGGGAATGAACCTCTAGCTCCCGAGAGATACGAATGCAAAATTTCAATGTCCCACAAGTTATGGTGTAATACTGCACATCTAGGAAGCCAGGCCTACAATGAACTGCTTTGGTAACATATGGCTAAGGTGGAATTAAGAAAACAAATATAGGCAACTAGCAAGGTCTAACCTCAGGCTGTCTCTTAAACTACACCAGAAATTCTTCAGAGTCAAGCTCTGTTTTCTGGGTATGTTTGCACAAAGTTCTTGACACTAAGGGACCTCAGTCTCCTTGACTGTGACTCCTGATCATTACTATACTGTAAAAAAGACAATAATAAAGCTGGGCAGCTGAAACTGTTGTACAGTAAAAGAGAATTCAGTGCTGTTAAGGATTATGACAGCTTCCAGCTGAAGAAAAACAGGCAAGAAAGAAATGCAAAGGCAATAAAAGAACTATGTAAACTTTAAAAGAGAGCAGCTTTTTTATGTGTTAGGAACTATCCTTTATGTGAATAAAAGCATGAACACTTCAAGACAGTGAAGCAGCAAAGTAAACCCAGACAGGAAAAAATAATTATTATAATAATTTTGTAAATCACTGAGTAGCACCTTAATTATAAATAATGCTTCACAAAATGTTATCTGAGATATATTGTGTATGTCTGATCTTTCATATGCATAGTAAGGGAGAATTCCTGAATTTTGATGGAACTATTTGTGATTTTTTGCATCAGATTTTTTTTTTCCTGTGGCTCAGAGACTAATAAAAATGGTTAGACTAGGAGTAGTTTGTGTTTCAATAAAGCTTTCATTTGGTGATGAAATCAGGCATAATCTCCCTATTTCATACAGAACAGGCTGCTTCAGTACCAGAAGTGAAAGCTCTTCTTCATTCCAAATCCTGCACATAAGCCCTGCAATTACTTGTCTTATAAATTACAATAAAAGAGAAATCAAAGATGAGAAATAAATACAAAGACAGTTCAAGGAAGACAGGAAAAAAATTAAGAAAAAATTTGGAGAGTAACAGAAAAGCCTAAGTTGGACAGGGAGAGAAAGATATTCTGAACATGTTATCATAAAACAAGAAAATTACCTCTTAATTGGGGAAAAAGGGCAAGTGAGCCAAATAACTCATGGGAGAAGGGAGAGAACGTAAGAGGGTGACCCAGGAGCCAAAAACTAGCAAAGGGCAGACTACCGTGATTTTTTAAAATCTTTCTAACTGCACTCAAATAACCCCAGATTTGGTATACAAGGATAATGGTATAGGCAGTACCTCATAAAACACTAATTATGCTCATTCCTTAGTTACACCAGTTCTTTCTTACAGCTTCAAACTCCCCATTCCCCTCACATACCTTCTACTTACAAAATCCAAGAAGAGACTGGTGTGTCTGCAACTAAGCACAATGCGCAAGTGCCCAGCCATAGTAAAGAAAGGCACTTCAGGAGTTCAGGCACCACCAGAATTAGGCAGCATGAGGCAGGGGGTTTTAGTGACTTAATTTTGAGCTGCCAATTAAGTACCTCCATACCTATGTTAAGCTGTAAATCCCCATAAAATACGTGAAAATGACAAAAATACCTCTTGATCACAAAAACTGTAACTAAATAATGAAATTAGAGGTCAGGTGTGATTTTCTTCTGGAAGGTAATAGGTCTCACTGGAAGAAGTACATTTTTGTTAACTCAAACCACAACCTCTTGTGCAGAGGAGTGTCAGGGTCAGGAGGCAGGTGCTTCTCAGGCGCACAGTGACTGCAGCACTGGGACTCAGTTTCTCCTCTGTACAGCTGGAGCACCATGGCCCTCTCGTGCTCCCTGAGCAAGAGTGACACAATGACTTCTCCCCTTCCGATGCCGGGAACAACTTTTGACACCGACCTTTCGATGTAAAATCTGCTTTTCCGTTTTGTTTTTTGTTTTAAACACAGCCTTAAAATTCTGTCCAGGTGGAATTTGAAGATCTTATGCCAGCTGGTCTTCCATGGACCTTCCATAGCTGAGTCGAGGCAGGATTTCCAGCTAGATTACTGGATGTCTGGAAATCTCAGAGAGCCTCAGGGTGCATGTGTGCAGGCACAATAACTCTGTAGCATGTGAGCAATGACTTCAGCGCTCCCAGGAAGTGTCAGGCCTACCACAAATCAACACATGCCTACCAGGACCACCATGGCTAGTCTCTTTGTGTGCAGTAAGCATAGTGCATTCTGAATAAATACATTTGTGTTTTATGCACAAACCAGGTAGTCCATTCTTCCCAATAGAAATAAGTCAACAAGAAGTTATAAGGTATCACTTTGCTGCTAGCACTCTCCCAGATCACGATACTATCTCATATCACAAGCTTTTGGATCCCAATCATGTTAAGGATATTTGGCTCTTTTACAGGATTTCTTCCCTGATTCCCCTGAGGATCTCTCTCCAGCAAAGGAGAGGTGGGCTATCTGTGTCCACATTAACCCATGTTCTGTTTCAACATAGCCACATATATAGTCGTATGAGAGCTACTTGGATCGCACCTCCTTAAGCTCTCTACTGCAGGGGTTTCATCAAGTTAAAACTGAAGGAACATATCACACAAGAATAAACAGGTGTAGAGGTGAGAGTCTGTGCTAGGTCCCTATCAGATGAGTTCTGCAAAGAAAAATCAACTAGTGTATTAGGCCAATTGGTACTTGGTCTTTTTCAGGGCTGAAACAGAGCAGAAAGTTCAGGTTGAAAACAATTGCTCTAAATTCAGCCTCAGAAGAAGAGAATTAAAGTAATTTTAAACCACCTGTCTATTAGCTCCAATTCTGGATTGCTGTAGATGAGGAAGACTAACTGATAAGATTGCTTAAGGGTATGTTTCCATGATGGATTAAGCCAGATTACATTCTGCCCCTGACCCTGGCTGCATATTTCCAACCACAATTGTTTGCCTCCTCCCTCTCCATTGCAGCAGCACTGACATCATCCAACACAGCACTACACCTGGCCAGGGAACTAAACTGGCAGAAGAATAACCCAGTAAAAACCAGTTTCCTTCTGGTTTAGTTCCCAAATGAGTTCGGCTCAGTATTTGACAAGTGCAAGTGCATTGTAGAAGAAAAAAACTTAGATCAGCTTGAATTGCAGCCCTTTCCTGGCTATAGCAGCTTTGTGCTGGCTCCCCACAGCATCACCTGTCTGCGTGATGCCACCTATGCCCTTCCTTAGGTTACTACCTACCTCAAGACTGGCAAAGAACAGCTTGTAATTGTCTCTCCCCTGCACCAAGGGAATCTTCCCTTTTTTGTAATCAAGACTCATAGAGTGCTTTTTAAGTTGTCCTACCAAATTTACTTTGTGTGAAGGAGGTGGAAAGAGGATCATAATCTTACCCCTTTAGCATAAAGAAGGTCAAAGAGATGTAAGAAGGCAGCACTGATGACTGCAAAACGGAAGAAGTTTAATGATTATTATTAAATCAGTAAAAAAGTAGCTGTAGTTGCACTACTAAGCAATAATTAGCATAATAAGAGTTCATGTTTAATATAAAATTAGTGAAACTAGCAAAGAATCACTAAAAAAGACTGCTGCAGGATTTAGGTATTTAGTATTTAGGTTAGGTACCTAGTATTTAGGTTCATCAAAATGGCACCAAGGAAGCATACCTCCCTGCCAATGTAATGAAAATGGAAAACAAGGAAGGAGCAGGTATCATATAAGAGAGGAGAAAAAAGGGTCAATATAAAAATATTCAAAAATATGAAGAACCCTATCAAAAGCATGCAAGTGAACTGGGGTGTCAGCAGTTCTAGTGGTGGGTTATGGAAGATTAAGGAGGACTGATTTTGTCAGCAATTTAAATTATTTCTTACCAATAGAGAAGTTATTTACCTGTTCTTTGCAAGAAAATACAGCTGAGGCCTTTTCTGAAACTGGTTGTTAGAAGAAAAGGTGTCAGAATGAAATGGTAAATGAGGCAGAAACAAATGAACCAAAGAACAAAAGCATTCATTCGAGAGCTCTGCAGGAACGTAAGAAGGAAATGGTTGTGCAGCTAACAAAAATATACAATGTCCTATTAAACTGTAGTAGCCTGCTTCTCTTATTGGCTCTAGCCCAATTTCTGTTATGGAACGAAATGTTATTTGCTTGTCGGTTACAAGGTTTTCTGAAGGATCATTAATAAAAACTATTATTTTAGTGCAGCATTTTACCTAGTTTAAGGTAAGCCTTTCCAGTGAGTATGAAGTTTTCTATTTCCTACTGGAAAGCAATAAATGAGTGTACCTCATTTATTAACAGAAAGGATATTGATACGGACCTTCTTTAACAGTGTTTGAGATTTACTAGTAAAAAGCTAAAGTGCTATTTAACTGTTCTTGGTGTGTTCTGTTTGAATTGGCAAGCACTAATACGGAAAGCACAGCTCTTGCACTATGTCATTAATATGCCACCTAGTAATTACTTCTTGAAATATACCTGAGTGATTCTTGATCAGTTAAAAAGTAAAACTGCTAGATTTTGCACATTCTGCATGAAAACATAGTATAGAGCATAGACATTTAAAAATATATAAACTCCAAATAATGTTATGATCTTTTATTTCCTGTGTGTTTCTGAAATAAGGTAGAGAACAGAAGTCCATAAGGATTCATTTTAAAAACTCAGAATTCACTGAATTCACTGAGAATTTAACAAAACTGTTGTTATTGTTCACTTAAAACATCACAACTGTCCTTAGGAGCTTCTGTATTCTCTTTAAAATATCAGTTATTTCGAAGTAGGGAAAAAAACTATCCTCCTCTCTTTTTTAAATTTGCATACTTACAAGAATTAAATATAAAGATTTAATAAAGAGAGGAGGATAGATTTAAATTTCCCTAAGGTTCTTGAATGAACCCTTAGATCTGGGTAGAGCCCCGTCTCTCATCTTCTAATCATGTGGAGTTTTAAACTCATGTGTGGGTGTGCAGCTTTTATCTATCTCATCTCTCTGTCACACAACACAAAGAATCGTGTGAAACAGTTCCCTACCATTGTGAGACCAAAGGCATTTTGTTATACAGTTAAGAAGCTCTTTATTTGCTCCATGGGGGATTTTAAAATTCATTTTCAAATTCAATTTAGAAAATTATATAACCTGATAATACTCTAGTAAAATACTACAACAAATTTTGTAAAGACCACAGACAAAAACGAAAAAGCATCTCCATAATTAAACTATTCCTAAAAGTTGAATAGTTTAAAAGTATTAATTTTTGTCTTGCTGCTTCAGAACCTGATTATAATATTCAATTCTTCACACTTTGATGTTAATCCATTTAATAAATTTGGTATAGAAGGTTATGTTTCTTAGCAATTACAGGTGTACACGCAGTTTTAAAAGCTTGATAAGAAAACTATCTTTCCCTTTCTGGTACTGCAGCACCTAGAATTGAAAACCCTATTCACCAAAGTCTTCGTGTCCTGGGAATAAGCAATCCCAAATCACACCTGCCATTTTTACCTTTTCCATCCCATCTGCACCACTGTCAGCATTATTCTTCCCTTCCGCAACTTTAAAGTTTTAAATCCTCTCTTCACTGTAATCATCTGAACTGAATTTCATTTTGAACACCAACATTGGTATAAAAATGCCATAAAACAATTTAGTTCCAGGATTGTTCTGTATTTTGGGGAGGGAAATTTCCAGTCTTTCCTCCGTTCATTGCTTCCTTTCTACATTTTCACCTGTCATCTTCTTCCATAACGTGTTCCAAAGGAAACAAAGCAAAGCAGCTATCTCCAGCACCGTACAGCAGCTAGGTGCTTTCTCACAGGTGGTCCCTGGAGAACCCAAAGCCATAGTCCCCTTCACTGACTGAGGTTAATGCTGTAACTCAGGCTCCTGTCTCTAACACTGGCCAGTAACTCATTCTTATGAAAATAATTTAACAAGAACGACTATCCTTCCTCCAATATGCCTTCTAAATTACTGATCGCTAAAAGAAGGGAAACTTTTTGAGTTAAGGGTTGTATATAGATTGTCATGGCTTAACAGCTCCCACAGATCTATCCTGCATGAACCTAATCCCTTTTGGACCAATGCATTTTTTATACAATTTAATTCTACATTGTGGAAAAAAAAATGCTGTCTTGTCTTAAAACTTGCTTAGATAAGTTTGTTGGGAGCATTAGCTGCCTCCGCATTCTTGTGTTGTGAAAAATAACAAACTATCATGCAATGATAATTGCAAAAATAGTGAGTAGATTCTTTTCCAAGCAGAATAATCTAATCCATTTTGTCTTTCTTGTTATGGAAACTATTTCAAAGAAGCTGTGCTGCCCCTCCAGTCCAGCTGCCTGCCCTTCTCGGTAGAATGAGAACAGTGCCTTTCCATTACCTTTTTACTTCTGCTTTAGTAAATGCACTTATCCAGTAAATACCCTGTCATCAGGGTTATTTGCAAATTGAGTTTTCCATGCATTTGACTGCATCACTGACAAGTACACCTCAAAAAACATCTTTTTATAACTCTAACCTCATTTACTCCTTTATGAACTATATAACTTATTCAGCAATATGGTTCTGTTATAGGACAATACACACCTTCAGAATTCAGCTCCATAACTTAAACAAGCACTATGGGTTTTTGTCTAAAAAAAGCCCCAAAATTCTGTCAAGAAGTCTGCTCTCTCCTGCAGTGCAGAAACAGTACACCATTTACCATTCGAGAAGTTAGGCTCTGATATCATAGATTAGTTGCTCTTTTCTGTTACAAAGGGTAGACAGAAACCTGCACAACAGGTTGTGGGAGCATGTTTCACACAAGTCTTTGTTTCACTACAATTTTCAGAATTAATCAGAAACTTGAAACTTTTACTGAGAAAGGCCAGCTCCGCTATTCAGTCTTCTCAGTCTTGATCCTGGAGGGTGCTAAGCACTGCAGCTCTTACCACACACACAGATGTAGATGGTTGCTGAAACACTGCACAACTTCCTAAGGTTTATTATCTCATACAGTAAGGTCTTACTTCCTGATCTGAGTTTGATACCTAGTCATTGTGTTCACTTTTAAATCACCATCATTATTTGGCATTATGTTACTATTTAAACCTGTGGAAAAGCTATCTTGCCAAGTCTGATGTCTGTGTTTCAAGTTCGACATTTATGTTAATATAACTTTGACAGAAAGGGTGTAGAATCCAATTTCTAGCTATTTAAATTCAGAACAGAAAATTAAGCATCTTCTCCATATATTCTAAGGAGAAAAGAGACTGGTAAAATCATGCTGTTCTGCTTTAATTATCACAGACAACAATGATTCTTGCAGTGGGGGAAAACATTTGCTTAAATTCTTTCTTGTGTTGCTAAGATACCATGTGAACAAAATTAATTTTCAGAAAGTCCTGTGGAGCAAGTATTACTATACCTATTTTACAAGCAGGCAAACTGAGTCAAAGAAAGATTCTTATCGTTCATCCACAACTTCATATAAATGAATAGCAAACCTAAGATTATGGCTGAAGAATGAGTCGCTATCAGATGTCTGCCCCCTTCAGCAGAATGCACTACCAGGGCACGTTTTTTCTGCTTCTCAGAAACTCTCTTTGTACCCTGTAGAGCTGAGCAGTCCTGTAACTATTCACAAAACATATTAGACAGGAAAAAAAAAAAAAGAATAATTTTTGGCTCAACAGGTTTACATGGAGCTTCAGAAACTTACTCCCACTGCCAATAATATTCATTGAAACAGCCATATACTTAAGCACTGATTCTCTCTTAGGCCACTTTGTACTGCTTGGGCAGCAGTGGACTAGAAAATCAAGCCCTTATAGTATAGCATAAGGACTGGGTCTTACAGCAGCCTCAGAAACCCATACTAACTTCAGTGGGGCTTTGTACTGGTGCAGAGATTAATCCGTGTGGAACTAATTGCAGGACTGTGGCCTAAGTAAGAAACTGGTCTAGTTCTATTTGCTTATTATCCAGTTGTCAAAATATACTGCTCATTAAGTCCAGAAACAAAGGAGTCAGGTGGATTCTTTATATCTCAGAAATGTGTTTCCCATATAAAAAGAAAATAATCAGTAACACTGCAATGGAATTTAAAACCTTACTGAAAAGAAGGAAACCCTAAGGCAGGTCTTTTTATGCAGAATAATGCAGAGAGGCCCTTCCTCTAAGCAGTTTATGATTTATTTTCACTTAAAAGAATAAATTATGCAAGATGGAGTTTCACTACATGAGTGCATGAACATACATAGAACATGAATGAGACTAAAACAAATGCGTCCTGATCTCACAGCTTTCTTCCATAATGTGAGCTCCAGCTGTGTTCTAATCACTTTTCTCCTGTCCTGTAACACCTGAATTTTCTGTCCTATACAAAAGCTCTCTGGATTCCTCTAACTTAACTAACCTGCTGCAGTCCCTAACAGCATGATTGGACGGCCGGAGGCACTAACATGGGAGTTTGAGCTGTTTCCGTACATCAGCAGGTGGCAATAAGCTAGTGCAGGAGCCATAACAGTATATATTAGGAAGGAAAAATTTCCTTGATAGACATGAAGATTTTATCTGCAGCATGGATCTACCAAACAAAAAACTGATTAAAAAAAGAAAAGCAGAATTGGTTAAAAAGTGGAACGAGCAGATATCAGAAGCTTTCAGCAAAGTGTTCAGTTTTATGAAATTTTCAGGACGTAACCAAGTTCTAACCAGTTCCAGAAGTGAGCCTGAGTACTCTGCTTCCTAACACCACTGAGGACGTAGTGCCATCATCAGTTTTAGGAGATGAGTCCACTTGGCTGCCAAAAGGCGCAGTGCCACTCTCCTCCAAGGCACATTTCTACCTATTTCCTTGTAAAGGTACTAATACTTGTGCAGCCACGCAAACAAGTCACCTCAGGGAACTGACCCAGCTGCAAATTAACCTAGTAAAATAAATTATTTTTGCAGCAGGATCAATTCCCTGATCCAACTTTCCTTACAGCCATGAAATCACAAATGCCAGTGCTAGACAGAGGGCAAGAACATGGACTCAGGAGTGGGAAAGAGGGATGGGTGAGTTTCAGCATCCATATGGTTAAGGAGTGTTCCAGATACAACCATATGTTACCTGGCTGGATATAGAAAACCTATGTCAGATAGGCACCAAACCACTTAATGCTCAGTAAGTTATAGCTAATTGTGTCAATTAACCCTATAATTGCAAGCAGTTCGTGTCAATGCACAGGACCAAAATCCAGTAAATTGTAGCTCAGGAGTCTGGGTTGCCGTATATGTCAGCCTGTCTATGGCTTCCAGTTGTAAGTATATCTCAAGCATCACTTGTCTGTTCCCTGTGCGATAAATGGATTCAGGCACCCCTTTCCCCTGCTCCTTCAGGCACTGAAACCCATCACTTAGTCATCCAGTGAGACCTTCAAACCCTGATGAGCTGCTGCTTTGCCAGTGCCTGCATTTCTGAAGGTAGGCATGCGTAAAGCTACTTACGTCCTGATGCTGTTGTGCTGCTTAAAGCCCTAACCACAACGGGATTCTCAGCTAAGTCTCTCCTGGTTATCTCATCCAATCTGAAGCGTGCCTGTAGGATCAGGCCCTACACATAAAACAGGCACGGACAAGACTTCTGAAGGTCAGAGGCTAGTATGTATATGCATTGCATATACGAATACATTCTAATTCCCACAAGTCAGAGCACTCAGCTGCAGAAGTAGGGACTGCTTCCTTTTCCTTAATGGCTCAAGAAGTACCGTTTACATAAAACCAGATTTTAAAAAATAATAATGCAAACAACCTTCTGAAGCTGTTATACTAAAAAACACCTTGCACTGACTTCAGTAGGATTATTCATATAGCTAGCTGATATTTGGGAGAGAATATCACTGGGGCATAATTAATACTGCATGTTCTAATCAGCTACCTCAGTAATAACTACTACACAAATATTCATGTTAATTTGTTACTACTTCTTTAGAAGAGAAAAGTCACGATATTTTTTTCCCTCCCCTCAGGTGTAATCCTTGGATTTTCTCTCCGATCATATAAGATGAGTTACCGGGAAGTCAAGTACTTTTCATTTCCAGGAGAACTACTCATGAGGATGCTGCAAATGCTGGTCCTGCCACTAATTGTATCCAGTTTAGTCACAGGTAAAAAAAGCAAAAGATTTTTTTTCTGAAGTTTTCTCTTAAATAATTTGATAAAGATGCACACACTAGATCATAAAAAATGAACATTCCATATGCTGAAACAGAAATGTAATAACCTGCAGAATGAGATATTGCTGCTAATGTTATTTTGGAGACAGTATCACAAGGTCCGAATTAATACACAAAGTAATTAAAAGATATTTTTCCACATTGCAAGTCACTCTAACTGTGTGAGTTATTATATGTAGCTGCTATGAAGCAGACTTTGTACTTCACTTTCTTCTCTTACTTTCTAGACCGGTATCTCCTTCCGTGAAATCCTACTGACATAAAAGATAAATCTCAGAAAAACAGCAAATTATTTCATCCATGTTCCAAGACCCAACAAAGTTTAAACTATTGATCACAGGCAAGAACCTGTGCCACTGATCTGTAAAACATCTGTCTACCTCCAGTCCTTTTAGCAGCAGACTGGAAACAATAAGTGATAGATATATTGTGTGGAAGAGACTTTATCCCATCAGTTCTGGTTTTCTTTCTTCTGGTCAGCAACTCTATTAATCTTCAAGCACTCTTTATTAAGTTGTTCTTTGAGCTACAGATATAATAAGTAATTTAATATGATAACGGATGGCTTGCCATTCCACCTCTAGGAAGTTTCATGCAAGAGCTCTCAGATTTTTTCATGAACATTGAAGCTCAGGATGTGTCTGTGATGCATTTATTCTATTAATTATATGAAGAAAAGAAGGCAGATATTTTGCTCTATCAGCAAATCACTGGTACAGCTAGGAGAACTTAATGAACTTAATCAGAACCACTAAAGTGCAGTCCTAAAATCTAAATACCTAGCACACTACCTTTATTGATAGAGGATCCAGAGCCTAAAAGTTGTTCTCTATTCTACTTGTTTTCAAAGATTTTAATATTAGAATCTACTTTTAGAAATGCAGGCCCCATCTGTACAGGTACTAAAGACAGTATGTATATATATGAGCTGTTAATATAACAACAGAAACTATGGTATTCACAGTTCAAAAAATTAATTCGCCTTCACATCTTTCAAGCAGAAAGAAATGTTTGTTTCTATGCGCACAGACTGTATGGATATTGAAAGCTTAATGCACACTGAAACTAGAGAGAAATTTATAAATCTTGTAGGGGAAACAATGACAGGTTTTCTTCCCAACCAGTCCGCTATAATTCTATTATTCATTACATTCTGTGTCTCCCATCTCCTTGCTATCCTCTTCTCTCTTCCGCATGTAGAACCGCCAGCTTGGCTGGCCACTGAGAGGAGGAACCACTAAAAGCAGAAAGGGAGACACCTTTACCTTTCCTTGGTGTCAGCGGAGACTGACACGGCTGCTCCGGCTGCCCCATTTTGTAGGCTGGGTCTCTGCAGGAGCAATTACCTGCTCAGTTCCTTGTAACTCTGCATCCTTATTTCTTCCCCAAGAGAGACGAAGGTCAAGACAGGAAACTTGGAAGATCAATCATCCTATACAAGGATTTGTATTTACTTATTTTCAGAATTTAAACTTCCTTAATCAGGAAGGGGACAGTGGCAGAAAATTTAATGCAATTCACAAATGATAGATTTCAAGCTAAAAAAACCCCTTAACTACAACAGTACTATGTACTTTTTTCATGGGATTATGGAAATTTTCCAGTTTATTGCTAACAATTCTGGAAAAACTGTTTTCTGCACTGAACAAGACCTCATTAGCACACATAATTTAAAACAAAAAGATGCTCTTATATTTTTGATGCAGAACTGTCATAGTCAGGTAAGTATACAGGTATTATTTAATATCTAAATAACAGACTATAATCTTTACAGGTATACTACTGGGCAATTTTATAGACACTCTCGGTTTATATGTTTTACACATTATAAGCTAATTCTTTGAATAAGTGTCTTATGCTTCTCAAATCAGTCTTAAAACCACTCCGTGATGCATCCATGAGCCAAATCTCTTATTTTCTGTATTTTGTTTGGCAAAGTTGTAACTGTAAGACTCCTTCCAGGTATTACACACTGATAATATAATTACTTCTTCCCATTGTAAATGATTTGAGTAAGTATTTTTGCTGTTTGTAGGCATGAGAGCGTCTCCCAGATACGATGGTCTGGGTTTCCATTTGCATTTATGTAAGTGTGCTCAAAATAACTGGTTATGAGGATAATATCAGAACATATGGTCTCTGAGGTATTAGAAACAGACTAGTCAGGATTACATTCATTTTGTCACAAATTATTTGGCTGTCAAAGAAAATTGAACAATAAAAATGAAGTCATAATTATACAAGCTGTGGGCTATTCTAAAAGTGATAGATAAATTCAGAAAGCGAAGAGTTCTGATAGACACACACAGCTCACAGTTATTCACAGACTCTTCAGAAAATAAACTGTAACTGTTGAAATCAACTTAGTCACATTTCTGTATGGACTATTTTGATATTTTCATGAAATAAACAATGCAGAATCATATTCAGCCTCTAAGAGCACATTTAACTTAGGAATTACCATTACTGCAAGTGGCTCAAGCAGGTGTGCAGTTTTTTCAGGAGATTCTGTCTTCCGGTGTGTCTGTTACCAGGCATGGGCTGACATCTGCTTGGGAGAAAAGAGAGGTTATTTGCGTACCTTTCACCGTCTTTTATTGTTTATAGGAAGATACAATTATTTGAATATCTGTACTCTTCATCTTTTGTGGTTTAGGCACAAATCCAGCTGCATACTCTATACTCATCTTTACTCTCTATATTCTTACAAATATAAGAACTCATAAGTCAATATTCTCATTCAGTGTCTCTTTGCAAAGTCAAAGTCAAATTTCAGACATAGTATATGGGAGGCAGCATAAATAGCTAAAAGATATAGATGAAATTCCCGTTGGGATTATTTTTGCACCAGATCTGGCCTGAATTCTTATACAAACACAAGGCTGACAATTTTGCCCCATTTCTGTTTCGAATTTGCTGCAGTTATAGGAGTTTAAAATATTTTATACTTTTTTGTTTCATCATAACTTGAAACATTTGACATAAACAGCTTGCATGACATAATTATTTTAAAATATCCATTGCTCATAAACAGAATATAAAATAAATATATATGCACATGTTAACAATTTCACTCATTATGAAATAGGCAAAGACTGCACGATTTGCACCAGCATTGAGAGGACTATGCATTAACATTTTCTGAGCTATTACAGCAGGATCGTTATGCAATTGAAATTCCAGCCTTTAAAACTGGCCACAAGTTTTGTCAGCATGTTTAAGTTAGGAAGACTATACTGCACTATGTATAAGGCATCACAATGAGGTACCCTTTCCTAACCAAACTATGTATTTCCTGAAATCAAATTCACATAAATGATTCATGAACAGTCTTTTTAAAAAGCATAGTTGGAGCACGACCATTTCTTTGAGGGCTATTTGCAAGTATTTGCACAATTCTAGTCATATCCCAGTTTTACTGACATGCTGGATCTCTTTCCCCCAAATTTCTGAAGCTTGGAATTGAGTTTCATAGGGACCACTACTATTAAATGTAAGTAAATTCTGATTAGCTCCTATGCATTTCTTTCCAATATCTGTGCTTGGTAACATACAGTAGCATATAAAAAGCCCAGTGAAGACCTGACACCCATTTTTGCTGGACACTGCATAAGCACAGTAAGAAACCATCCTGTCCTGAAAAAGCTACTCATATGAATCAAGTAGGGGAAAGAGATAGGGAACGTGGAAATGATGAAACAGAGAGGTCCGCTGACTTGCCGAAGATTACACGGCAGGTCAGCAGTAACACGACCGAGCACAGAGCCCCGTCCTGACCGTCGGCACGATGCACTGCGTGTTAGGTGATAAGGCCTGTCCAAACGGTTAATGGAAGCAACGCAGCCACAGTACAAATAAGTCTTCATCACAGACCAGGATTTTATGGTGCAAGATTCTGTACAAACATAAATCAAAAGACTGAACTTTCATACATGGGCAAAACAGTTTGGAAGACTGAGTATGGAAGGATTACTTCGAATAAGAAAAACACTAATAAGCCTAACCTTTAATAGGAAAGAAAGGAAAAACAGCAAGCAGGGCATGAAACATAATAATCTTGTGTTACTGGCTATCCTAAAACTTCAGCTCACATGAGCGATATGATGCATTGACGAAAAAAAAATGCCGTAGGCCAAAATCTTCACCTGCGCTGGTGTCTATTACCTGCTAATTAAATGAATGAAGTTGTACCACATTCCATCTGTACAGAAAGGCACTTTATGAAAATGACGTGGAAATTCTGGTTTTGTAGTTTGTTAGTGTAATTTTTAAGGCTGCTGTGCTTTGAAGGCACTTCTGTTTCCCAAATATTGAAACTATTAGAGTAGATTTCCCAAAGCATCTTAATACGTAGTTTGTAGTACATCTTTGTTTATATTAACTTCTCATTCTAATTACAATCATAATATGACTGTCTTTCATGGACTGCGGAAGACACAGAAACTTCTCCGACCCCACGCAGCTGTGCAAGAACAGACTGCAACCTCAACAGCTGCAGGAGACACACATGACCTTCCTTTGGGCCCAGCCAGAGGCTCAGTAGGTTTTGTCCCCAGGCTTTTTCAACATGTACATATTATTTACCACCACACAAACTATAGAGAGTTGACAAGATGCAGAGAGCTGGTATTTCCATTTGTGGATGCTTCGTAACTAGTCTCATATATACATACCATGGTCTTGATTCCAGCTGTCACTGAAGTGCAATGAATGGCAGCATCGGTAAAAACAGTTAGTAAGGGACATGGTCTGTTCCCTGACTGGGCCCAAAACAAAAGGCACATGGAGTGACTCAGGTAATAACACCGAAGTAGAGATCACAATTAACAGCCGGGTTACAGTTGCTGGAAACTACCTGTATAGAAACAAAGATAATGTTCAAATAAACAGCTGAACTAGAAATAGGCTGTAAGTCACTCCCTTTCATAAGTCAGGGAAAATGCAGCATCTGGATATGAACAAAGATTCAACTGGTGAAAAGCCAAATTTTGCCCAAAGCACGCTTTAGATGTAAAGCGTGGAAAATCAATGCTGTGACATGTTGTATAACCTTAGGCAAATCATGTTACCCTTTTGTATGTCTGCTTTCTTTCAGATGTGGTGCTGGCTAAGTTTTTTTTATAGCTACTAGGCAGAAAAGAAGATGACTATATGCACTGGAAATTTTAATGGAGATATGTAGATTAAGTTGTCATAGCTCAGCTAAAGTATATAGGGTTTTTTTTAGTTATATCACTGTAGAGATGGAAACAAACTTGAGCAAATAGTTACAGCAAGAATGGTATGGGGCCATCAGAGACACAGTTACTGTAGAAATATTATGCCCAAAGTTACCTAGTGACTGCTTGCAGCTAGTTATGATGATATCACCAATAATCAGATATGAATAAATGCAGCTGTTTAATAGGAATGTGTTTACCACAAAGTTAAAAAAAATTCTCCCCAAATTAGCATATGGTATGATGGACCTACACCGTGTTGAATGACAGGAGAGCTGTGATACAGTGGCATTGGCTCCCTCATCCACATAACATCTGTACCCAGTCCTCTGTAAAGAGATCACTCTAGAGGATACTACAGTCCCACAGTGTACAAAAATTAGGTTTTATATTTGCTGCTGCTGCAACACCTGCAATGAGGCATTAAACATGACTCACAAACTGTAGCAGGATGAAAATGCCAGTTAGTCTTATGAATACCTCTATCCTCTAGTAAATTATTAGCATTTATTATTTTGATAAACCTAATGTCCTTTCTTAACATACTAAATTAGTAGCAGTGAATGTAAAGGGCCAAAATTTCAAATTTCCTCTTCCTGGCCCCTCACTTCAGGTAACACAAAGCAAGAGGAAGGCTTCTGGTAGAGACCTGTGTATTATTTCTTCAAAAAAAGAGGTAGGGAACCCATCCTGTATCTAGGTCGGTGGAAGCAGGAGCCATACTCCATGAAGCCTTTCTGCAGTTTCAGTATTCTCCTGCCCATCCTGTCTGTTGTGGAAATTATGCTGTCACTTACTACAAGGCCCCAGGTGCTGTCTGGTTTCAGCCACAAACGCTTACGATAATTTCAGCAGATGGAAAGTCTCTCCTTGATGTCCGTATGTATAAATATGGACTTGACCCCTATGCCTGTTCTACTGACGCTTAGAATGGCATCCACCAGGGGAGCAAATGCTGGGGAGCCAGCATTATCCTTTGCTCAAGAAGAAAAAGGAGCAGTACACCCCTTTAATTCATTTTAGCAGGAGACCCATAACCCTATGTATTGCTTGCGCAACATCTCTGGTACTCAAAGTAGAGCTGGAAGCCAAAAATATTAACAAACAGTCAATCTTATTCTTCTGTGTTTCAGCTTAAGAAACGATACAGTTCATATAGTTCACACATGAAAACCGAGAAAGAATTAGGTAGTATTTGCACAATTTAGCTGGTCATCAGAAGATTCTTCCAAATTTTAAAATTGGGAAAATTCCCAACTTTCCAAAATTCTCCAATTTTGAGTGTTCTAAAGAAATTGTTTTAGAAGCCAGATCACTCAAACCCCATCAAATCCAAAGGGAGGATTTATACTGACCTCAGCTGACTCTAGCTGTGGACACAAGCACAGAACTGACCGATTCTTTAGGACTGAAGCACCTTTCGGATTTCCCAGTGCATTTGAGCTGCCTGTGTATTTGCACTGGAAGCTTCCTGCTGAGGATCCCTGTAGATGTCTCCTACAGTAGGAAGCCTACTATCAGTAATCAACACTTAACACCATATACAAGGTTTGAGACAACCAACCTTCCAGTCTGTTCAGTCTTTATAGACATCAAAATCCATAAACATCCTAGAGATGTGTTATTTTTTTCTTATAGCTTCCTTTTAATGCACAAAGTGTCATTAAAAACAAAAAGATACTTAGCTTCTTTTCCAGGCAACCCTTCATTCCCCACCCCAAAATACTATACAGCATGTTAACACTAACTGCTGAATTACATGACAGCGTTTATTCAACGCACTTGTCATGCACACAGCATTTCATGCACACATCACTTTATGCACTCAAATAGGTATTTACATATGCAGTATGAATAACGGGACAACAGTACTATTTAATTTGAACATCCAAATACTTTTTTGCACAAATAAGGGAGCACTCACACTTGGGTTTGCATGTGCCCAAAACCAAGGCTGGCTAAAGATGTGGCCATGCAAGATACTAAGTTTGTAAAGATCCGTTGTCATGTAAATAGGCCCCTTTGTAGGAATAAAGAAACAAGTGAAGGAATATTACTAGCGTTGACCCATGTTCTGTAATGATTTCTTCTCAAGCGAACATCCGTATAGTAGATTAGGGCCAACAGCAGCTAAAAATCTACAAACACTTCACTAAAGAAACATTTTTACACCGTTTCAGAAGGCAGAATGATGAAACTTTATACACAATTACTGTAATCACTAGCTCGTCAGTACCTGTATTACTGTTTAAAGCACATGTCTATTAAGTCTGGTCTATCACCTCTAATAATCATTATTTAGACAGGCACAGAAAGATGAAAAAATTGGGACCCTCCTAAACTGTTTGCTTCCACAGTCCTTAAGGGAATGTGGGCAGGATAAGTTTAATAATTCTGTCATGTAATTCTAAAGACTAAAGCTTTTAGCAGTTACAAAAGGAGTCTAAGCAGCAGGGCCACTACATTTTGGAGACTCAATAAAGAAACCCAAATAGGCTGGAAGCCATTCAATACCTAGAAGCATTCATTTTCAAGTCAACAATTTAAAACACAAAAGAACCATGAGCAGATCCAACGCGTGTTGGCAATCAATTTGACTACAATTTCCTGAATATATTTCCTGAATAAGTTTTTGCACAAAAAGTGCTCCAGGAAATAATAAACTATAACCTAGCTGAAAGTCAGAAAACCTTGTGTAAGATGTGGATGTTAGAAAATAATAATGAAATGTCATATATATTTGTTCAATAACTATACCTTTGGATGGAACTTCTTATTCAGAAAGTGCTATATATCTTAACCTATGCAAATAGTGAAAGAAAGGAGCTACAGAATGGATCATATGATGTTAATATAACTTGATTTGGAACCATTTCTGAAACAATTTTGCAAAAGGAAATACACAGCATATCCTCACAAGAGCTTGAGAGAATAATTTTAAGTGAACCCAGATACCACTAAGAATGAAAACTCACTGAAAGCAGAGATGAAATTGCTGCATATAATGACATTCTGTATAAAACAAATGTTTAATGTACCATGTAATAAGAAAACCAAAGCATTATATACAGCATCCAATGATGAAAAGTAAGCAGTAGTAGAGTTTTCAATGTCTTATTCTCTGCAGGCAGTAGGGAATGAACAAATAGCCAAGGTCTTCAATAAAGAAAGAAAGCAAAATACAAAAGAACCTCTAAAATCATATAAGCTTGCTGCTAGCCCTTAATTTAAAGGCTGATTTAAATTTCTTTGCAAAATATGGGTTTTTTTAGTGGACCACTACTTTAAGTTGTTTCACAAAGTATTGAATACCAATTGAGCTAATAATAGGTAACAACCTCCTATCCACGATGGCTTTGCTTTGGTTTTTTATCTTGGTTCAAATGCATAACATCTAGACTTCACTGCGCACAGGCAAGTCAGCGGACAAAACAAAATGCAAAAACTATTTGGAAGAGCATGTAAGGGTTAAAGCATCTTGCCTGAACACTGATGGACGGTTGTAAACAAACCCTGTATCTTTATTGCCATTCCTATTTCAGTCAAAGGCAGAAAGACTAAAAATATCCTAGGAACAACTTTGACATTTTTTTTTGAGTTAAATATAATTAATTCTGAAGTGGTTACAGGAAAACAACATACCTGAAAACTAGAACATAAAAATATTATATGTAAAATCAGCTACATAAGATTGCAAATGGAAGAAAAAGAGACTCCAAAACATCCATTCAAGGAAAACTGCAAAAGGCACAAAATGACAAAACAAGTCTCCTCAGCAGTTTGGGCATTAGGACACTGTGAGCAAGCATTTTATTCATGATATTGAAAACTGAAGCTGTAAAGAACAATGTTTTCCATGCTGACAGATGAAATACAGCGGTGCCAAGTGCAAAGTAATACACCTGGGAAAGATGACCATACTATACCTGTGCAACCATGGGCTCTGAATTAGACATTAGTACACAGGAAAGAGTTGTTGGAATAACTGAACAGTACGGAGAAGGGACAAGGCTTATTGGGGTGTGGAGTCCAGTGAAAGGCAAGGAGGGACTAAATAAGCTAGAACTCTTTGGCTTGAAAAACTCTTCAGCTTCCACAACTGATGTGGAAGGTCCACATAAAGATCCACAGAAATCATGAATCATTTGCAGAGGCTTGAAAGGGATAATTATTATTTAGCTGATAATTATTTTTCATGACAAAGAAACTGTGGGGTGCCCCAATGAAATAATTAGGGAGAAGATCTCTAACAAGCAAAAGGAAGTACTTTTTCATGCAGCACACAATTAAATTGCATTGTACATTGCCACAAGACTGTTGCAGAGGCCAGAAGTTAACAGTTTTGCAGAGGCCAGAAGTTAACAGAGAATTCACAGATACAGCCATCTTTGACTATTAACCCTGGTGTAACTAGCAACTTCGGAAGTCCCTAGTCCCCACTGATGGCTAGCTGCAGGGAGGGCAAGCAAGAGGAAGTGAGCGCTATACTTGTTCTGCTTCTTATAGTCTTCTGTAGAAATCTGTTGCCAAGTAGCATTGAAGACAAAAAAATGGGTTGGACTGACCTTTGGACTAATCCAGTTAATGATTTCCCATAGATTTATGTTAAAACGCCTATTGTTGCACTCCATAGAATTTCCTATCAGATTCAAGATCTTTCTGTAGTTATCCTTAAAAATGTCACAGAGCAATTACTCTAAGGCAATGACTACAGTCAACAGTTTCAATTTCTTGACACAACATACCTTTCTTGAGAGCCAGTTTAAAACCAAGGAAAAACTCTTCCAGAATATCAGAATCACCTCACCTTCAGGAAGTGTAAATTGACTTCATTGACATGAAATTAGACATAAAAATAAAATAGAGATAAAAACCATACATCAAGAAAGAAGAAAAAAACTAAACACAATAATATCAGCAAATCTTAATTACAGCACTACTGGGAATTTGACAGATAACAGCAGTGGAGGAGCCATACTGGAGTATGACAAAAAACAGCCTAACAACTTGCCAAGAGAACAGTTACACCCAGGGATATTTAGGTACATGGAGGCTCCTTTAACAGCTTTTGCTTTCCTACTCCTTTCACCTTTTTCCCTCTAGCCTGAAGCCCATGATATGCATCCCAGTTTCCAGTGTGTTTATATAGCACAGCTCCATCCTATTTGCTTCCTTCTCAGTCTGCCTTTGCTATAACAGACGCCACACAATATAATTGCCACAATCATTCATGAAGACCAGAACCATCTGAACAGTCATGAATGCCCCTGAGGGTGCATTTTGAGGACACTGGGAACACTACTGGGACTACCTGCACCGCAGCAGAAGTGACACTTACTTTCCTTTCATCAGTGGTGTAAGATCTGACAAACACAAAATACTTTCTGAATCATCCCATCAGCTACACAAATCAATGCAGAAGGAACAACTGCAGACCAAAACATGTTTGCATAAGCAGAAGGTCATCACCTCCCAGAAATAGGAGACTGCAATGGTCTCTGGTCCTCTACTCTTGTTTTCACCCCTGATTTTTCTTTTTCCATGTTGGCAGCTGTTGACTGATAATGTATTATTTCCATTTAATTCTAAAAAAGAAAAGAAAAATGTAATTGCTGGATCTGCTACATGCTGTCCATCAACTATGCATTGGCATTATGAACTTTTATAACACAATTCATATCTTCCTTACTGGAAGCCGAGACTTTGAATACTTGTCTCTTGACAGGGCTGCTGGGTGGCCCACCTGAATTCTGAGTAATGGAGAAGGAGGAAAGCCACGATGCATGGCAGGAGCTACCTGACTCAAACCTTGTGTCAGGCTTCCAATAAATGAGTTGATTGTCTGCAACATGAACAAGGCTGCTCAGCAGCCTCTTCCTCCCGCTATCCAACCACATGGCACAGCTCCCACTGGTGAGGGAAGAGAAAGAGGAGGAAACAGTCGCTCAAGACAGAAATCTCTAGCTGGGGAAGTATTTGTTGAGACTAGAAACATAACTAAGGATCAGCAACATCTGGGATGCGAGTTGCATGTTTACAGAGTCAGACAGAGGATGCATCAGCTACAATTCCTTTCGCCCAAGGACTCCTGTTATTGCATATTTTTTCTTTACTTTCTCTTCCAGGCTGTTGCTGAATATATTCTTTATCCTGCAGTTCAGGGCTTGAGAAATCATTCTCATTATATGAATGCAACAAAACATACAAACAATCCTGTTGTATATGGAGTAAAGGGTCTCTCAGAAGATAAGGCCACAAATTTTTAAGAGCTCATGTGGTAGCTAGGAATTGCTTTCAGTTGTGGCCTAAGTCCATTCCATGGTTGTCAACTTTTTGCAGAGATGTAACACAGAGGGAAATACATTTTCCTTATTCCTCTCTTGGAAGGTTGTCTCCAGATGAGTTCCTGAGGTACCCATGAACACAGCAAAACGTTTGCTAAAACCTAGAATCGCCTGCACAAAATTGCCAGCCTTTTTTAATTGGGTGGCAAATCTTTCGATGCAAATTTTTCCAGCTCACACAGTCTGATCTGGTTTTCTCATCATCAGTTGTGGCTTGGTCTATGCCACTTCTAGGCACTGCCTCAGCTATTCCACCTGAGCCATCCCGATGACATTTTCCCTATTTATACAAGGCCTTTCTGATTATATTTTCTTGAAGTGACCTTTTTCTCTGCAGGAGTTTATTAATATTATATATGATATATAATTATATACAATATATAGTATTTTATATATGATATTATATTATATTATATATATTATTAATAACAGCTATCGCAATGATGATCTACAAAAGAGAAGGAAAAACTACTAGGACAAGGAAAGACTTGGAAAAAAACTTTTGTCTCATTATTTATGGGCCCATATCGTGTGGGAAGTGTAAAGAGCAAATTCTAACATAGCAATTCTACTCTAATCCTAAGTAACACAGGAATAAGGAAAACAGTAGAGCTCTCAACTCTCACTTCATCAGAAGCTTTCAGATCTTAATGATATTTGTAAAGACTTATCTCTGGAAGTCTAGTACCTAAGAAAGTTAAGTTCCTGGCCCCCTAGTTGTGAAGCAAATTTCAAAAATAGGTCTTGGCTATATTCTGAAAACTTAAAAGAGTCAGAAAACAAACAAAGAGCACTTATTTAAAAAAGAAGATTTTAAAGTTATTCTTCTAATTTTTGGAGAGCATGATTTGTAACTCCTGAGTGGTTAGAGTTGTCAGTTCCAGTATTATTCTTTAAGAAATATTCATCTTCACTACTTCACTGAAGAGTTTGAAGGGTGTCACACATATCACAAATTGTGATGAATACTTTGGACTAAATATGATAAAACAAACACTTACTTAGATGCCTCAGTTAAGCAGGAGTACATTTTTTCAGGATTTGGCCCTAATTTATAATAATTACATAGTTAAACAGAATTCACATTTCTTCAGGTAATTAAACCTTTTCACCCTTGGGCGATTATACCACTAGCTCTTCACTGGTGGTAGATAAGAACAGGAGAAGTACAGCATAGCACTAGACACGCACTATTTGCATTAGAATTAACATGCTGATGCTGATTTCTTCCTACATAAACAGCTCCCTTATTTTCTCTCTACTTGTATGCAAAGCTAAATACTTACTTTATTCTGACATTTCACCACCCACTTCTAACTTAGATTTGAATTCTCAGATAATATCAGAGATTCTCCAGTGAATATAGCTCCTTTTCAGAGCTACAGAAAAAATAGGTTTGGTCAAAAGTTCACTTAATGAATGGCTGTTTCACTAATGAATACATTCTTGCACTGAAAATCAGCTTTGTTCAATATTTACAATTACAGTATGTCTTAACTCCGGAAGCCTTAAAACAAATAAAGTTGTAGGATTTTAGCTTTCTAGGCCTGGCTAATATCTGTCCCAATGCTAAAGAAGCTGTTCAAAGGGTCTGCATCAGTGAAGAAGATACAGCTTTCAAATCCAAAATAGGATGTTGAAAATTTGGTTAAAAAGTAAACAGGCTTCTTTTCTTTTCTGCAGAATATTAGAGTCCAATAATAACAGTGATCTAAAAAAAAAAAAAACCCTTCTCTTTCATCTGTTTTACTTAAAATCAGCTGATATTTTCTTTGGTACCCCAGCCCTCTCATAGAAATTTATTTCTTTAACGACCATGCCCATATGGCAACTGCTAACACTTGGGTGGGTAAGCCAAAACCTATTTTTCAGCCCTACTTAGCACTGTAAGATGCTGGAAAAGAGCTGAATAATATTATTAAAAAGCACTAACTGCTACTGTCAGGCATTCTGGAGGAAGTCTTAACTTCTTTCCATTGCCTCCCACAAGTCTGCAGGGTGGAGAAAGACAAAGCAAAAAATGTGAGGCTTTGATGTTGTCAGGCTTTAACTGAATCAGTGACCCTAAGTTCAAAGGCCACTGAAACAAAGGAGAGAAAAAAAAGGAAAACAAAAGCCTGTTCACATGAAACTCCAGCTCAACACTTTTGTAATGAGTTCTCAGAACAGCCTTAACATTATTACTGAATTATGAAAAAAACCTAAGTACAATGCCAATTAAAAAAGTAATAGACTAATTGCAGCTAAAGTAATAACTCCTTAGTATTCATAGCCCATTAGTAGAGGAGCTTAAATTCACAAATAAGAGTCAAATTTCTCCTAAACTTCATTTTATTATTATCCATTAAATTCTTGGGAATTTAGGGTGTAATTAGGATTTAGTCCTTTGGTCTGTAAAAAAAAAAAAGGAACATTGTCATGAGGTTATGCATCAGGATATTCTTATTTATTATTAAGATATTAACTTGCAGATCTGTTCTATAAGACTGTTAGTTCATAAATTTAAGAATGTCTATATGTTTTTTTCCAAATGATGGCCGCATCAGATCCCATGCTCTTGAAGCAGACTGCTATAATTTATAAGGGAATTCACAGATTGCTTCTAGATTCTCTATTAATATAAGATTTGATTTTTGATGATATATAAAATTCTACATGCAGATTTTTTCATATCAAATCCAATTGTTTGGATTCTTTGGAAAAAAAACCTAAAAATATTCTATATTGTCACATTAATTATTGTTCTGCAATTTCTAATGCAAATGATGACCAGTTCTATGCATTTCCTTTAGCCATAGGTAGATAATAGTGCTGCATATTATTTGTACCAGGACAACAGAGAGCCTGAGGCCCCACTACACTAGGTCCTGCACCAAAGTCATTACAGTCCAGGAGAGGTTTGTCTTTCAGGACAAACTTCCCACATGAGAGGCTATTATGTCTACACTGCTGACTTCACCGCAGTAGATAGATACCTGAGCTCATTTTTAAGCAGCCAGAGGAGCAGGATAGCAACAGGATGTAGCTCCATGTAAAGTGATTGATGTTGCTTCATGTGATTACAGATAGCACTAGAACTTGGTGTAAATTAAAATTATACTTGAGGTGTTAGAAAAGTCAGAGAACAAAGCGTGGATCAGTCAAGAATGGCCCATGGAACCGTACATACTGTCGCAAAAAGCACAAACTGAAAAAATGCCTGGCGTATGGAAAGCAATGTAATAAACTAAAAGGATTACAAGAACATGTAAACACCAGCAGCGCGTATGTGCCATAGATAAAAAGGAAACACGAACAGCTCAGATGAATTCTTTGGAAGATCAATGGACAACACTGCAGCGGATGAATGAACTATTAGCTTGAAAGCAAATTGAAAATTTATCACTTTTAAGCAGGACACAGATGCACCAAACAATGTTTTGCCACTGACGAGTTGCAGATCCCTCAATATTGCCGGATTAGCAAAGAAAGATGATGTCTCAGGGTTGTGAAGAAATTAAAATTCAAAAGCAGCAATCCAATGGCCTTGTTTTTATCAGAAACAGCAGTAACATACTACCATTAGCTCAAGTCTTAGCTGAGTCACATCTGGCTGGGTAGAACTTCTTTCAAATGATGGCTGCTACAGGAGCTCTATAAAATGAATTTAACTAGTGTCAGATCCTAGTGGACAATCATCCAAAGAAAAGAAATTATCACTGCAAGTGGCTTTGCTATTGGAAGTTTTAGCGAAGAAGCCCAGAACTGCCTGGCCAACAATACTGGACCACATTTTCAAGAAAGTGATGCCCCCAGCATAGAGCTGAGGCAAATCACAAATCAGTAAAATATCCTAAATCCCATGTCATCTTGCACACAGATAGAGATATGCCTGTCCGTATCTTTTTTAGAAAGGCAATCTTGATTTTTCATTCTTTAAATATTGCTCTCCAACTAGAATTATGTTCAGTTCATATTTAAAGCAAGGCAACAGAAGTGCCTCTTCAGACATCTATTACATACTGAAGATGTAAAAGCAAATACACTTTTACATTAGGCTGCATTACTAGCTGCTGTTCCTTTAGGGATAACTTTAATCTCACATCTATATTCTAAATTATGTCATATTATTTTTTCAGTAGCAGTTAAATTAGATGAGGAATGATTTAGCATAGTAAACAGTTTACGGCTTCATCACATGGGAGACATTCACTCAAAGAACAGAAGCACTGTGCATTTGTGGAATTTTAATAAGTGCTGCACATATGAAAACATGTCTTTGAAGGACTCCAGGCATAGTCTGCCAAAACTCAGACCAGATTTTTAGCAGATTAAAAGCTTCCACATGTATTTCAAGATATTGCATTATGGACTTTAAGGAACACTACGTAATGGGCTTAACACCCTTCAGAAAGGAAAGGTATCTCTGTCATTGGTATCTTGCCAAGATGTAGTACATTTTGTGTTTAAAGTAGATATTTTGGGCAATATGTTCAGAATGAGTAAAAAGCAGTACTTTCATCCTTGGGGAATATGGCAGAAATCTGTTACATCTACTAGCATATTTATTTCAGCCTTGTAAGTACATGCCCTGTAGGATTCAAGCTATCTTAACTGCTTTGCCTTATCAGCTACCACAATGAACTTTTTTCTAATTAAACTGAAATAATTTACCATCTTACATTAGGCTTTTTCTTAATCAAATGTTATGTGCTCATTGTTTCACTGCAGTTATAGAAAATGAGCATTTTCATGCCCAACAGAAGAATCCCGTTTCCAGGAAAGGGTAGTACAAATGTCTGAACATAAAAGGATGTCTTTTTAGAATTGCACTATGCAGGTAGCACAGTGTTTTGTTACCAAAAAAATTGTGAGCTGCTATTTTCTGTGTTCCTGGGTTTCTGATTCTTGGCTTGAAGACAGTCGGTCCTTTGTACTCTGTTATTACAATGAGGTAACCAAAGAAAGAGAGTCTTGGTCTGAGACTGTCAGCTGTTACTAATCACTGCTCCATGGCTTGCTGTGAATCCCTACTTGCCTCTCCCTCCTGCTCTGCTTAGCACACATAAAGAAGATAAATTACTCCCTAGTTTCCCTTCAAAAAGCATATTGTTTGGCACATTCCAATACTGTGAGCAAAAGATGGAATAATGCGAAGAGTTAAATGGGTATCTAAACAGCCCCACAGCAGGGTCCTGCTCAGGCAGATGTGAGGTTCAGGAAATATGCTTTAGTACTGGCCAGCCAAATGTATTCTGTTATCTTGCAACCCTTAAAAGTCAATCAACTGTAGTCTTCCAAACAGCACAGTATATTCTTGCAGTTTCCTACAGTGACAGAAATATCACTGACATTCAATAAATGCAGTATATGTGTACTGTATATACGTATTTCATTTTACTGTGAGCTGTAATACTTTGGTGTTTATAAATTATTTAGCAACAACAATCACAGACTGGGGAGTTTTACTGAATTCTTCCCTGCCTTCACTGTCTGATGCTGTCCTGATATATGTCCAGAGAAGAATTTTAAAGGAAGAAAAGGAAGTTATCTGAGCATGTTTAAAAAAGCACCATGGAAGCAAGCAAAACAACAAGTGAGCAAGGCTGTGGAATACCCTACCACTAAAATAGTGAGAGTCAAAATAGCAACAGATTTGAAAGGGAAGCTCAATAAATTTGTAACCACGATTGTATAATACATTCCCTGCTGTACTGGAGTACTGTACTTGAGGACCCAGGAAATACTTCCCACCGCAGATTACTGTCATTGTAATTTTTTTATCAGATGACCACTAATCTTGGTGCACTGAAACCAAACAGAGTTTCATAAAGTGAAGTTATTCCACTGAAAGAGTAGTATCGGTGATGTTACCTTTCTGTGTTGAATGACAACAAAATGGTCTTTCAGTATTCATGGTAAACTGGAAGGTAAAAATCACTGTAAAGCCACCAGAGACTGTTTGGCCCATTCAGTTGTTTGAACAGCTGACACTCACACCAGTCAGTAATGTTCTGCTAGTATTGTACAATCATTTCACAAAAATATTTCAAACCAAGTGTTCTGCGAATACCAGAAATAAATATGTATGGCAAGGTTAGATTAGCATCCTCTAGAAAAGGGTTTTCTCCATCATATGCATGCAACTACTACAACCTTTCTTCTTGCTGAGGTGGTGGAGTATCCACCACGAAAAGCGCTCCACTTTATTCATGTGCTTATCTGGACTCTTCCACACGCTGTCAAGCCCCATCTTTCTCTTAAGGTCTGTGATTTCTCCGATTCAATCACGCAGTGAGATTTTTTCTTAAACGTAACAGGAACATCTGTACATCTTCATGAGGCTATATTTTTATGCCTTTTTTTTGTTTGTTTTGAAGGGCAGTCCTGGTTGGAGTAGTCATGCCCCTCTGGAGCTCTCCTGACCCCAGCTGCTCTTCCACACGTCTTCGTTCCCTCCTCGCTGTTGCACTACCATACGTTTCTTGTTCAGCCATGTGCTGGAGTGGAGAACAGAGCTCGCTTAAAGATAATCAGGGGAAAGTGAGGAATGTTTAACTTCCTTTAGCAGCGCTGCCACCAAATAGCAAAGGATGTCATCTGACAAGACAGCCAAGCTGGAGTAATGGCAAACTGCTGCCAAAAAGGCTAGGTCCATATTCTGCTCCCAGGCATGCTCCCCATCCGCTCCCCTGGGACAAGCTCTGGGGTTCCTAGGACTCCCTTCTGAGATGATACAGAACGACAAACTGACAGAAAAACCAACCTTACAAACATCAAAGTTAGTAGTTTTCTAGTAGCAGGGGATGGGGCAGGAATGCAAAGCTGTGGGGCCACTCTGCTTCTTTGGGCAGCCACTCTTAGCCATTAAATTGGCTCATTCAATTGCACTACTATATCCCAGCCATGAGTTTCCTTAGTCAGCTTGGCTTAATCATGGTCATGTAACTTTGGATCACATATAATTACTCATTTTTCTGTGAGGTATTTGTCCGACGATTTTAATGGAACTGGGAAACATCTTTTTTCTTTGCAATTTTATCGTTCTATTTGTATTATTACTACCATTGCTATTAAAATAATAATCTAGAGTTTGGATTAATCTGGGGCTTGTAAAAGACTCAGAGGTCCAAGCTTTAACTTTCATTTAATTTTTCTTCATTGGGAATGCTCAGCACCGCTCAGGACATGCTCAGCAGCTGTCAGGATGAAGATTTAGAGCTTTGTAATGTTGATTAAACTCAGGCAATATTTCCACTATTTTTACCTAACTAATGGCTTTTCCTTAGAATTTTTCTGTCAGGACATTTTATTCTGACCTTGCACAGTGTTATTCATTTCCACATATCCTCATCAACATACACAAAAAGGATTGTTCTCATGGTCTCACACTGTGAGTTTACTCATCACACAGCGCTCGGTGGATGCAGGGGGTCGGGAGTAGCCCATTTAAGACCGCTTCATTAGGAGAGTGAAAGACAACCTAAAAGAAACAAAATTAGGGCAACACTCCAGAATCAACAGTTGCCATTATTGCTGTTCCACCAGAGGAGTCTCTAACAAGCAACTGCAGCTTCCTAATGAAGAGACTGCAAAAGATAAACGGGAAAATAATTAGCAATAAAAAGATGTTCTGTTTGCAATGTTTTGTTTTAAAAGATTGAGTCTGAAATATCTAAAGGAAATGTATACAAAAATCTGTATTAGCAAGGAAGTATTAACAGTTCAGTTCTAAAATGCTGAATTAGTATAAATTTGTAATAGTCATAGAAAGCCTCCCTTTTTTATTTCCAGTAGTGAATATTTATGAGGACCAGAATGCATAGTTTGTCCTACACACTCATTCAGTATTAGTTCATCATTTTATAAATTTACAAATGCATCATTATGCATCAAAAATACTTTTAAAGTAACAAAAGTTTAAAACATTTTGGGCAGAATGTTAGATTCCCTTATATAAAATACAAGAATTTTAGTGTAGGAAAGCAGACACATTTCTTATTTTTTCAAAAATTTGTTAAAGGGCAGCAAAAGCTTTCAGAAACTTTCAGAATTTTATACATAAAAGGTAGTAGTTGAGCATTATAATTTTTCAAATTGAAACTATACATATGCCTATATGTATACACACACACGCACACTCCCCTCCCCACCCGGGACAGTCTTGCTTGCTCTGACAAATGGAAAATCGCTGAAGTCATTAGGATCGGTCCTAAATGGGCCAACTATTACTCTGACAGTAGTGGCTTTTTTTGTTTCAGAAAAAGCAAAAAAAGAAGAATCTTGCTACTTGCCCACTGCGGCAAGTGCATACCACTTATTACTGGAACTATTTAAGGCTGATGAGTCTAAAGAAAGCCATCCCATTTAAAAACTGGTAATTATAGGCCCTGATTCAGCAAACCACATTAGTTAACAATTACCATTAAGGATTAAATGTAATTCCAAGAATGCTTTGCTGACTAGGGATTTAGATGCAGAAATAGGGCCTCGGTCATAACAGCTGCTGACCAGTTATCACTGTTATAAATGTGCATATTCCTTCTATTATGTAAATATGTATATTCCTTTTTTTCTAAAAAAGCTTTTAAAAAAAAGCAGGTAGCAACTCTTAGGTACTGCTATAGCAAAGATAGGAATGTGCTTAAACTCAAATGTCATATTTAAATAGCTTACAGTTTATGGCTTTGGGACACTGGGCTTCTCTGCAAGAAATCAGTTGATCCAGTTGCACTAATTAAAGTTCTGAAGTTGTAGGACATTTTAGCATAGGCTCTGCTTTTTGGCTTTTAAGATAACTACTTGGATTTTTTTTTTTTTTTTTTTTGAACAAGCAGCTCCAGAGCTATTGGTTTATATATTATTTAAAGAGAATATGCTCAAGATATTTTATCTTTGAACTTACTGAAGAGCACAATATCATCACTCTGTGTTTAGCTCCATGCCTTAGTATAATCCAAAATTGCAAAGTAAACTATGTACAGCCTGCCTGTTATGTTGAGGAAATTAATAAGCAGAAGTATAGAAATAGAAGTACCTCTAAATTTATAAATTCCAGAATTCAGTAGAAGCTAGAATCATAAGTGCACTAAAATAACAATATAATTGACACAAAAAGAGTAATAATATAGTAGCTATTCAAAAAAATTACTGCTTGATTAGTTCATGCTAATTTGCAGAATGATAAAGAATAAAGCAATGATTAACAATTCAGAGGTTTTAATAAACTTCCCTAACAACAATTTCTTCTCCTTTTCCTGCATCCTTTCTCGCTCTTTTTCCTTCTCTCGCCATTACCCTCCTTATTTGCTTGCTGCCTTTCCTACCTCTTAAAAATATTCTCATTGCTCCCCTTTGTTAAAAGACCAACGTAGCGCTTTGCTTTCTGTCCTGGCACTCTGCAGAGCTCCTTGTTATGTCTTGATTTCCCCCGCAGCGTGACTGGTTCCCCGCTTACTTCCGAAGCGAGGGAAGGAGGGGGCGAAGGGGGAGGACAGGAGCGCGGGCTGCGGTTTGTTTGCAGTCTGCCGGCCTCGGGCCTGCCCCTTCCTTTCTTCCCTTCCTTCGCTGCCCATCCGTACCGACAGTCCTCCCCGTTCACGCTGGCTGCGCGCGCACGAGCTGGGCGAGATGACGGGCTCGCCGCTCGGGGTCGCCTGGGCGACGTCGGGCATCCCCGGGCGAGGGGGCCGGTGGCACGGCAGAGTTTCCCAGGCCCCTCGGCGGAGGGCAGGGAGGCGGCCGAGAGGCCGGAGCCAGCAGCCCTGCGGAGGAGCGAGCGGCGAGCGGGAGGCAAGGGGCGCACGCATCTCCTGCCGGACACGGGCGGCTCTGTGAAAGGACGGAGCGAGGCTACGATGGTCTGCGATGCACGAAAGCTTCGGCGCTCGCTTTACTGCTTCGCCATTAAGGGCCCTTCCAGAGACCCACTCGCCTCCGAGAAATCTTGCCAACCTCTGAAAACGCAAAGAGAACGAAACGCTTCGTTTTCTCATGTTCTAAAAACAGATTTGAAATATTTTTTTAGATAATCCCCGTTGTTGGTACGCTGGAAGCTTTCGCGGCTTGGAGCCTGGCAGGTAGCGCGTGTGGCCCTGGAGAGCGGCCCGGGTTCCCGCTAGCGCCAGCGGGAGGGGGGCTGCCCCGCAGCTCCCCCGCAGCCGCTCTCCGAGCCGAGAACCTGCTTCTCCGCACAGCTCTTGCTCGTGCCTACGCCTGCCAGCCCTCCGCTTTGACTGCTTGCTGCTGTACGCGCCACCGGCGGTTAGCGCTCATGAGGAGAGGAGCTGCTGCCCCCCACTTTCAAGCTCAAAAGCCACGGCACGGCAAGCAGGAGCGGAAGCGCGAGCGAGCAGCTAAAGCAAGGGGCGGCGCAGTCACGCGTGGCGGGAAGCCACGCTGGAAAGCAGCTCACAAAGACAGGAGCAAGACTCGTGCCCCTGACGTACCGCTGCACACGGCGCGTCGCTCTGGCCCAGGACCAGTCCAGGGAGGAAGCAGGATCACAAGCTCTAATCCTTCAGCACAGCAAGCCTTGGTGTAAGATGTGCCCTACGCTGACTCCTAGTGATTTTTGGCGTGTAGGGGACACAGGCCAGTCTCAAGTGTAGAGCGCAACGAAAGAAATTGGTAAGCACCTAAGCCTGTGAACCCTCCGGCTGACGGCGCTCAGTGTCTGGCCCGGAGCCTGTTCCCCGGCAGGGGCAGGGATGAGGAACGGCTTGATTTAACAGCTGTGCATTTCCCAGTCTTCGCACCAAACTACATAGGTTCAGTTTAGCTCTTCACATTCAGGATGCAACCAAGTTTAAAACTACACTTAGCTAAAATAAAAAATACACTGCCCATTTCTGCTACTTTAGAAATGGCAAGTAAGAACATAAATCAATTTAAATTAAAAATATATAAAGACTAATTTGACACATGCAGTTTGCATGCATTTTTTTCACATCCTAAATTGACTACTTTTTAAGTTACATACTGATACTTTAAAAATAAAATTCGTAACAAAAGCTTTCTGATATAAGCATTGTAGAACTCATTATCAGATCTGCAAAACCTCCAATAATTATTAACTTTATTTTTAAGCATTAATTAATTATAGTAACATTTGCATTATTTTAAGGAATCTAAAAAAGCAAGAAATTCTCCATCCAGTGACAGGGTGGCTTTAGGATTTACTTTCTGTTTATAAAAATAGGAAAGCTATTTATTACTTGCTAGCATTTACCATCTTCCTCACAGAATTTCAAAACGTATAAATGTGCACTTACCACAACCAAGTATTATCATCTAGTTTTACTGATGCAAGAGCGGAGCAGAGAAGTTAAGGATCAGACGCTTCAAATGTTGGGTTTCCATTTTCAGTTTCATATTGTGCCTGTAACGCTTTGTTTTTCTACTACAATGGCCCATATAAATCAAGCAGCTCAGGGAGCAAGTCTATTGACGTGAATTTTGTGGGTACAGATCTTACTGGCACTAATGGCTTCTGCTGAAAGGCCAGGCATGCCCCAGCTGAAATGAAAGGGTAAGTGTGAAGCATGTGATTAGTTTTATACTTTGAAGATTCGATCGGAGCCTGGAATACAGCCTTGATCTCAGTACAATCAGTGATTAGCTAGAGCGGTTTCACTGTAACTCCAGTAGTACGTATTCCCTCCTTTGTAAGATAGAAGTGTGCTATATCTGTAATGATAGGCATTTTGAGAAAATATTTAGTTTTGCCCAGTCATGATTCTAGTTTTATATTTCCATATTATTTACATTCGGGCACTTCTTTTGCCCTATTTTGCATGCTTTTTCCTGCAAAATGGGCAATCCAGAGCAAAAAGTGGGCAACTTTCATTATATTCTATACATACAAAGATAGAACCTGGATAAACATGTGGACAGTCAGTCAAGGTTTGGATCAGACGGTGCCATATAGGGGTCCATAGGAGGAGATAATAAAGGGCTCCATTTCCTGACCTCTTTCATCGTTCGGCACTTTGAAGGCAAGACTCCAACAAGAAACATTAGCGGCATTCGAGACAGCTGGTGCAGGCCTCCGAATGAAGTATGGGAAGTTACTTGATGACTTGAAATTGTAAGGAGAGGCACACTAACTGCACCTGTTTGGAAAGAGAGGGAGCGTTTCCATTTCGGACAGCACTCATGAGACACTCTTGCTCAGAGAGTCGGAGTTCCCCTGGGGCAGAGCTGCACATTCACTTAAAAACCATGGTCCAGCCCTGTTGGTGCAATGTGATGAACAAATACTTTAGCAGATGCCACACTGAGCGCCCTAGTATTCAGACGCATTAAGACCAGCCAAGAATTAGGATTAATGTCACAAGTTTTGCAAAGCTTATAAAAGACTCTAAAAGACTCTAAATGCTTATTCATACAATAGCGAGCATTTTCTGAAACCAGCTAACAGCGTTTAATCTATTTTAACTCCCATGGCTTGGGACAAAGGTAAACTCAGGTCATTCCATTAAGAATTGACGAGAACTCTTCATACGTCTTAATTGTAGCAAGCATTATCAACATCACTTGAGAGTGCTGTTTCCTTTCTTACCATTACAAATTAGGTGCAGATTTCTAAGGTGCATTTTTCAGACTATGGTAACTATGCTAATTAAAAACTCTGTGTATTGCCTCAGTGGAATATAGGAAAAGCTACGCTGCATCAGACCAATAATCTTTGCCTTATTAACATGTGTTAACATAGCACAGAAAGCTGTAACTCTTGTAATAGTTCTGCAATAACAAGCAACAGGGGTGGGATGGGAAGACACTGGCAGTATGGGCTGCAACAGAGGGCCAGCATATGCTGGAGAGCTTTAGATGTCCTGGTTGTCAAAACTCTTCCCACAAAACCATTTTCATGATGCTGAGTTTACAGTCTTTGCTCTCAACTGTATGAGGTATATGTCCTTGTGCTTAAATTTACTAGGAATTGCTGCCCTGGATAGTAAAGCATCAGGGAAGATGGGAGTCCGAGCAGTAGTCTACTACATGAGTACTACGATCATTGCTGTACTGATTGGTATAATCATTGTGGTCATCATCCACCCTGGGAAAGGCACAAAAGAAAACATGCACAGAGAAGGCAAAATTGTGCAAGTGACAGCAGCAGATGCCTTTCTTGATTTAATCAGGTATGGCTATGATATTGCACATTTTCTCTCCCAGTAACAACAACAGTACTACTTAGAGTCACACCATGACAGTAGAGAATTTTAGACAGGGACTGGATAAACTACCCAGATGTCTTTCAACTAGGTGACACCAATGTCTCTAACACCAACAACACTACAAATTAAAGAACAATACATGGATTTGTTTTCAAATCAGGCTAAGTTGCAAGGGAAGAAACTGCTTTTAAAAATCGAAGCAATATTACACACACACAAAAGATTTCTGTCCTGCTGTCTGCATGGGTCTTTTTCCTTCCTTCCACAGCACAGTCCTTATTACCAAATTCCTCTGCTTTCCTTTACTTCCAACTTTTGACAGGTTTCTCACTCCACTTGAAACCCTGATTTAGTTACTCATCTTGGTTTTGAATTGTAGCTCCCAAACTAGGTCCATCTTCTTAACTTTGTATATTTGTAGGTATGGGAAGGGAATTCGAGCAAGAGGCAAGTAAAATACTTGGAACAAAGGAGCACAGATGTGACAGCTGTTTTTCTCCTTGCTCAGAGAGGCTCTGCAGTGCCTCTTTTGTGCAGCTAACATGTCCTAGATGTATTCCAGGGAGTAGGGAGGCTGAAGTATTGAGCTCAGAAGCTTTTCCACAGGTAAAGGCCAAAAATTTGTGTTATACTAACCCCCTTGGAGAAGTCAGAGACACGGAGAAAGGCCTCCAAGAGTCATGCTCCCAGGAAGGGGGACTTCAGAAAGACCCATGAAGAGGTTTACCCTCGGGTTCCTCAAGATTTATTCAGTTAGGCTGCCTCTAATCCCATCAGAAATGTCACCATTATGGAAAATAAACAGACAAACAAAACCTCCCTATGTAAAAAGTACACACATGCACACATATAAATTTATATGTGTGTATGTAACTTACTAAAGAATATTCAAACTTTGGGAATATTTATTAATATTAATATTAATCACAACAAGACAGTAGATTGAGTAATAGAAGTCAAGACACCCTAAGCTACGTGACTGTAAAAATTATTTGAGAAGTGGAAGTGCACTAAATATTAATGACTTTTTTATTAATCTGTATTCAGACAGCATTAATAAATACAAAATTAAAAGTCGGCACAGAGCCACAGAGCTTTGTTTGGCAATTTAGCTAATACTCTGCTTCATAAGGTGACTCGCTGTGCACCACTGGGTACAGAGATCACAATCGACATTATCTATCCAACCCTGCTGTTTCTTGTCCTGATAAAGCCAACCAGACCAATGGTATATGCGAAGCTCTGCTCACTGTATGCATAAATACATACCTGTTCATCTTAGGACTCCTTTGGTAATTAGCTGATCTATTCCTTTCTATAGCCGTGCGGCTACTTAAGGTATTACTAGAATCTTATTATTCTCATGTTCTTTTCTTTCCTTTTCACAGAAATATGTTCCCTCCAAACTTGGTGGAAGCTTGCTTTAAACAGGTAAAAATGTTTTGCTATTTCCAAATGAAACTCTATTACCATAGCTTTGTATAATAAAATAAGAAAGTGAAATGTAATAGTGTTTTCTTTAGGATTATCATATGCTTTCACTTGTACTTATAGCAGTAACAAACCTTATGTACCCTGCCAGCTGTCACCAAAAACCCTCCAATCTAATCTGTGCCTTGTTTTCATTCATTCCTTCTCAGTACTTGCTATGAGAAGTGAAGAAAACCCACCTGGCTCAGGAAATCAAAATATTCATTTTCTGAAAAGGACAAATTCATGAGTCTGTAGCAAGCTTCACTACAGTTGATACAGAGTTTCCTTTTCAAAAGGTACCTGTTGTAAGGAGAAAATAAAAGTAACTAGTTAAATTTCTTTTTTTAAAAAAGAGCAATACAGATTCAATGAAACCCATCATGTGTATTGCCATAATCTGACAGCTTTGTACTGACCCCACAGACAGTCTTGAACGGATATTGTTTACCAGTTATTGCTGTGCAACAAAAAAGCTGGAATGTGGAGGTCAAGAAGAAAGAGGATACAGTAAAAAATTTCAAAAGTCAGGCTGTGTTACATCTTGCAGAATAATTTTAAAAATACACTAAAAGTTTCCTTAGTCATATAAACAGAGAACAATAGAAAGCAGTGACCTTCTACATTAAAGATTTGTTCAAGATTAAAGATAAACTACACTCAGCCCTAAAAACAACAAATACCATGCCTCTGCTTTCAGTAAGGATGATGATGAACTCAGGGCAGTGATGGGGAATGGCAGTATGGAAATACAAAAGTCTGTATCTGAACTAGATAACAAAATTCAAAGAATTTAAGGTAATCAAGTCTCAGAACAACATCATCTTTTTCTCAAAATAATGAAAAAATTAGGGCATACCATTACAGGTCTGGTAGTAAGCATTTTACTAAATCTGTCAGGTTGGGGAATTATTGTCTACAACTGGTGAAAGCAATCATATGGCCTTTCAAATTGCAGTTTCAGAAAGATTGGGGAATTGATTTAGGTGGTTAGTAACTAATAAGCCTAATCTCAGTTGTGCTGGAGGATGGAAAAACCCTGAAGGAAAGAGTAAAAACTTAGTAATAAATGAAAGATATATGAAAAGCAGGATAAAGGTTAACACAGGCTTCTGAAATATGGATTGTACCAGATTAACCTCTTGCCTTTCTTTCAAAAGCTTGCTGATTTTCTCCCTTCACCCTTTTTTTTGTGTGTGCCACAGAAGTGCAATAGCTCTAATCTATTTAGACTTCTGAAAACCAGTGTATTTAAAACCATGGAGGAAGGGAAATAGCTGAGGAGGGGATAAGATTATTGTAAGAACTGTAAAATTCATGGAAAGGAGGCCCATCTGGAGATAACAGAAGTTGCTGTAGGACAGGTCGTGGGCCTAGTTCAATTGATATTTTTATGAATGACGTATTGCCACAAAATGCACAAATGAAATTTATTGATGACACAACAGTTGAAGCACTTGATATCAGCCAAAGATACTGGCATGCCCCTGGCACAGTATAATATAAATCACAACAGCAAAGTGAATTGGCCCTTGCAGAGACTGGCATGCTTGGTATCTCCTTACAGCTCTGTGTCACATTCCAGATATACTCTTGGGAACTAACAGGAATTTGTGTTTTGAGATGGGAACTCATCGTCAGGAAAAAAGAAAAAAAGAAAGAAAAAAGCCCTAGCCTACCTCCAGGATATATTAGGCGAGATAACTCCAGTAGAAGAAATAAAGTATTGCTACTACCAGAAAAGGCACAAGTGAAATTTTGTCTGGAACACCCAGTACGTTCTAGTCCCTCCATTCAAGGAAGATGCATGCAAAGTGGGCACAGTGGAGGGAGCAGTTGCTGGGATTCTCACATGAACACAGCGTATCAAGCAAAAAGAAGCTTGCTTTAGAAGCTGCTCAGGTACAAAACACCAGAGTGGGAACAGAGCTGCTTAAGATAAAATGTTTATACAGGAAGAAATGGAAATCAATTTACCATGACTAAATTTGAAGTGGAAATTAGTGTAAGGTTAACCTTCCTTACCTAAAAGGTGAAGTCCTGGAAAAAAACCTTTAAATAGGAGTTTTGGGGACAAACCAGCTCATCAGTTTTAAGATACAGCTTGAAAAATTCATTCAGTTAGGTATTCTACAACAACAGAAAACTCAACTCAGTGACTAGCAGTCCTAAATCCTATGTTCTTAATTAAAAATGTCCTGTAGATTCTGTTTACATTATATATATTGTATTTCTAATGTGCTTTACAGTTTAAAGGGATTTCCCAGAAACAGTTCAATAAGCAGGAAATGTTTCATGACAGTTGTTTCTGACTTTCATCAGCAGATATGCTTACTGAGGCACCAGGTTTTTAAATCTGTCATACTGATGCTATTAGTTTTTGAATCAAGTATCAAAATCAAGATCTTTAGGCATAAAAAAACACTTTACAGGAGAAACAAGAATGTATAAGATTCATAGGTGCCCAGATGACACTGTACATCTGACCCTATAACCTTCTTTTCAAAAATTTACATCATATTTTTCATATGTTTCTCAGAAGATTTATAAAGAACGATTATCCATCTGGCACTAATCAGGCTCTGTAACACTGTGTTTGCCGGCCCAAACACAGACTGCTCGTAATACTCCACACTCGCAGGGTTTATACTGATACACAGCTGTGCCCATATGGAAACCCCACTCACATATATGCTCCACGTTCAAATCACATCTTTTGGTATATTAGCTGCTTACAATCTGTCTTACAGTACCCGTAGGCAAGTTTGTTTCCTGACTGTACTGGAACCCACTGGAAGCTTTTTCTCCTTCGTTCTCATTGTCGCTAGCATACAGGTACCCTACTGACTGTGTGAGGACTCACAGCAAGGTTTGAACCTGTTACTGTCCCCATCAGTTGCAGGCACCTCCCAAAGCAGCTCCACCAACACACAGAACCAGCTACCATTTGCAAAGTTTTTACCTTATACCTCACGCTCAAAAGATCAACTATTACTGAAATGTTGCAATGCTAAGACATGGAAAATTGCACTTTCCTTAGCAGAATTCATTTTAGTGAGGTAAAGAAGTTTTCTGGGTGTGAAATTGCTCTCGTGCAAAATGAAAGGGAAGGGCTGTGTGCAGCGTGATAACCAAGGTGGGAAGCTGAAGGACAACAGGCTGCTAGATGGAGCTGGGAAAGAGTTGATAGGATTGCTGATGGGAGAAGAGCCTGGAGGAGGACTAGGACCCTAGGGTTCATTCAGGAAAGATCTTCGCATTCAGTCTGCTGCTCCTTTGGATTCCCTTTCCTGCTCTTCTTTCTCAGCAAGCCCCTGCGGTAGACAGGATTGTTGCCGCCTCCTTCTTTGCCCATCTTCTTCCCAGGAAACAGGAGGAATGATGGATCCAAGTGCCCCTTCCCCTCCAGAACGGCCCCTCCACTGTAGATCCCAGAAGCCAGGAAGAGTCCCTGCAGGAGCAACAGAGAGCCCACCGAAGAGCTATGGAAATCCTTACATTTAAACCTCCACCTGAGAAACAGCAGAACCATTTCAGGCCTAACCGGTACCATTCAGCACCTTGTAGCAGGAAGGCCTGTAGGGACAGGTATCCACCCTTGCCTAGCAAGTGAAGTTAAGAGTAATAACCTGGTAAGTGCTGGGCTTTAGCTTCACTCCAGTCTTTGCTAGCTACCCCCCTCTCCCTGTCAAAGCCCAAAGTCCTGCTGGCACTCTGCCGCTATCAGTACTTCCGCCAATTATATCAATGGCAGATGGGGATCACTGGAAATAGCCAATTTTTAAACCAGACAGTAAACTTTCTGGTGCTGGCTATTTCCATGTGACACATGTTGCTGCCTTCGCTATGTGCTGATCCTTTGGGTTTGGGGGGATTTTTATCAGTTACAGGAGAATCTGAAAAGATTGAGTGCAGACAAACCTTCGATGCTTATCTAAAGCTATCCAATTTCGGGATATCTTAAGAAATCTTTGATATCTTTCACTTCTGTCCTTTATCTCTTCATTTCTCTTTCTTTGCTAGATTTGAAGATCCTATCTATGCTGGGGCTAAGCAGTTATAAGCAGCCTGCTTCGTAGGCAGATACTGCTTTTTATCTGCTCATTCTTCATGCTGTGCTTGAGGATGTATCAAAAGACAAAAGAAACACAAGTGAACTTGGGACATCTGGAGAAGGAGAATCAGTCTAACAGTTTTGGTGGGCGGGTGGACACTGTGTTGTAAATATGCAGAATCTGATGCCAGCTGAACTAGAAAGGTGCATCTGATAACTGCGTTTCTTCTGATAGGTTTTTAATTAATATTCTTCCCTTAGCTCATCTTTATCAAGTGGCTTGGAAGTGTTAATCACATATCCATACATGTGATTACTAACTAATACATACTGTCTATTCCTAGTGATAGTCTTGGCTGGTTGAGATATACTTTAAACCTGTTTCATCCATTCTTCTGTAGATACTTTGCATGCGTTCACACAGGTCCATATGGAAATGAAAGAAAAACTAAATCAGGAAGATGGGATATCATTGTCTTATTTTCTTCATTTCTTTTCATTTTTTTAGGCTTGCATTTAAGGTTCAGAGGAATGGGCTAGCAAGCTTGTTGCTTTTAAAGTCATTATCACTAAAAACTGCACCACCACATTGACTCAGCACAGATAGAACTAATTTTACTATCTCAAAGTCCTGGCAGTAAATCAGGAGTTTTCAGAGCAACTACACATGTGATTGCAAGTTAACCACTGGAATGTGCTACTGCAATGGTGTAAAGTTGCTTCTTAAAAAATTATGCAATATATTCAAGAGCTGTGGGTATTTTGTACCGTTAATGAAAACAAAAGAATAACAAAAGCTTAAACAGGTAATTCATTATATTATGCAAGAAAGTAAATATATTGTCTGTTTCATAATGAGATAACTTAATTAAACTTTTTTAAAGGTGTTCGTTAACCCCATGTCTTGCAACGAAGTCCAGAAATGCCATATTTTTATATAAAGTTTAGATAAAGTTCTTGATAGAAAGCTGTTAGGATTAATATGTACCAAATAATATCTACCTTGCTCCTAATTTGCTTTCTATAAATAAAGAAAATGTATGAATATTTTTTATCTAAAACCTTACCAGGCAAAATATCTCTGCCTTGAGACAAAATGGCCCAAACTTATCCTCAGAAATGACAGGACTTCTGTGAGGTTGTACTAGCCCTTCATGGATCATCAGTGTAGGTGTGGAGACTTCCAGTAAAACATATCCGGCTCTTTTGAGATCTCTAGGCCTGCAATGTGTTTTTACATGAGCAGTTTTTCTTTGTCTGATTTCTTCCAATATTGAATGACACAAAAGAATGAGGACTTGCAGAATCATAGTATGATATTAAAATATCAGTTTGAGCTAAATGAACTTTAGGACAGTTAAGTGTTTTTACTCAGATCTCTGGAGACAGCTGATAACTCTGATTCCCACCAAGATCCAGTACAGATCTGCCTGAAAGTGGGGATCAGCTCACAAAATGATCTGTATCAGAAATATTTCTGCAGAGGAAGTAATGATCAACTCTGCTATTCCCTCATCTATTTCAAAACTTTTGACATTTTCTCCCTGCTTGAAGGTGCTCTTTCATCTGTTGGCCTTTTCACCCTTTTTCACAGTTGGCTTTTTTCATAGAAAATTCCCTTTGTGGGGATCAAGCAATCTTGTATTTTGCCTTTAGTGTCATCTGAGAAGACACTAACAAAAACTAACAAAAACTCAACCTACACTTTTTCCTAGGCAGAAATCTGCTTTTCAGTTCCTTTATTTGATTTTCCTTAATTTCTTTTGCTTCACCAAGAACTTTCTCATGAACACTTCTGATAGATGGCTTTGGGTATAAAAAGACAGATACATCCACAAAGTTAACCTTAACCTCATTTATCAATAATGAGAGAAAGACTAGTTCAATTGACTCTCTCGGAGCAAATAAAGTTGCTGATTCCTGTTGCTCAAGATCCCCATTTTGAATCTCACTCTAAACAAACTGTCTTTCTGCATTGTCCTGCGAAGGGTTCTAGTAAGGTCTTCTCCCTAGGCTAAAGCTAACATTTGTGAATACCTACGTCTTACCAACAGAGCAAGTCAACAGAAAGGGTCTACGTGTCTGTGTACAGCTCTCATAGCTGAAATTGAAAAAGGCTTTGCATTGCTAACTGAGGTCTTAAAATCCCCGCTATAGCTCTGAAGAGACTACTAACTAATAAAGGACCAAAGGCATCCTCCCACTGGAACGCAATTCCAGAATCAATGCAAAAAAGAAGGAATACATTTATTACCTCCTAAGAAGAGTTCCAACTGGATTTTCAAAGGAAAGACACTTTATGTGATGTGCTTTTTCCTCTCTAGCTGCCCAGATCTTTCCCTGTCCCCCCTCATAATTTTTAGGCCCAGTGGCCAATTCCAACCTAATCTGACACAGGGGGAGAAGTCTCAGAAAAACCCAGACTGTGTTGCCACTGAGGAAAAAACAGCTATGACATCTCCTAACCTGTTCTGACAGGCAACAGCCCGTCAGATAATCAGTCTACATCTAACACTGTCGAACAGCCATACCACATGTTGCTTTTGACCTAGTCGAATAGGTAAGAATGAGAGAAGAATCTGAGGGTAATGAAGGAGAACTGGGAAGAAGATAGTTATGATGTGTCTAGGGAAAGTAGGAAATAAATCCATACGAAATCCTGTAGGAAATCAGGCTTTAATTCCAGTGCTCATTAAGCAGTTTGCATTTCAGTGTTGGTCTAATCTGCATGCCCACAAATCCAGCATACTTACCCCTGTCAGACTTTTGCCTTAAGTAATTTCATCTGGGTTTCTTTTCTACTTAAAAACAGAAATTAAAAAAAAATAATATAATTATCATACCCATATACATAAAAAAAGAATTAGAAGTGTTTGATGTACAGTCTTAGGCAGTATTTAAATGGTATTGTCAGGACTGAAATAAAATTCCTTTGGTGTTAACTTCTAGATAATTTCCATTTCCACTCTACTAGCTCTCTGTCACTTGAGCAGGCAATCCCATCCCCTCCTTCCCTGGCTGTGTAGTCCCACTCTCAGTGTTTTGCCATCTCTGGCGTTCAACTGATTCCTCAGTGAGCTGATTCACCTCCTTATCCTTTCCAAAACATGGCCACTTTTTTGCTGGATTAGTTTTCTGTCAATTTAAGGAGTAATACTGGCTCATGGAGAGATCAAACTAGAACTGGCTCAGAGAAGAAAGTATCTCAGAATGGATGGGAGCGGGTGAGGGAGTGGACCTGTGCTTTTCAGCGTCAGCTGACTATTACAACAGCTCAGCTCTCTTGTCTAACTGCAGCCCAAGTCTTACAGCTTTTCTACAAATTTCATTTAAAGCTCAAGAGTAGCTGACCTCCATGGACATTTGTTTTGCTATATTTTATTCAGAAATTTTCCATAAAGCGACTCTTACTTGAAATTCTAAAGATCTTTAAGCCTTCAGGGGATACGGCAAATATCTGTTAGGAGTGCATCAAAACTATTCAGGTATGGAAAATAACAGAAACGCAGATCAGTGTTTCTAAATGCTGATATTCAGGTCTTCCATCTTAGTCAGAAGTACATAAGCTCCATTTCACTCAAATACTTTCAACATGTGCAACACTCTCCAAGTATTACTAATACTACAGTTCTTGGGCTTAATCTTTGCTTTTTTTAGGCAGGCCCAAAGAAATAAAAATCCAAAGTTGCTGAATAATTGACGCTTGCATCCCATTGCTTTAATATGGTATTTAGCATCGCATCCTGAGATAAATTTGAAACATTTTTCTAGAGGTATTTAGTAGTCTTTATGCACAAAAGAATTTAAACAGGACAGGGATGTGGGGCTTTTTGGAGCCCAGAGAGAAATAATCAGGATATGCATCTCTCTTTGGAAAAATAATAGGTGGTGGAAGCCTGGTTTTTGAAGTAGAGATTTAGTGGTATATTGAGATATTGAATTTGATTTGCCTGTCCCATAATGGGACCCCTTCAGGAAGAATCCTTTTCCTAATAAAGAAATAAATCATAACTGGTGATTTATTACTGCAAAAGCAGAGAAAATCAATGGCTTTGCCATGGCAAAGTCCTAATTTCAGGTTTAAAAAAGGAAGAAAGAGGTATGTACTATTTAGGTTGTTTTCAGTCTTATTTTTTTTATTCAAAAAGATGAAAAAGTAAGGAAATCCTGGAGCCCATCAAAAGATTGCAACTATCCATAAAAGACCTATTTTTTAAAAGGAAAAATGTTGGGAAAAATAACAATTTACAAAAACACAAACTAATAATCCATAGTTTTGTCACAAAATTCAGGAGTATGATAAACATGCATATTTGATTTTGACTTATGTATTTGAGATAGTGAGCTCTGGAAGCTAATGGTGAAGCTTTAGCTCTTGTAGTTAATATGGGGGTTTTATGCTGCTTTCAGGAAAGCCAGGTTTTCATCACTGTTCACTTTACCAATAAATATTACATCAAGAATTCAAATGTGCTCCAATATTAATTATTTAATGTGTGATGATTTTTACCTTTGTTTGCTAATTCCTACCTTTCCTTTTTGTTTTACTAGTTCAAAACTAACTATGAGAAAAGGATGTTTAAGGTAGATATTCCACCCAACGACACATCCACAGTGGCTTCCATAATAAGTAATGTGTCCGAAGCAATGGAAGCCCTCACCCGAATGAAAGAGGAAATAGTTCCTGTTCCAGGCTCTGTAAATGGAGTGAATGCCCTTGGCTTGGTGGTTTTTTCAATAAGCTTTGGCCTGGTGATTGGAAGCATGAAGGAGCAAGGTCAGGCATTAAAAGACTTCTTTGATAGCCTGAATGAGGCTATCATGCGACTGGTAGCTCTAATCATGTGGTAAGTGCCTCTTTGATGTATTCTACGTTAAGTCATTAATAGTATTTTTTCATCACAGACATCCGCTGGATAGCAAGTGTTTGTGTTTGGCAGGAAGTCAGACAATAATATCTTAACGGTCTTCTAACTTTCTGGTAAATGAACCAAGGAATTGTAATTAGGTATATCAATAATTTGCCAAAACATACCTACCCTTTCACAAGAGTGATTAAAAATCAGGGGCCATGGCAGAATTTGCCAAGCTTATACAGGCCCATTCTGTATCTTTATAAATAGACAGCAATCACAGCAATATGCCACCAAAGTTTCCTTGTAATCTACTCTGATTTCACTAAAGAAAACTGATAATATTATCTCTACACCTTGTTATCATTACTTTGCACCACAGCTGGTTTCTGCAATTGTGTAGCATACAAATATAAATAAAACCAAAGTATTTTCCCTCAAGCCATTACCTGTGAAGTCTTTTCAACAATGAAGATACAGTATTTATCAGGTAGAAGGTTAAACTATGAAAAGAATAATGTCTGAAATGTCTTGTTGCCTTCTTTACTACAGCAGATTGTCTTACCAAAAAAAAAAGCTAACTAAAAAAAAAACAACCCTACCCAACAGCACATCCACATATGTTTAGTACCTGATGCAAAACTAGAAATAAGTATATTTTTCCAATAAGTAAAATTCTGTTCTTCCAGGAAATGTCTACACAAAGCAAAAGTCTTTTCTCCTTCTTCACAACTACAGTTAAGATAATAAAACAGTGGGTGAGAATTGTCACTTTTGAGAAGTTTCTACATGGATTTGATGGCTAAAAGCGTAATTGAGATATACTGGATAAATGGTGCTCTGTGGTCACTTAGTATAAAAAGATAAGAGAACAATCGTGGAAATAAGGCTGTATCAAAAGTCCATCTGTACCAGGATTATGTTTCTAAAGATCTAAATGAGTCTGACACATAGAGCTAGCTCTTCATTTGTAGCGGTGCTTACCAGAGAGGGAAAAGTAGCTTTTACCACCCTTGCAGCTGCCCCACAATGCAGCCAACCTCTGTTGTACAGGTAGATTCCTGCTATTGTGGTAATTTATCCTGTGCCCCACTGGGAACGGCCAGAAGCAGCCTGAACACTTGAATTCCAAAGGGAGCTCTTCTCTCCAGATGTCTGAAAGGCATGCTATAAATGTTCTTCTCCTGACTTGCTCTTACCAGATCCTGAATCCAACAGAGTCTATCAGAAATGGTCACTGCTGTGATTTTATCCAGGTTGACCTGCTAACAGTTAAAGAGTTAAGATCTTTAACTGCTTCTGAATAATTACGGTGATCCAACCAGTAAAATCCTACATCCATGCATGCATATAAACTAAAAAGGTGTGGATGGGGGAGTGGATTTCTACTTTGTTCAGTACAATATTGATTTGATTTCTTATTTGCAGGTATGCTCCACTTGGAATCCTCTTCTTGATTGCTGGAAAAATTGTTGAGATGGAAGATATGGGTGTGATTGGTGGTCAGCTTGCTATGTATACTGTAACAGTTATCATCGGTTTGCTAATTCATGCCGTCATCGTCCTACCTCTTCTCTACTTCCTGATCACTCGTAAGAACCCTTGGGTATTTATTGGAGGACTGATACAGGCACTAGTTACAGCTTTGGGAACATCTTCCAGGTACAAAATGATATTTTAAGACTATATAATTTTTAATATTATAGGTTTGAGAAACAATTTTGCCTAACATAATTGGTTAACTGCATATTCATAGATAACAAATATTCATTTGGACACTTTATTTCAGTTGTGCTGCTCTCTGATATAGAAGACTATTATCATTATATTGACTTGGACTGTCTATTTTCATCTTCTGTGAGAACCCTTGAGCAGGGTTGAAATAGGTCTGTTTGGTGATGCAGCCTGTACGGTTGGAAGCCTTGTGACTTTGATTAGCCCTGGTGTTTGAGATCTGTAAGTGGTTTGTCCCGGCTTGTTGGCGAAGGACGAAGTTAACAAGCAAAGTTTTACGTCTGTGTATGGCAAAATGGCGAGGCAAACAGGAACATTCAGGAGGGATTCTGAGAGAGTTTGAGAGCCTCTCTTTACAGGTGAAGTTCTAGGCTCAAAATCATAACCTACAACAGAGATGCCACTTTTGCTCTTTGTTGATGAATTCAGAGGGCCTTCAGATGAATAAAAATACTGTTCGTCCCTATGATAAAAGGAAACAGTATTGTATTGAAATATAAATTTCCTGTATCATATGACCATTCATGAAACATCTTCCATTTTAATAAATTAAAAAAATGGCCTCTAAAGATAGATGTTTTCAGTCCACCATTCCTCATAACTATATCTAAGATATTTGGGTTTATTTTAAAGATCTGGATGAGAAGCTATTTAGATCATTAATGTGAAATCTGATTAAGTTTTGTAACACTGAAAAAGCTTTTGAGGGCTTTAAGAAAACTATGCCAGTATACTAATGGGCAAAGGAGGACAATTACTAATTTCACATTTGACATTTTTATGTCAATCCTGGCAAATTAGTGGAATGTCTGGAAAGGTATTTGATTAATAATGATTTTAAAGTGAATGTAATTTAACTAATGCCAGTCAACATAGTGAAATTAAGAGAAAATAAATAGTGGCAAATTAACTTAATACCTATTTTTATGAAATCACAACATTGGTGGGTAACAGTGAGAGCGTTAATGAGATATGTTCAAACTTCTGTAAGACATTCCACTTGGCACTGCTCAAGATGCTGAGTAGGAGCCTACACTGATGCCGGATCAAGAGGACATACTGTAAGTGGATTTAAAACTGTTTAAAATTTAACTGTAAGTTGATTGTCATCAAAATATGACAGATTTTCTAGCAGAATCTTACAAGGTCTTTCTTTACATAACAGTTTATCAGTGATCTGAATGAAAGATAAACTCAGCATTGATAAAGATTTCAGAGACATGAAAGTCTGTGAAGTAGTTAGCAATGAAGAGGCAGATCACTGAGCGAGAGTAATCTAAATTGCTGGGTCTTGAAAAACCTCTTTACTTTGGCGTAATCAGATGTAGAGACATATCTTTAAGCACAAAGAGTACAAGCCACCCTTACAGAATGGCCACATTATCCTTCATTCTGAGGCAATGTCTCTGAAGAGGAATTTGGTGTCATATTGGCTTAGTGGGCATTCCAGTACAATATGAAACAAAAGTGATCAGTTGGGTGATCCTTCAATGAAATGACTACTTACATGATATTTGGATGTACCAACAGGGGAACAAGATTAAGGTGGTAAAGTAATGTAATCATCCATCAGAATGCCTTGTCCAGGGGATCCAGCAAGTAGCCATGAGAACTACTGAAGGAACAGAAAACACACTGAAGGCTTGAATAGCTCAATTTGTTTAACAATGAAAAACATTGCTGAGGAATGATTTAATCGGAATCCCTGGGCACCAAAAATGGGGAGCAGGAATTTTTTAATAGATTCTTCTGCCTAGCATGCCAAAGTATAACAAAATCCAGGGACTGAATACTGAAGTTAAACAAATTCAGACAAGGGACAATGTGGAGAGTGACAGTAATTAACCATTGGATAAACTTTCCAAGGGCATCAGGAGAATCTCCACCATTACAAGTGTTTAAATCCAGCTTGGGTATTTTTTTTTTAAATAGGCTGGTACTTCACATAAAAATTAAGTCATCAAAACCCACATAAACAATTAGAACAGACAATTGTCAGACAGTCTCTTTTGTCATTATAATGCATGACAGTCTTTTTTCTCCCTTTCTGTAGAATTTATACTGTGCATTATTTTCCTTTTTTTTTTTTTTCAGTTCTGCCACACTACCTGTTACATTTAAGTGTCTAGAAGAAATAAACGGAGTGGACAAGCGAGTTACAAGATTTGTTCTCCCAGTTGGTGCTACCATTAATATGGATGGAACGGCTTTATACGAGGCTTTGGCTGCAATTTTCATTGCACAGGTTAACAACTTTGATCTGAACTTTGGGCAGATTATCACAATCAGGTACAGAAGCCATTATTACCTACATCTAATAAAAGCACCTTTGTGATGACTCCTTCTTGCCAGTAAATGAGAGATTAAACAAAAGCGTCTAGAGCTAAAAGCAAGAACTACAGCTACAGTAGCTGACTAAATGTAATGATTTACATCTGCACAGAAGAGGCCCCACAGCACATATTCTCCATTAGGTAAACCTTTAAAAAACTGTAGCATGACGCACCTATCCCTGCACTTAGTAGAGTCATCAGGAGCAGCTTTTAACAACTTTTCAATTTTCTTCCTTAAGATCTCATGCAGCTGTTGGGAGCTGTAGACTTATAATCAGTACCAGATAACTTATAATGCATGTACAAAGCTGCAGCATAAGAGCAGCACAGTGGCATGGTACAGAGCTAATGCTGGGAGGGTAATGTTTTTCTAGTTACGATGGTCTCAGGATACAAGTAGAGCAAGCTATGTAAGGAGCAATAATACCTTTCATTAGACCAATGGATAGAGCTAGAGAAGACAGAGGTGTTTTCAAATACACACGCCTTTACATCTCCGAGAGAACAGCAAACAACCCACTAAGTACCATTTGATGATAACTGATCTGCAGTAATTCCATGATGTTAATCAAACAGTTTAAAAGGAAAGGGTGATAGAGACGTGCAGAAGAGAGGGATGTCAGCAGGGGGGAGGGGGGTACTGTAGGACAGAGAGACAGATGTTTATCACTCAGGAACATTGAAAGTTTAGATATGGTGAACTGGGAATGTAGAAGATTTTCAAAAAGAAGTGCTTCTCTCCATAAAACCCATCAGCTTAATTTAATATTCACCAACAGGAGGCAAAACTGCTTTCACACTCTCATGAGGCACATCCTGAGTCTAAGGCTAATTAGTCTAAGTACTAATACTCATTAGTACTCAGGCTGCTCACTGCCAAATCACTTGACAGAACAAACTTTTCCTAAATCAGGTGTGAACAAGCGTATCTCCATCAAGTTACTAGAGTGTATGATTCAGGGTTTCTGCCAGCTTTCTGCTTTCTGCCGGCTGAATGCCAGCTTCTGTAGAAGAGATGATACTGCACCTGGTGTAAAGGTGTAGTGACATGGACAGACAATACAAATTCCTGTATTAGATTTGCCAGGACAAAATTACCTCCTCAGCTTTTCTTTTAACACGTTTGAGCTGGTAGAGTGAATTTATTTAATGGGTGATGCAGGTATTTTTTGACTGGTCCTTAGCATCCAGCAGGGGATTTACTATCTCACAAAACCATGTTTCAGAGTTCTGGTTAAAGGTTAAGTGTAAACATTTTGGATTAAGATCCTGGAGCTGTGCAGTGTTCAGATTAGGGACTATGCTCATCTCTTTCTTTACTGCTGGGAAATTGCTTTTTTGCTTCATATCTGTTTTTAATGTTTGCCAGATGATAAGGAGAGTTTATTGTGGAAGTCAATTAATTGCTCTTGCCTTCTCTACACACAGCATCACAGCTACAGCTGCCAGTATTGGGGCTGCAGGCATTCCTCAAGCCGGGCTGGTCACCATGGTCATTGTGCTTACATCAGTAGGTTTGCCTACAGATGATATCACTCTTATCATTGCAGTGGACTGGTTCTTGTAAGTATTTTTGATGGAGCCACTAAAGGCTTAGACCATATTTAAAAGCACAACAGTCAGGGACATTCTGACAATACTGTGATCAGTGGGATCCTTCTTTTGCTATGGAAGTTAGTTGGAAAAAAGTGTTAAAAATCACAATTTCTTGCAACTGAAGTCTTCTCTTAGAGCAGATGGTGTTACTTAATGATGGTTCCTTTTGCATGCAAAAGGGTTACTTAGAAACGTGGATCCTTAGGGTACTAAGAAAATGTTCAGACATATTGTATGTAATTCAATTATTAAAGAATCGCTTTAGGTTTTTTTTTTTTTTGTAGGCTGTTAATGAAAACTTTCCATCAATCAGGCTCAGAGTATGGAAGTTCACTGATTCAGATCTGACCCAGTTCATTGCAGCCCTACTGGCTATCTATTCCAGGAAAGGTTCATATGTCTTCCCTGTGGACACAGAAACAAAAAACTTCTGAGTAACTGTCCTATCCAGCCAGCACAATGTATTGCCCTTCAGTTTCTCCATCCCTCTGTCTGCATAAGACTAACTAACAGCTGTAGGTAAATGGGGAAAACCCTCAGGTCCAGGAACTAAACATAGACAGAAGGCTTCCTCTGACCTCTATTTCTGACCACTATTAGTTATAGTTTCCAGAGGATTCTTCTCTCTCAAAAGAGCCCCACAAAAAGTTGTCCATGTCTTTATCAGAACATAATGTCTTCAAATGGTTATCTAACCACATGCCCATAGCCGTATATAGGTGGACACTCACCAAGTAAGGAGCCAGTCACTCCTTGTCAAGCTGCTTCCTATATCTTCTGGGCAGAGATCTTTAAGAAGGCTGAATTGTTGTAGTTTACTTTGAATCATTTCAGCAGAATTTCACCCGAAATTACTGGCCACAGTATATGGTCATGAGGGAAATGACAGTAAGAAGGTAGACTGTCATTGGCTTACATCCCAGGAGGATATAAACCCAAATCACTATAGTACAGAAATGCCTCCAAGGAGCACCTACCATATGGTCCCCTTTATCGCCCTCATCGCACATCAACTGTTTCTTGCTGTGAAGTTGCCAGGAATATTAACCCATTCTGTGTCTCTAAATCCTGGTGTATTTGTTAATTTCTATAGCTGGAATCATGGCATTAACTGTTCAGATAAATGAATACACATAACACTGTTGAATCATCTAGTAGCTATTTTCAAAGGCCATTTTAACAACTAGTCTGCATGTGTCCCTGAGCAAGTGGTAAAGTCAAGGCTGATTTACTGTTTCTCCATAGGGATCGTCTCCGTACCACTACCAATGTCTTGGGAGACTCCATTGGAGCAGGAATTGTTGAACATTTATCACGGCATGAGCTGAAGAACAGGGATGCTGAGATGGGTAATTCTGTGATAGAGGAAAACGAAATGAAGAAACCATACCAACTGATCTCACAAGAAAATGAGAGTGAGAAACCGTTAGATAGTGAAACCAAGATGTAGGGTAAAGGCATGAGGCCAACACTACAAGTGTGGAAAGCTTAAACTTTTTCCAGCCATTTATATCTTGAATTCACCAAGCCCACTTAGTCCTTGTTTTCTCCCTTCATGCTAGCATTGGAAAAGAATTAATGAAAATATATTCCAAATTAGCAGTGATCAAGGTATATGTTGGCTTCCCACTTAAAAAAAATTAACAGGCAACACGACTGGTCCTGCTAGACATGTGCTAACTGAGGATAAAAAAAGAGAGATCATCTATTAAATCATAAAACATACCAGTGTATATGTTACTCAGTCCTGTAAATGTGATCTTATTCTTTTTTTTATGAACTGGAAAGTAAAAACAGATAACAGAGCCTGAAAATGGTTTTATTTTTTTAAATACCTGTTGCAAAACATCCTAACATCTATAAGCACACAGTCAACATTTTTAACTTGATAACTGCATCCAGCTAAGTAAATTAACAGGCTTTTCGCTTTTTTATCTGATGTTATTTTTCTATAGTGTTACATCCTTGTTCTATTACTAGCAGCACCATAAAAAGAAGGACGTTAAATGAAAGGATAAAAAAGGAGAAGCTGTATAGATAAAAACAAAAAAAAACAATCAGCACTTTTATCAGCTGAGTTGAAATATCATTTCTGAGAAAGTGATTTCACCTAGACATAATTTTTCACAATAGCCTCAGCTGATCTTGACAAAAACGTAGCCTACTTAGCAATCAGCTCCCGTTGATTGCAGACAGTTATGTATGTATGTATGTACGTACCTTCACCCTCTGGATTTGCCCCCTTATGTTCAGTGCTGCAACTCAGTTGAACTATCTATGTGCATAAGTATTCACAGGAGCAAAGCCCTAGACTGTACTGTCTCTGGGACAGGATATGTGACTTCCTCTATGTTTGAAAAGCACATAGCATGCTGTGGATATGCCAATTATCTACTTAAGAAACCGTAATAAGAATAGAAGACAGTGCCAGCACTTTGCAGAAGGTACAGAAGGGTGAGATGCTTAGATCCTACTAGGACTGGATTTTAAATCAGTCTGTGCTGAAATGGCATTGCTAGAATCCCTGAGACCAAGAGGAGATTTTCCAGCTGGAAACCTTCCAAATGCTTGGTCAGTCCATTGATAAGTAAGGAAGCTACTAGCTGGATTTATGTTTTTTCCATCTGGATAAGAAGGCTCCCTATCTCAATGTGAAGTTTCTGAATCTTTGTGCGTTTATCAGCAGTATCTCAAAAATTAAAAAAAAATCCTTTAGAAAGTAAAACTAATGGGTGCTTTTTTACTTTTTACTAGGAAAAATATATAAATTGCAAAACAATAAATACTATAATAAATGTTGAAAATGTAATTAGAAAGGTTGTTTAAAGCGCAATATTGTAGGTTCCTTCAGGGAATAGATAAGGAAAGAATGAAAAAAGGGAGATAATGCACTTGTAATCCTGTGGCTTTTTTTGTCCATTTCAACATTATTCCCTGAAGAAACCCTTTTCTAGAAATCTAAATTATATATTTTTTCCTTTTTACTTTGTATTATTATAGAAGTTAAACTGGAAAGTTTTATAATGCAGTTACAATTGAGGGAATGAAGAAATATTAACTGAAAGGCACACTACTGTTAAACAATCTTTCTTATTCAAATGTTTGGTTTTCTTCTTTCTCCTCCCTCCCCCCCACAAAAAAAAACTCTGATGAAAGAAATGAAGGATTCCCTTGCAGTGTCCCAGCTGCCACTCAAAAAATGCTCAAGATTTTGCTTTTGTCACTAAAAGAGTATCAATGATGTGGTGTACAAGTAACGGTAGTGAAAATGTCAGCGTGCTGGTTAAAGGCAAATCTTTTCCCATGTTTTGAGCAATGAGGCAAGACTGTTTTTCTAAGACTGACAATTCCTGCCCGACTTCTTCAGCTGAGTAACCCAGACAATATGGGCAGGAAATCTCCAGTGAATGAAGGAAGCAGGGTTTAATACAGAGTATTGAGCAGTCAGACCTACAGAGCTCTAAATGAATCTCTGACTGAAAGAAAACAAGTGTGATTTTTTTTTTTTGCTAACAGAATGCAAACCTAGAATACAGACAGACATTTTCTGATATGTAATTAGAGATATTTTTATATAGATACTGTATTCAGAATGTGTGTATAAAAGTTAACAGTAGAATTTATGGCTTAACAATTTAATTTTTGTTAAGATTCTGTTTGGAAATATATTGCAAAGACTTAATGTAAATGGCTGTCTTTCTATGGCATCAGCTGAGAAAAACGAATTGTGTCACAAAGTATGTGATCTTTTTTATACTAACTTTGTTTCTTATGGAAATCAGGTATTATAGAAAGATTCCTTTCCCCGTCCCTCACTGGTTCTGCATTGATATGCACCCAGAGTGGATTGTGAAACATTACTTTGTAGATGTATTTTCAATAAAAATAGTTTTACATTACTGCTTTTTTGTGATTTCTTTCAAAGACTCTGTAACAGAAGAAACTTCAGAAAAACTCAAAGTATACATTTTCATAATATGGGATTTCAGGAATTTCAAGCTATTTTACACAGCAAGGCCTCTTCTCCATTCAAATATCTCTTTGAGCTTTTATGAACAAAAATAAATAAGTGAAACGACAGACAGAGGAATGCAAGGAATGGAGGGACAGGGAGCAACAATAAAAATAAAAAGAATCAAAGTTAATCCATCTTAAGTTCCTCCAAATTCAAGCATATAAATTCATATTGATATATGGAAAATATTGTATGATTAAGCATTTATAATGGCTTTTTTCACTGACTCAGCTACAGCAAAGCTGCCAATTCATTTTGCATGTGTCCAAAATTCAGAAGGTGTCATTGGGCCACGGCCAACAGTAAAAACCATTGACTGGCCTATTTCAGCGTTGTAACATTGTAGTCATCTTCTCATCACTTTTCTCAGAGAAGTGGTTTGTGATGGTGTTGGGGTTCATTTGGCAATAAATTCACCTATCAGAGTGATCATCTGATGGAAGTGAATGTCTTGTGAATCTTGGGACTGGGAAGGTGTAAAAGACGAGCTCAATTACTTACAGCTGGGAAGATGTGTTGGTTGAAGCACATGGAGGCAGCAGGGAAAGTCCTGACTTTCTGAACATAGCCCAACCAATCCCAGGACAATGGCCTCCATTAATTTGCCTATGATATTTTGGATGAAAACAATATATAAGTGCAACAAGTTTTGTAAACATTTTTTCAGAGAAAAAAGACAGGATGTTATAAAGTACATGAGCATGATTTTGCCCAATTTTTTTATAATAACCTACGCATTCATTCATTCAATCCAGTTAAATATCTTCATGTTTCTAGATTTACTGTCATGATGGGAAGAGTTAAAGACAGAGGTTTGGTGTAAGACTTGGAGGTCTTAGTAGCACAGTGGCCCTGCTCACTATTTAGAGCCCCCATGGGAGACTAAAGACCTCTGGTATCTGTAATGTTTCATTTGGAAGTTGGGGTACAGAACAGCCACAGCATTCTGGCAGAAGAATTTATGTCTCTGTAACAGCATGTGGCCAGTATAAAGCAAAGTGATCATGCATGTGGAAAATCAGCTACTGGCACAGGAAAGTATTTCTGTCTTCCCTTTTGAAGGACCGGACTTGCACAAATGACATCTATTTTCCAATGTAGGCACAAATGATGAGAAATTTAGGGCATTTTTAACACATGCTTGATATAACAAACTTACACCGGAAATGGCACAGAAAAGTATACCTTGCTTTTAGTGGGATCAACAGTGTGCACTATTTCCCAGAAAAAAAATCTGAGATGAACTGACAGATCACTCCCTGTCCGGGTTTCTGTGCCATCATTTTATTAAGAGATTGGCTTACAGTGGAACTACGGAATAATAAACAGGGAGATGGAGAAAGATCTGCATCTCCACACCAAGCTAAAAACAGAGACTTGCAACACGAGGAGGTGGCAGGATTCCTCCTGATAACAAAGAGCACTGTAGTCAGATTATATAATTCTGTATGGTGAGCCCTTTTCTTTCCAGTCTTTCCCCATCGAGCTCCTCAGATGTATCTAAGATACCCAGAGGTATCTAAAATTCCGAAATTTCAGTACGGGAGAACTTGCGTCTGTAACCAAAGTTTTTCTTCAGCATGCCTCATTACACAACCAGGGCTGCACAAATAATTGATTTTTCACCTCAGTGACAGAACTGAAAAACTGGGGAGAATAATTCTTCCGGGGCATCATGAAACAATTTTTTTATTGCCAAAAAAAAAAAAAAAGAACAATTTCTGTCAGGTATAATGACATGTTTCATTCTCCACTTCTTGAAATAACCTATCTCATTTCTGGATGCCTTTTACTCTAGTTTAAATTAAAACAAACTCAGCTGTAAAATGAACTGTTACTCTGAAATAAAACATTGAACTATTTTGTTAGGAAAATGTCAAAATGAAATATTTCAACTTTTCTATAATATTGCCTCACTTTAAAGCCAACTGTATTTACAGAAGTTGGCACAGCTTCACAAGTACTTGACTCAAAACTGCATTTTTCAGCAATGTATTTTTATATGAACACTTTTTCTTTGCTCTTTACAACTTCCTTTCTCCGGACATTGCACGTTTTTCAGCTTTTCCTGATTGCTCAGATTTTTTCTTCATTGTACTACTGGCTTTTGGAGTTTTTCAAAACTCCTTAAAAAATGATGACAAACAAGTCTTGCTTTCCTGATATTTTCTCTATTATTATTATTATTATTATTATTGCTCCTAAACTTGTGTTCATATTCTGCATCTTTTTTTCTCAGTTTGCTCAATTCCTAGTTTCCATTTTCTCCAGTACCATACTCCTCTCCCCATCTGTCCTACTTTCTCTTGTAGCTCTACTCTTCATTTTTCCAGTTTCTTCTCCAAGAAGTCCACTGTAGTGAGTCTTCATAAACCCAGATGCTAATCATGATAGTATCTTCAGTTTCCTCCATAACCCCAGACAAGTCTCTCAGCCTTTCTGTGTTTTGGTCCCCATCAGTAAAATGGGGACAATATCACTCCCCAACCACCAGGACTGTTACAAGAGAAATAAAGACTGTGGAAAGCCCGTACACTGTGCAGCAGAGCTGACACCCACACCTGGGTACTGTCTTGTGTGCCTTCCAAACCTGGGGGATTTTGGACCTTGGTACTATTATCCCTGTGCTGTAGATCCTTGAGGTGTACTTGAGAATTTATATTACCTTCGCTTCACAATGAAACTTAAATGAATTTGTTCATCATAATCGTACGTAGCATCAGGCCAAACCTGTGGTGCTTGCTGGTTCCTTACTCTGGTAAAACTCCCATGAACAGCAATAGGAAAGAGGATAAAATAAAGAGCTGACTTGGATTTGACTCAAAGGGACCAAACGAAAGTACAAACATATTCAGAATGAATTCAGTACTGACAGCAAACGGCGACTGCCATTTGGTCCGAGCAGGTGCCACAGCCTTCCCTTCCCAGATCTGCCAGTCCACCTTGCTCTTGACCTGCAGTTCCCCTCCTATTCTAACCCTGTTCCTCTCCCAGGCAGCAACTCCTGGCTGTGCCAAATTGCATGGTGGTTTTCTGATACGCACAAATGGGGACTAGGGTGAGACCACCCAATCTGCTTTCATTTACAGGCTAAGCCAGGATGTAAGGCTGAGTCTCCGGAAGAAAAAGGCTACGGTACTAACCCACTGTGCCACTTAGCCTCCACAGTGCAAAAGAGCTATTCACACGCTGCCAGTGCTTCATTTTTAGATGTACTGTGGCTCTGCAACAATCAGCCTGCTAAAAACTGCAAAATGTTTCCCAGCAATGACAGCCAAAATTTTGGTTTTACTGGATTATGCTGCCATCGTGTGGCAAATATTTTTTAGAAGTAACATTTTCCCTCCAATTTAAAAAAAAATTAAGTGAAATACTATGAGGAGCAATTTAGCACAACATTGAACATGTTTGCTTCAGCTGCAGTAAGTTATTGTTAGCTATAATCCAATTTATTCAGATCAATTCATCTTGTACTGTGTTCAACACAGCCTTAAAGAGACTCAGCTGCGAACACCTTCATCCTTGTTATGTTGATTCTGAGCAAAACAACTCTGTGTGTGTGTGTGTGCGTGTGCGCGCGTGTGCGCACATTCATTCGTCCTTCTTTTTAAGTGAGTGTTTCTCAGCAGAGATGGAGATCTTTTATCGGAAATGTGCTCCACAGCTCCTGAAACACCCCTTTAGATACCGGGGGAATGCTGGTGTGTGGACTAATTTGCTAACACTGATTCCTAACACAGCGGAGTTTAACACAATTCCGAATCTTTCTTCCACTCTCATTGTTTCACTCGGAAGAGTAAAAAAAGGGCTTTTCTCTCAGTAATCTGGTGTTCCCCAAGGTGCTATGAAAATGCTAGATTTCCTCATTTGGAATCTGTATCAGCCTAAACTTGTCCCTATTGTTGACAAATAACAAAACTGCCATTTGCTTTGCTTTTCTTAACATAAAAAAGATTTTCAGGTATTTTCACCAAAACAAGCTTTCCTTGTAGCAGAAGACACTGAACACAGTATATAGATGTGATGATTTTTGAAGGGATTTGAGAGCCAGATCACATGTTGGTCTTTGCATCCTTGATTAATAGCTTAATGAAAAAGTATCATCCAGGCTGTCAGCTGTGGCCAGAGAGAATTTGGTACATCTGATGAAGAGAAGAACATACAAAAACTTTTAAGTTTCCTTGCTCCCAAGACAGAGTCTGGCCCAGGCCATTTCCCACACTCCGCTGCTCTAACCTGCCACCCCTCTGAGTACAGGCAAAGCATGACCACTGCACCTTTTTTCCATGTGTTTCCTCCTGGTGGCTGATGATTTGCCTCAAAATTTCTGAACCGGGTCAGAATTCCCTGTGGCAGATGAGACCTTCCAGGGCTAGATCCACCAGCTCAGGGAATCTCTGTGCTGGCATAAAGCAAACGCTATGGGGCACTCAGCCAGGGCCTGAGCTTTTCCCTTGCAAAACAGCAGTGCTGCCAACTCTTGTAGTAGTAAGTATTGTGTTGCAAACTCCTCGAGTCAGAATCAGGAGCATCTTGGATACATTATCTTTAAGTAAGTTTCCAGCCCTCATAGCTATCTAAAAACATGATCCCAATGTGACATAATGGACCAGAAAGCAAAGAAAAGGAGTTCCAAATTATTGTTTTTAAGTCAGCATTAAAAAGGTCCAGCTCATGATTTTTAACATTTGAGGTCTGTAATACTAAATTCTAAAATAAGGTCCCTCAAAATCAACTCCAGCAAATATTGACCTTTCTGGCAATGGATGCCTTTGTCAAACTGCACTAGGATATTCAGTTTAGCAACAACCAGACTGAAACACGAAACTCCACCACTACCAAAAAGCACATGATTTGCTAAAACTACAGAAGGAATTATAGAATATAATTCCAGTAGCAAAGGCAGGATTTTGTTTACTGCCAGCCCAAAGCAGCTCTTCTATTTCACAGCCCTAATCAGTAAACCACAGAGTCAAGCTTTCCTTGTTCCATGTTTAGATTCATGACTTTTCACAGTATACCCCAGAGTCTGGTGGGTGAAACACACTCCAGGGGTAAGTTCAGCTCTGAACCCAAGAGAGAGAGTATTGTAAGGGAATAAGGGCACTAGAAGGGATACTGGGAACTACAGAGCAGCAATTGTGATTTCCTTCTCCAGTAAGATAATAGCATAAAATCACTGAGAACATGGATAAACACAATCTGTTGCAAAGGAGCTGGCATGGCTTCTGCAAAGAGAAATCCTGCCTCATGGACCTGGAGTTCTATGAGAGCATGTGCCAGCATGTGGATGAAAGGCAGCCAGTGGATGCAATATGTTTGGATTTTCAAAAAGCCATTGATAAAATTCTACACCAAAGGTTAATACAGAAAATAAGTTGCCAGGATTGAAGGATAGATCCTTTTATGGATTTAACGCTGGTTGAAGGATAAGAAACAAAAGGTATAGCTTAATGGACATTTTTCAGGATGAAGTGTCAGCAGTGAGTTCCCCCAGAAACTGGTGCTGCGACCAGTTTTACTCAACATCTTCATCAGTCTAGAGAAAGGCATGTGCTGTGAAGTGTCTTAGGTGTGCAGACAATTTAATGCTCTTTCAGGGAGTTAAATTCCATGCCAATGGCGTGGCATTCCAGCAGCAGCTCACAAAACTGCCTGGGCAAAAAGGTGCCGGATAAGCCTCACTTCTGGCAAATGTAATGTAATGCACCTATGGAAAAATTATCCAAACCATGTGTATGTGGTGCTGAACTCAAAACTGGCAGTTACAAGCCAAGAAAAAGATCTTGGAGTTGTCACTGACAGCTCTCTGAAATCATTGTCTCAATGTACAACAGCAGCCCCAAAAGCCAGGAAACTGTTGGGTGTCATCAGGAAAGATAATGAGAACAAGGAGAATGGCAGATATCACTTTACTGCTATGTAAATGCCCTGGTGCACCATGTCTTGAGTCCTGTAAGGAGTTCAGGTCTCTGCATTTCAAGGAGGATGTGCAACAATTAGGGAGGTACAGAGAAATGAGCAAGGAAATAGAACAGCTGCATTATGAGGAGATATAAAAAGGCTGGGACTCATTAATTAGAGAGGTTGTTTCATGAATATTTACAAAATCATGAAGGCAATAAATAAAGTAAATGTAGAGCTGCTATTCACCAAATCCAGGCATGTTAGACACAGGGGGAACTTGATGAAACTACTGGGAGAGTGGTTTAAAATAGATTAAAGAAAGTCCATCTTTACAAATTGGTTAGTGAACTTCTGAAATTTGCTATCACAAGACATTGTGGAGGCAAACAGTATCAACAGGTTCAGAAAGGGATTCTACACATGCATGAAGAGGTCTGTAAACAGAAAGAATGAGGAAGGATGAACCATCTGGCATCCTTAAGTAACTCTGGATGTTAGTGAAGTGGACCACAGAAAGTGGCCAGTTCACGTCATTTGCTAAATAGTGTCTCCCCTGTTGGGCAGTGGGGACCACTGCCTTCAACTGAGCATTGCTCTGACCTAGCAGCACATTTCTCGAGTGTTTAGTTTTTCCATGTGTCACACAACAGCAGGCATTGGGGCAACACAACACATGGACTGTTCTGCTAGCTGTTGTTGAGTATCCTATGGCACCAGTAATACCTTCTGTGGCTTTCCACTTCACTGACTCATGCCTTGAAGTCTTGCATCTCATATAAAGTAGTCATTCTGGGGCCGGAAATTGATGGTTGATATCTTTCAGGAAGACCTAATCTCTGCTTTCACATGAGTAATGTTGTGTGTGTTAATGTGTATGGTATGCTATCTTCTGTTATAGCAGCTCACAAAGTTCCCCTGTCAAACCTTTTATAAAACCGGCATGGCTTCCCCAGGCACAGACCTCTCTCTAGCCTATTCTGTACCTAGAGCAGCACAATTTGCTTCCTAGATCTCCCAGTTAGTATCATTTCCCAGTCTGGACAATGCAAGAAAGGCCAGGTTAAACAGTGAACAAAAAGCCATATCTTCTTCTCACCTCCTGGTTTTCTATTCCTTAATATCAGCAAAGCCGAACTCCTTTCAGAGCAGCCTGATAAGTATTGATGTGAAGCCCTACAACTGTCCTCTGCTCTTTTCCAACCAATCCACTCATGCACAGAAAGCTCAGAGCTTGAAACACATAAACTCCAGCTCATCTGCATGACCACTACATGTACTTTCAGGAAATACTGCTTTTGTCATCGTGATGTTTCTGTCACTTTTTGCAATATTCTCTTAAAAACTTGGAGAATTACTGGGACCATGAAAACAAAAACTCCAGAAAACAGACTTCTTTCCAGATCATCCCACTCCTCTGATCAGAGAAAGCAACAATAGATAAAGAAAGACAGCAACTTGGTACAGTAACTCACCATCTGTTAGTGAAAGTGCTCTCAGTACCAATCAGTGACGAGCTCAGTTAAAAAATTCTTTAAGACCCATTAAATAGGTTAATTAACAAATTATTATAATAATTGTTCTTCTACAACAGTTTTATGGATTTTCATCTTTGGTTAGTAAATCAATGAAAGCATTTGATTAAAAGCTAGTTACTTAGAAAACCCAGCAGAAGCGTATTTAGAAATGGCATGCTATGAAGTTACTAAATTTTGTCTCTCTCCTGCAAGGCACTGAGCATTATAAGTTTTTATTGTGTTGAAATGGAGTTTTGTAAAAACCATGCAAAAGGTTTCAGACTTCTCAGTTGATTCTGAACCCCTCTAATACAGTATATTTATTTGGGAGAATTCGGGATGGCCGCAAGTATGTTAAGTAGTAAAATCCTGGGAGCTTCAGATTTAATGTGATGTCTCCATTCTAACCATCATGCCAAGCATGAGGCAATACAAGACTCAGGATTTCCTTCCCTTAACAGATCAGGGTTGTAAACAGTTAATACTCAATCCCGGGGTCATCATATTAGCTACTTTTCCCGACAGTAAACATTCATTCAGCTGACATCACAGAATAAATTGCACATTTATAGAAAACTGTTCATTTCATTATTTTTCATCCCTTTTTTTCTTTACTCTTTTTTCACTCCTATTTATTGTTCTCTGGAGTTAGGACTGGTATTTTTTGCACATTGATGGACATAGCCTATTAAGCAAGGGGGCTCACTGGAGTCCCTCTCGGAGGTTAGATAGTGGCCGTCCATCCTTATGTCATGAGACTGGTTGAGGCAAGAAGCAGCACAGAATTTGTTAGCTCCCCTTCACTGCAAGTTGTGCATCTAAAAGCTGCACTGTGTCGGTGAGGTTTAAAGCCCTTTCGGCTCAGTGTATTGCTCCAGAAGATACACTTTTCCTACAGTACCTAATTTCAACCTTCATAAGCCCACAGCTCCCCGCACACAGAAGAGTGGAGAAAACTTGAGCGAGAGATGTGACATACAGCCCTGCAGAGAAGGCCAATGCAAGAACTGTGAACCTGTTTCCCTTCCTAACCTCAAGTGGGTTCACAGGCTTTGCAGTGATCCTTTACACCAACTTAAAATCCACCCAAAGCCAGCAGTGCTAATTCTTTGTTTAGGCTGACATCTAGTGGTTCTACACAGAAACATTTTAAGCAACTCGAAAGGACTTTTTTGTCAAGGTTCCCATTTGGATAGTACACAGTAGACCACAGCATCATGTGAAACTTCTTTGTTTTTAGACTGAGGGCATGTAGCATTTTATAATATTTTTGCTTGAAAATTATTTAAATCAGCATTTTGATCTGAATTTTGCTTAAATTTCAAGTGAACCAAAACCAAATAAAAATACAGGGATGTCAACCACTATACAAAAGAACCAGTTTGACATGGTTCTTTCACATATGTACAGGCATGTTGTGAAAGCAGATCAGCTCTGATATATGAAAAGTAAAATAATAACTGTCCTATGCTATACTATCCCTACATATTTTTAAAATAGGCAATGCATAGATTTTCTGAATTAAGAATGCTACCTTTAGACATGGCACTCAGTGATATGTGGAAATCTAGCTAGGATTTTCTGTATGCTCTTCACTTTTCATTATGCTGATTAAAGGACTTAGTATTTCATTAAACTTTCAAAAAGAGACACAGGAATTATTGGCTGTAAAAATGGCAGTATCAAAAAAATCAATAACCAGAAAGGATGGATAAAAGCAGAAAATAATCATGTGTTTTCTAATGGACTGAGTAGCAACTCCTCACTGTTCATATTTGGTCACATCAGTTCAGAAACTATGTAGCTGCAAAAGGGCATTCAAAGAAAGGAAACAGAAATTATATCAGAGTCATGGAAATTCTTCTAGCTGAAAGCAGCATGGAAGAAAGTAGGATTAGTTGGAGTGTTATTGAAGAAGACATTAAGTGTCTGAGATTTGCAAACAGTGAATGGAAAGAAGATGTGCCATTTATGCTCTCTTCTAATGAAGGAGCAAAGTGGCAGTCTATGAGATGAAAAGCTGAAAATTCACATACTGCAGTTAGTTAGTTCAGATTTCTTTGAGGCCAAGATTTCAGCAGAATCCAGCATCCAACGTACATGTTAATAAAGCTAATGAGAACATCTGTACTCACATCAGATAAATTCATACACCAGCCTTTGAAAGGGATATGAATCCTCATGTCCCAGGGCATCTGGCAGACCGTGTGATGAGAGCAGGAGGAAAATCTCCCTGGGGTATGCCAGATCACAGGCCTTCTTTAGGAGTTTTGCACTTTCTCTGAAGCTTTGGCTTGCTGCTGTTGCCAAAATCAAATTATCAAATGAAATGAAGTAGAAGTCTGATGGCAGTTCTCATGTTCCCAAGTCTGTTCATTACAGGAGGAAAGAGAAGCAAGAAAGCAAGAGCCAGTGAGGCAGATACCCTGTTATCACTAGTACTACATCATACATCACTTCTCATGAATTTACCAAGCTTCATTTTAAAAGCAATTAGGGTTTGTTTTTTACCTCCATCACTTTAATTGGGAAGCTGCTTATTTACCTAGCTGTTCCGATGGAGAAGAACCTCCTTTTAATTTCCTACCTTTTTAAAAGCCATTTTATATCTATTTGTTCTTATTCCATATACTTCATACCCTTAAATAGCTCTTCTCACTTCCCACCTCCATTGAATTATTGTATCCCCTCTCAGCCTTCATTTCGCTGGACTAAAAGTCACCCTTTTCTAGTCTACTCCTATATATCTCTGTTCCCCTGATTGTGCCAGCAGTCCTTTTTTACATTTGAGTCCTTACCCTTCTTGCACATAAGCAACCAGAACTGTAAATGGTATTTCAGATGAAGTTTGGGAAGCACAGAAACATTGTGCTTCCTAATAGATACCAAATACCTCACTGACAAATCCTAAGATCTCATTTACTGCTCTACTGACACCTCATTTTGGCTATGTGCAGTCATCCTTTAAACATTTTCAACTAATTATCTCCCAGTTTATAGCAAAAATTCTTGCTATTAGTCCCTAAGTGCAATGACTTTGCACTTTGCACAAATGAATTTCATTGCATTTAATCAGTATGTGAGTTCTTTTTAAATCAGTCATTAATAGAAATATTAAGATTTGTCTCAAGCAGGGCACTTTACTAGTAAACCTCCCCTTCGACATTACCCTCATCTGTTTCTCTGTTAACCAATGCCCCAAACACCTGAGCAGCTCTATACAAATCCATCTTCTTCAGCTCAGTTAATAATTTTCTTCATGACAGCATACCAAACACTGGACTGAAGACCAAATAAATGAGATCTAGTAAACTGGTTTTGCCAAGAAAATTAGTTGTATTAAGAAAGAAGATGATATGGTAAGTTCAGCATGATCTGCACCTGGTGAATCCATGCTGCATTCTATCCCATCTCATTTACTCCCCATGTCTTAATGATTTCCTTCTAATTTTTGCCAAATCCTTACATTCTACTGTGATCAGACTGGGCTGGCATCACGACAACATGTACCGTGGAGAGATCTCTGGAGTCTGACTGCCTGGGCAGAGGCAAGATCAGGTTCAACCAACACTATTTTTGACAGATGTTTATCTAACCTGTTCTTGAAAAGTAACAAGGCTTTGAAAACCTCCGTTTAACTGCATACAGTGTTACATTCCAGTTAGAAATATCTCTTACTGTTCAATTCCAGCCCTCTCTGCAACAAAAGATGGTTTTTTTCCTGCTCTTTTCCCACCCAGAACAGAAAACAATTGATCATCTTTCTTTTTATAATAGCCTTGCTATATTGGTTGTGTTTGGCAGTGCTCTTTCTTGCAGGTGAAATAAACCCAGTTCCCTCAGCCTTTCCTAATAGCTCATGTTTTACAAACCTCTTACATTTCTTGTTGTTCTCTCTGGGACTTTCTCCAGTTTTTCATAAATATTTAAACTATTATACCTTCTAACCTAGTCGTTATAATTTACAGTATAATTTTCTTGCAATCCTGTAATTCCTGTTTCAAGCATGAGTAGAGCTTGGTAACCAGAACAGTGTATGCATGTTGTGCAACACATACACAAGCATGCATGTGCCTGTACAAACAAATACCCAGAAGAGCTGCCTGTGCCTCCTAACCAGTGTAGCCATCGTTTCACTGTGTAGCAGACACACAAGTCCACCTGCAGCCCCTTCTAGGTATTTAACTTTTCCTCTCCCCTTCATATCTGAAGCCCTGATCCTACAGACTCAACAACGTAAGTCGCTTCAATCACTCTCTCAGAGTTCGCGCCTGCTGTTCTTTGCGACCACTTCAGAAGAATTGCTACTAACATAAAATTTACAAATTTTTTCAGGAGTTCCTAAGCCAGCTGAGTAACAGATTCATCATATCATGAACACAGGAAAATTGTTACCAACTTCTACAGTACTCAAAACTGTTCAAAGAATATCCGTGTGAAATTTCAGCCAATGCAAAACTTCCCGCCTCGCACAGGGAACTCATTACAGGATAATCCAGCTATTACTGGCTCCCTGCTCACAGAGCAGCCCGGTCTCTCTGCCAGGGTCAGCTCTTTACAAAGCTGCTGCTGCTGCTGCTCCACCAAACTCATTTTGCCACCGAACGGGTGCTGCTTGACCCTTGGCTGATGGCTGGGGGAAGCAGAAGGACAGTGCCTTACTTTACACAGCTGCAGAGGGTGCACCCCCGCCAGAGGTGAGAGCTGGCCCTGGAAAAGCTCTCGGGATGGGGGCAGTTTGGGACAACCCCGTCTCTTCCTCTGCTTGAAGTTTTGCCACTATACAGAAAAGAATCTAAAAGATATTGAGAGAGAAAAATCATGATTCTGTTGTTTGGTGATTTGAACACAAAGTAGAGATGGCTACGGTCTGGCCTCTACTCCAAAGCACACTTACATATTTATATTAAACTGCCACTTAATAAAAACACATAAGCACAGCTTGAAGCAAGGACTGAAACCTCGAGATTCTCTCTCTCAAGGGGGTGAACAACCATGCAACGTCACCTGCCCATAAACTTATCAAAATTCCATGTAGAATAAGGTAGGGATTTTGACCCCATGATTGCATATGCATCACTGAAGAGATGCAGTCAGGAGACAGAACATGTAACTATAAAGGTAGACATACACAATCATTACAACAGAGACTCTTTAAGATTTGTCTTGGAAACTTGAGCCTTGCCATGTTCCAGGATCTCCCATCTTGTGTTACAGGGGACTCCTAAAGCTTTTCCCACGCAGGCTTTCCCCAAGTAGAAGTTTAATAAAGTACTTGTACTTCCTAGATGTTATCATTTTTTTAAGATCAATGCATCATTTTGACAGCAGAAACAATTTCATCTATCTCACTCCTTTCTTTTTCCGCAGTATTAGCTGATTTATTTTGAAGGTTCTCCTTTGTATTCTAATTCAGAGCCTAAAGGATATTTGTTTATGAGTTTTTCTTTCATTCCTTTCCATCTCAGAGGTAACTAATCCCTCGCTGCCAGCTCCGTCAGTGCTGTTGCATCAGTTTACAGGCTTGAATTCCAGTCTCCTTGTCAGAACAACGTGATGAAAGAGCCGGAGTAACTGATGCAAGAGCCCAGTCCTCCAGTGGCAGCTGTACCTGACCTACCACATTTTCGGGCAAACCCCTCTGCTTGTCTGCCTCAGAGAAGGCTGCAAGCCCCATCCCTCTGCTCCTCGGCTGCTCGCTGTGCTGACCTGGGCAGTAGGATGTCCAGTGACTTGCTCTCATCTGATCTGCTTTGGCCATGTGCTCAAATGAAACGTGCTGTAAAGGATGTTGTACTGCAGCAGTCACAGGTTTTATAATGAAGCTGTGTTCCAGTCCCAGGTAGTTTTCCAAATTTCTGGTTCTCTAAAGCTTTATGTTAATAAGGGAAAGGATGTCTCAAGGGGTTATAGAAGCCTGGGCTTGCACGACGACACAGAATAAAAACTTCTATCTTCTGCAGCTTAAAAGGCAAAGGAATCCCTGTCTTTGTTACCCGAGATGATCTTAGAATCAGTCCTACTTCAAAGCATCTTCTGGCAAAAGGTCTACCGAGCTTTCAGCTTTTTTTTTCAGTCATGATTTTCTGAGTACAATTGCTGGTTTTAGTAATACCAAGGGCAAACTCTGGCCTTACATGCGTATACAACCATTCACAGGTGTGATGAAAAGCTCAGTGTAGAATTTAATCAGAATTTCTCTTCTTTCCTCTCCTCCGCTCCACTCCCCCCTCCTTCCCTCTCCTCTCCTCTTCCTCTTCTCTCCTTTCTCCACTTCCCTCTGCTCCCCTCTCCTCTGTCCTCTCCCTCCCTTCCCCTTCCCTCTTCCCTTTGCTTCCCTTCCCTTCCCTTCCATGAAGAAGCTGACTGAGAGGAATAGGAGAGGTGGATGGAGGTAAGAAAGATGCCCAGTGGGGGAGGAAGCCATAGTATAGGAGTGAGCTCTCTGTTCTCTCCTTTACAGCTCCAGTCACAGGGATTGAAGTGTGTTTTCTCCTTGGAGTCTTTTGCTCTGATTTCCAAGTGACCCTTCCCAGTGGCGATGCTCTAACCCCCTCCCTTCTTTGGAAAGGAGAATAAGAAAGTGGACCTGAAGTGCCCTGTGAGCATGTCCCCCGAGAGGAGGAGATGATCCTGTCCCCAATAACATTACATTGGTAGTGCTCACTTGAGTTAATTCATTTTTTGCTACATAAATACGAGGGATATATCATTTAGCATAAACATCCCAATACTTACCTTCCCTGTGAGTCCTGCAATAAGTGTCTCCACATTTATTCTTGTTTATGCTTCATTCAGACAGTAAGTTTGGTGTCTTTCCTTCCAGGAAGCAAGCAGTTAAAATTCAATTTGAAATAACAGTTCCCAGAAGTTTCATTTACCTCAGTAATTACTGCTCAGGGAGAAAGAAAAAAACTCAATCCCTAAATCCCCATAGTTTGCTGGAAGTTCCTCTTTGCAGCTGACATTGTATTTACTGATATATTTTAATTCAAGCATGAAAAATTAGTCAAATACCAATAACTTTGTTATCCAGAGCGCTGACAAAGGAAATAATGGAGCAATTAAACAACACATTGGAACAGGCTCATTAAACAAATATAGCCACCATTTTACTGGCAGCAGCATCTTCATTAAAACTGGGTTAAGTATCAGGCAGAGAGAGAGAAAGAAAAGGGGGGGTGGAGGGGGCTGGGCAAGTGAGAATGGGGATGTAATAATATTTTGCAGGACAGGACACTTTCCAGTATGGGAAAGAAGGTATGAAATTATGTTTTGTTTATGTTCTACCAGAGACTCAGTGCCAGCGATGGATTATGCTGAATTCCCCTCACATGATCAAGGACCTTCTGGGTTCAAATCTGAGTAACTTTCTAAGGGAAATAAATCATCTTGACTCAGCAATGAACTGAGTAACTCCTGCAAAGTGCTGAGTGGACAGTAAGGATCTTGTGCTCCAATCTGCCTAGGATTATGGGTGTTCCTGCCAGGACCTACCTGCCAATCCCGAGAATCCAGGGGAACGAGTCACCCGCTTACGGTCAGGCATTTACCTAAGCGCATCAGCAGACTGGGAGGGAATGTGGCCAGACACAGACACAGCCCCGTGCCAGACGCGAGAACCAGCATCCTTTTTTAAGCTAGTACGGTGTGCTCAGTTTTCTGCATGGATACTAGGATTTTCAATGACGTATTTATTGTCCTCTTGAGCAGTAAGTAACTACCTATCTGAACAGGTTGTTTGCTCATTTCTCAGCTCTTCTGTTTTCCTGCTTGAAGTAAGTGGCATTTACAACAGGAGGGACCAGGTGGAGGAGAGTTCTCCAGGCTAAGAATATTCCCTGTTTGAATCTGCAAGCAGATGTCTTGAAATGACTGGAGTCTCCTGGGGAATCTATTTCTGCCAGAAACTGCAAATCTGCCTCAGCCTGAGCCTTTAGAACTCACTCAAGTAAATATCTTACTGTCTTCACAGGTTACTGTGTCCAAGTCATGTTTGCAGCCACAGTTCCCCCACAGTGAAGATCTTCAGCTGCATCTCTTGCCCGTCTGTGAAAAACTAGCTCCTGGCACCAACCCGTTTATTAGTTTCATATCATCTGATGTGGGAACTGGATGCCACAAAGCAACGCCGCCCCTCCCTTTCCAGTCTATACAGGATTCATGCATGCAACAGCTAATGTTAATTTGAAATAAGAAATCTCTGCCATACATAGTTTGGAACAATTTTAATTTCAGAGAGTAATTATTCAGCCAGCATAAGAATGTATGAGTCAGATCTAAAAGGGAATGGTTCAGTTAGCAGGCCCAGTAGGGCAGCAGCGCTCTGCACTGCCACGTGGGACAGCCAAGCGCTGGTGGGAGAGCTCTCAGAGCAGGCGGGTGCTGAATATGTCACACCCGACAGGAGTGGAAGATGCATTTTTACAGTACCAAGAGCAATCATGATTTGACATCTTTGAAACACTTTATGAACATTAAGGATTTTTCTGCTGCCTTCCTCTGTGAACTCTGCAAAGGGGCAAAGAAAAATGCAAATAAAGCTACTAAAACTTAAGCATGAGGCAGAGAGAGGGAAGTTATGGCAGTGAAGCCCTCCTCATCCCCACAGAAAGTGCCTCTGCGGTTACCTTGGCACGTTCAGGGGAAGCAGGATACATGGAGGTCTTCTGAGCAAAGGGAGCAGCCACATACTTTGGCACACTGCCCTGAAGCCCTGAGGAGGTCTATGGTTCCAGCAGCATTTCCTCCCACCCTAAGGGGAAATGAAGCCTATTACTGGCTTGGAAATCAAATGATAAGAAACTGTAAACAAATTCATCCATGGGAATTGGCCTCACCTCAAGCACTCAACTGTTTTACATCCCACAGATCTCTAGCTAGATCCTATTGATCTCCTATAATCTAAATTGTGCACAAAGCCTGATATAACTCTGCTGGCACCTTTAAAATTCACTGAAGTGCAGAGCAGAATGTTTTTTTTAGAGCAAGAGGAAATATAAGATGATGGGGGGCTTACATAACCACCTCCACTTGGAGCATCCCATGTAGCTGCTGTGGCAAAAGGTAGGAACGGTCAGAGCACAGAAGTGCTGTAATAGCTGGTGATATCCCAACCTTGCCTTACGATTATTCTCAGCTGGGTGGAGGCACCCCTCATTCAGGCCCAGAAACAGGCAGCCCTGAAAGCAGAGTAAGAACATTCCCCAGCCGTGTGGTTCAAGGGAAGGTTAGACAGGAGGAAGGCGACAATTTTAATGGCTGGAAATGTGGGGAGCAGGTATGGCTTGGGAACAAAAATAATAAGGTTTGGGTGATAGTGCACGAACATTTAAATTCATAAAAGAGAAAGGACAGAAATGAGAGTGGATAGAAGGAGGTGGATGAGGAGCACTGAGGCTGGTTTGTGACTTGTCAATATGAAGATGGAATCCAAAGAGCCACCATCAGCTAAGATCACTAAAAAGTGAAGCAGTGGAGTTCAAAGAGCAGGCTGTTAATTAAGAGATTAGAATATTGCAAACATAAAGCACTGAGTTCATCAAGAGTCCAGCTCATTTGCAGCCTCTATTGATTTTAGTGGGATTACAGTATATATTCTGCTTTGAGAGATGTTTAATCAGTTCTTTTGTTCAAACAATGATTTAAGCACTGTTCTGTCCCTGCTCATCAACCTCTGTGCAGGACTGATCCTGTAGGCTGTTTCACACTGAACAGTATCTTGGGGATGCAAACTAAACAGACCATCGTCTCATGGGTCTGGCTTTCTTATTAGAGAGAATATGAACAACAAAATTAAAATCCAGGCTGAATCCAGTATGAATCTGCAGTTGTTACTGTGCAGCTTTACATCCGCCTTCTCAGTTACATGTCTAACCTCCCAGAAAGAGCCGTGGCCCAGGCTTTGTGCAGGAAAACTTAAGTCATATTTTGTATCTAGATAAGTGGTACAATAAAATCATTCCTGCGAACAAAGGCAAACAACCTCTTATGCACCAGGTGAGCTGCAGGAACTGACTGTGTAAGTGCTCTTGGCTCACCGCAAATGCAAGGCAATATGATTTAGCTTAACTTCCTTTCACTGCAGGCTAAGCTTATACAGGTCTTACGAAGTTCGCGCATTGGAAAAGCAGGGTTTTTGAGGTTTGCAGGTAACACAACCTGAACTAGCATAAAAGAGGACTGCCAAGTCCCTGCTACTACAAAGACATACCCATGGAGCCAAAGTAGGATTTTAAAAAAAGGATGTCTCATCCCATTACACAACAGAGTAGCGGCTCCCTGAAGTAACTAAGAGAAGACGCTCCCTCTCCCACGGCAGAGAATAAGGTATTGACCACAAAGCTGAAATTGATTGCACGCCAACCAGCTAACTCTTAAACCACTCCAGGTTCTCCGTATGGGTCACTGTACATTGGTTCTTCCAAAACAAAGCCTTTCTAGGGAACCAGGAATTATATTATTGCTCTCACAACAACAGACACTGCAAAAGGGACTTTGGCTTGGCAGTCTGAAAAGCATGCAAGACCCCTTAGGGGTGTAACATGCTCTTTCTCCACCTTTCTTTCCAACCGCTCATATCCTGCACAGGAAAAACATGCTATGGACAGGTGTGTGGAAGTAGGAGGAACACTATGGAGAGTATAGGTTGTTTATCACTGGGCAGGGACTGATATTTTGAGGTGTTTGAACACAATGTTATCCAACATCTGCACACGCCTGGGAGTTTTAGCTTTTCCACTATGGATCAATAGTAGCCATGCAACATACCCAAAGAAAAGATGTGTACAAAAGTTAACAGGGATGGAAGGGCCAGGTTCTCACCTATAAAAATTTCCAATTGTACTACCCTAACAGTGTAAAATCAGATTCAGCCTACACATGTACTTCAGATCAGAAGAAAGGGTTCATACATCTCATGTCTCATTCCTTCTGCTGTCATATCATTCTGTTCTGACTCAACCCCAACAACTTTAGCCACACAGAGCAACGGCTGTTTTTTGCTGATCCTTGTCCCGCTGTGAATTGCATGGGAGACCATCCAGTGAAGTTGGGGTCTTCTTTATTTTCAGGAGGAAGCTCAGAGCACTCAGCATGTGGAGTTCATACAGAGTAAGGAGGAGAAATGGGCAAGCATCACTCTCACTGTCTGTCACTCATTGCATCAGTGGTGTCTTCTCTGAAAAAGCTGGCATTGCTCTTTCCTTGTGCATCTGGTGAAGACAATAAACGCACTTCCATGGTATCAGAATGTGGTAGTTGGACTGAATGTTTGCGGACAAAATCCTCCTTACCCAAAACTGATGCAAGTGCCACACAAAACCCAAGAGCACAGGAAAATCAACAATCCAGACCTACCCATTTTATTGGTCCTTCCAGGCAAAGGGTCCTGCCTGTTATTACAGATCACTACATCTACAACATCTACAGCCCCTCTGCACACAGGCAACACTAATCTCATGCTGTAGTAAATCCCAGTCCATTCGGGCTGAAACAAGACACAGGGTAATATGTTCATGCTACAGGGGTCAGAAGGAGGTCAGTGGGCATTTGGAGCTTTTTAGGGACTGCTGTCTCTCAGACCAGAGCAGGGTCAGGCTCCACTGCTCTGCAGTTAGTGAGATTTTGAGCATTCAGCAGGCCAAGCAAAGCTCATTAAAAATAAGGAAGAGTGGGAGGGAGCAGAGGGGAGAGAGGAGTGAGAAGAACAGAGCCAGTTGTGGTACAATGGAAATTTCCTGCTGGCTTTAAGCCCAATGGCAGCCATGGGCCTAGTGCTGAGGAAAGCAAAGGGGGGATAGAGCTGAGAGAAGACAAATGTTAAGAATAAGGAATGGCTGTCACTGACATAACTGTTTATTTTGGGCTACTTTTGCATTTATTACTTCAAATAAATCATCTTTATTTGTTCTTTCTGTGTGAATGACGTTACTCAGTTGTTGGGCTCTTTCCAATAACAGGTTAAATGCTTCTCCTGTGAACCCAAGCCTGTAGGGTGCTGGAGGGTGGAAGATAGATCTAAACAAGTCTCAAAAATAAAAGAATGTTTTGGGTTGCAGCACATTTTACCATTTTTAAAAGAAATGAGAAATAATCTGATGAGATTTCTGCCAGATGACACAAACATTTTCATTTTATATTTAGGAAAAACAAACTAGTTGAGCTCTGTACACAGTATCTGAAACATGTACAAATCACATTACATGTTTCTGATCAGAGCTAAGATCTATGTCAGCCTTGCCTGGCTGCTTTGATGGTTTCACTTTCATTCCTAGCTGGATTTTTTTTGGATGATTTTAGGGACTAGATATTTTGAAACAGCTCCATGCTCATATACGTTTAAATCCTACCATCTGTGATTCTTCTTTCCAGAGAAAAAGATTAAATCACTGCCCAGAGCAAATGAATATCTCAAATGCTCTAGAAATGCAAAAAAAGCAGTATTAAGACTTAATAAATGCTGGCAACATATTGCTTGATGTTTCAATATATTACATTTTCAAAAAACAACATCAACTGAGAATGTTGCTTACTTGGCATACATGTAAACTTTCAGTTCCCTGTGACCCAAGGCTCACAGAAGATCAGTCTAGCTCCATACCAAGAGCAATCTTAAGGCTAATTGTAGTTATTCCTGTCTATAACCTGGCCTCTAAAGTCCATTTTAATTTAGCAGGTACAGTCAGTGGTCAAGCTACATTCCTCTTCTAACAGTTGCACTCGTAACACATTGCTTGCAGCAAGAACATGTGGAGATCTTGTAAAACACTATGCCGGCATCCCCCAAAATAAGAAGCTCAAAAATCAGGCCACAGGATGTCATGTGATGGATGGAGCTTTGCCTGATCTGAATCACGCAACAGGGGTGCAGTGGAAAAGGAGGAAGCAGGGTTACTGTCGTGCACGTTCCTCCGGCTGCTGCAGTAAGGCTGCCTGTCTCCTGTGAAGGACCTGTATGTTAGGCACAGCCGGTCCACAGCTCACAGCTCCACTGATGGCAGCTCTCAGACGGTGGGAGCAGGAGGGGAAGAGCACCGCCACACTGCAACTCTCTGAGAAGCAGGTAACACAGCAGGATGATCCCTGAAATGCATCTCTACATCCAAAGCATGAGCCTGACAGCCTCACCCGCCTCTCCTGGGAAAATCTCTGCACAGCTGTGTAAGCCGACTTTGTCCTTTCACAGCGTAAGTGAGAAAGGCAGGATGGGTGTTGAGATATGACCCATTATCACTATACATCTGTACCTATAGAAGAACAATATAAAGGGTATCTTACATACAAACCCAGGCCACATACAATCATGGTGTGCACGTGGGGGCTGAGTGTGGGAGTGGGGAGGGGCGAGCAAGGCTGTGCAGCTGTCACCGTATCGCGTGACTAGGAAGCATGCCCCATGCTGGATGCTTTGTCCGTACCCCACGACATCGCTGCTTCTAGGCTGAGAGAGACTGAGAGAGAGAGAGAAAGAGAGAAAGACAGGGGGAGGTTTTTCTTTCAGCAACCTAGATGCTGTGGACATGCTGTGTCAGAGAAGAACATGGCACAAATGACCTTTTTTTCCTTTTTTTATATAAAGTAGGAAACCAACTGAAAGCAATATACTGATTCAGATGCAGACCCAGTACCACTGAGAGAAAACTCATGCCAAGTAATTGTGAATACAACTATAAAATTTTACATATTGAATAATTTCAGATTTTAGCAAAAAAAAAATCTACTTTATCACAAGCAAGTAGTGCAGATAATCCATTTAAGGCAGGGATGCATATTCCTAGACATTTGTGCAGCATCTTGCACATTTTTTGGAGGCTTTATTGCATGATAAGAAACTACAGTTTGGTGAGGAATGTGGCAGATTATTGTTGGTTGTTCATTATTTCTCCATGTTTATATGCTCTAGAAAGGTACGTGTGGGTAGAAAGGATGCTGGGTAAAGTAAAACAACTTAAAATACTGACCTTGGAGCCACAGTCTAAAGTGAATTCTTCATGAGAATGCAAACCTGTCTGCAACATGGTTTGCTGCAGCTTCAAGTCCTTCTTGTTATGTTTATTCTAGTTTATTGCAAGCGTGTTGTTTGTACAATACTTTTGCAGAAAGGATGAATACCTTTATTATCTTGGTTTTTTAAATTAAATCACTTCTTATAAAACATCGTATTGAAAAGCTTTTAGGACAATAAGCAACTGATACGGGTTTACTTCAAATTTATTTTTTGCTATTGTTCTAACCAAACTAATTTCTATCAGTTGAACAACGGTGTATTCAACCAGAGCAGCAAGTGATATTTAGCTAATTTCACACTGATATCAAACTGTAACATCACTGCTTCATTACGTGAGTTTTCTCTTTTAATTCCTCAAGGTGATGTTTTCCTCAAGGTATATAAAGTATTTTAAACTACCAACTCACACCACCAGAGGGCAATGAAATAAGGCTGATTTTACAAGGCACATTACGAAGTGACTGAGTGGTCTCTAAAAGAAAATCTCTTGCATATTAAAAACCCTTTTACAAAACTGAAAATATATTATCCCATTTATTCAACATTTTCACCATTCTAATTTTCACAGAAAACAAAAAGCCGGGTTGAACATCAATATACCAAACTAAAACTACCAAGGAGAGACCAGAACACCTGAAAGAAGGTACTCTGGAGGAGATGACCAAAAAAGAGCAGGGCATCAGCAACAGTTCTGGGTGTTCCCACTCACTGAATTTGCACTCGGAGGTGCTGGGGGTTGCTGACGGTTCAGAGGAGGAACTATGATTTTTCAGGACATTTTCAAGCAGAGAAAGGTGTTTAACTGCAGTAATATGCTGGAATACCATTTTCTGTCTCAAACACCAGACATACTTTGATTCTTTAGTGCAAACAGTACAACCGGGTTACTAACATGTTCGGAGAGGAGGGCTGAGGGGCAGAGGGGCTGGACTCAAAATGACATAACTATTCCACTGAGGTCTAATGAAACAAAATCTTTTGATCAGCTAATAGAACCAAAATATTTAGCTCTGGGTCAATCCAGGATGAAATGTTTTGCTTTGGGATCATTTAAAATTTTTGTTTAACCTTTCTTCCTTCAATTTATGTTTATAAAACATAAATTTTAATTAAAATTTAATTTAAATAAAACATTTTATAGTTGAAAAATGCTGCATTGACACGGGGAAAAAAGTCTTGTATACAGAATACCCCCCCCCAAAGAGCTAGCATTTTTGAAAAGAAAGGTTTTTTAGATGCTGAAATAAGACATTTTGACATGTGTAATTCCCTCTCCCCACTGTCAGTAAGCCAGAGGAAACTGCTAACTTCTGCTCATAATAATGTAGCTTGGCCCAGTATATTATTTCTTCTTCTAAATTGTTGAATACTTACTTTTCTCCTCCTTTAACTTGTTGTAGAACTTCATCTCTTTGTCTTTATTTGTGTATTTGTCGTTTTCACTTTTTTCACTGTCCCCCTTTCTTTTCTTTTGTTCACCTATTTTGTAATTCTTAAATTATGAACTTTTTATTTAAATTTGAAATTCATTCTGTGCATATAAGCTTCCCAGAGCACCTGTGAACACATTTAGAAAGTGCAGTGAATTCCCTGCTCTCTACTAGCTCTCTGGGGAAAAAAAAAATTCTTCAGGGCCATATCTGCCTGCATTAAAACAGTAGAAAATAGAACAGCTCCATTTGCTTCAGCTGAGTTATTCAGGATTGGAAGTAAGTCTAACTAACTAAGGGCAAACTTTAGTCTTTAATTTTGAACATCTGTTGAGCTGCAACAACCAAATATTACAGCACATGATGCCTCGACTAGTCCTGGCAACAAACGTACATCCAGAATCACCTCAGGTTGTGTATATTCACATCCCACCTTGCAGAACAAACTCTGAAACTATGTACATCGCAGAGCTGACTATTCAGGCAGAATTAAGGAAGCTGATTTGTAAGCGGGAGAACAGGGGTAGGCAAGGAAATTGATACTTAAAAAAGAGGACAGAATTCGGGAGGATGGATTATTTTTACAAAGCTGAGGCTGGACTCTTTATCTCATGCTTCTAAGAAAGCAGGAATTGCCATAATCAAGAAAACAGGACTTTTTGCAGAACCAGTACTTGGACAGATTTGACACCCACTTAACATTATCCAGGTCAAACGAGGAAGGGAAGAAACTTACCTCAAGACCCATCCACTGCAGGAAGTTCTCGGCTTCTTACAGTAAAACCGCAGGGGTACTGAGCTGCGAATAAAAGCCACACTTAGAGTTCTCCAAAGTTTGAGAGTTTTTAGACCCCAAAGGACTGGACTGTTTTCCCACATATGGAAAATATTACAGAAATGAAACTCTCCCTAGCTTCAGTATGGTAACATTATGCTAATATAATTAAGAAGGCCCAAAGGACTGGCTGGGATCCCTCTCTGAAACCTAAGGAACAGTAATTTGTGGGGATGCAGTAGAAAATGGACAACATCGGAAACCGGAATAGCTTGTTATCGATGAGAATGGAAGGTGCATTCCATTCATGGGTTTGCAGGGTTCCCAAAGCCTGGTAAAATCAGCTACATTTTATAAACATCAGATATAGTAAGTGCTTATTTTGTACAGACAGACAGTAGTTACCAGAAGATGGCTTGTCAATCAAAATGAAAGACAGATAATGAAAATGACTGCAAGCTTTGCTCAGTGGAAGTACAGCAGACTATGCTCACCAAAGAGAACCAGAAGAGAAATAGCTCAGAAGGCAACAGAATTGCAGCAGTGATGATGCTTTGCTTTTAGATGCTATCTTTCATCCAAGGAGCTGAAAGCATTTTCCAAAAGGTGGGTAAATACATGAGAAAATGTAGGTGTAGAATCTGACTTAGTGAAGGTCACACCATGAATCAATGAGGAGTTTAGGAACAGAAATCCACATCTGCAGCCACTTGATATGCTCCCCAAACCATGTTTCCTTTTCTGCTTATTTGTCAAGAACACTGTTTTCATGTGACACTCTTATTTTCCTGCCATTAAGAGATGCTGATTGTACTCGAACCAGAGCCTACTGGGCTCTCAGTTACACTGAGAGCTGGGTGTTTTGCATGCTGCTGTGGTATGTTTAGTGTCTTGCATTCTTTCATCTGAAACTGTCTTCTGCACAAAGTGAACATACATCATTCCTGAAGTTCTGCTTAGCCACCAGATGCAGTATGTGAACCTACTACAGTGTACAGTGTATTCCAGTCATCTGTGGGGGCAGCACAAGAGCATTCAGCTTCTAGAGCGCATACCTGACACTCACACTCTACCTAGGCTTCAGCAGATTTGCACAAAGGTTATTCCTATCCCTTGCCTGCACTAATCCCACATTCAAGCAAGGTTTGCAAGTAATCTGCAGTGCTGTGTCCATAGCACCTGTCACCAAAGGGGAAAGCCCAGTACAGCAAGCAAAATTCGCTGCAACTCAAAGGTGAATCTGACCTATATTCTGTGCTCCACGTTTCTTCTGGATTTGATTCCAGTTCAGCAGAATTCAATGGACATGAAAGAGTGTGTGATGAAGCTGGGAGAAAGGAGGAATGGGAATTAGAGACACAGGGTGTACCTGGAATTCTACCACTATTTCATTTTTGAGCACTTGGTCCAGGGTCAAAATGAAGCCAGGACACATCTTCAGGAGATACTGCAATGAGAAACCATTGACATATCCAAGCACTTCCTCACTTTTAATCATCAGGCACCAGCTGGTGATGGTCTCATGAGCAGTGCAGTGGCATTTGCAGTAACTAAGCCCTTCATTCTGTCTAGAGCACACTACCTACAGTCATTCTGAAATGCAAAACCTAGATTGTTTGATTCAATAAAAGTGCTTATGAAAGGTCAGACTTGCCTTAGATGGTGTTTAAAGTGAGCACTGAAGGCCAAAAGGGCACCCATTATGCTTCAGTTTCTTTCGTGTTAGAAAGCTGGCCGTGCTTTCTTACCTCTGGGGTGCAGTATTGGACAGTTCAAGTAGATTGGAGTCCTCTTATAACACAATAGAACAGAATAGATGTCCTTTCCAAGTGTTGTTGATTTTGCATTAAATAAATTTGTCAGGAGCTGCTTTTTATTATTACTTAAGTCTTTTTAGAGAAGAAAGCTGTAGTACTATTAACAGGTTCTTAACTTGAAGCCCTCTATTTTCCTAAAGTATATGTTAGGTTTGCTGAAGCCTGGACATCCAGGGCTGAGTAAAGATAAACATCATAGACAATTAATTCATAGAAGGTGTCTGGACCTTAAATCATTTTCAGTTCTTACCCATAGAAACAGTCCCTCAGTTGAATCTCACTCACTAAGCATGGTACAGGATTTACTAGATGTAAATACAGGCATGATTCTGTCACACTTAAGCGAAGTTCTTCCCAAAAGTCAGTCCTGCAGTGGTTAAGAGTTTGAAGCACATCACCAGTCTGAATAGGTTGTCCAGCTTCTTCTCATGGATAGCTGACGGAAAATCTTCTTTGGTGTAACAGCAAATATTTGTGATTTGACAACTATGAAATTCTAGGCTACCAGAGCAGAAAACCAGACAACCACCTAGGAGAACTGCTGGAGCCTTGCTACAAAACTGCTCTCACAGCTGAGCGTTATGGAACAATCTGTTATTATCAATGAATTTTTTTTTTCATTTCTCATTTTCTCATTTCTGTTACTTATCATTGAAAACACATGTTCTAGCGGCCCCTTTAAGGTTTAAACATTCAGGTCAGCATCCTAAGAACCACTGGAAAAACTTCCTAGCAACGCCTCCTGTCACTATGGTAATGTGTTGCAAGGAAGACTGAATGGAGACCTGTCACTATATAACTGGATAGCATTTTTTTGTAGTTGCAAGAGATTTCCTCTCCATAGCATAGAGGCAATATGTAGCTCTCAATAGAAAAAAAGACTTCTGTAAATTGTAACAGAAAAGGATATACAATAATGTGTGTGTGTGAGAGAGAAGAAAAAAGTATGGAAGAGATTTGCCTGAGGTCCCAGAATTTCTAAGGTCAAAGCTGCTTGAGGACTCATGTGATGTGTGGTAGCCCATGGCTGTTTTTTTAATAGATTTTGGATTCAGAACCCAAAGAAAGAGATGTTGAGCTTTAATCAGGTTCAGCCACGTAGCCAAGCCTGCTTACAGCATATGCTAATTTAAATGCTTGTATTTCATACAGTTGGTTTCTCGTTCAGAGTAATGAGATTTTGTAGCTATTACAAAGATGTTGCAAATGCTCCACCTGCCCCAACTAGCATATATTTTCCCAGTTTTTGTATTCTACACTTATGAACATTTTAATTACTATTTTTCTACAGTGCCAACAAGAGCCATATGCCTTTTTTTAGTTGTAAATGACAGCCTTAATTTTCACCTGTGCTTGCTTAAATCCCATAGTGAAGAGGAAAGGAAGGTGGGGGGGGGGGGAAGGAGATCTTTCTTATAAAGATGCTAAGTAACCAAAATTAATAATTAGATGTAGATTACAGTTAGCACTCAAATGCCATATCTTGACAACATCCATTGCACAAACAAAAGTATCTGTTGGACTCCACTACTTACCAGAGCTGAGAAGTAGCCTAAATACCAAAAAGCATGAATAGCTGTGAATTTGCATTTAAAGTTCAAAGTGTAGCCACGTTTTGAATGTATATTAGGGAAAATCTCTTACTAGGTAAAGAAATTGTTTCTGACAGGAAGGAGGCAGATAAATTTTACCAAAACTTGACAGCAGGTAGGTCTGAGAGATGTTATATAGGAGAGCTCAGTCCTTCCTTACTGGGTGTCTGTTTGCCATACACAAATGGATCCCACACAATGAACACGATGTCTAGTGCTCCAAGGAGCAATGTTATATTAAAAATTCTGCAATGGCAAGCACACCTAGTGGAGACATATTTGCATTATCCCTCCCCATCACTGTCATCCTGGGATATCCTATCTCACCTCAATTTGTTTGTGCCATTGCTAAACCACTACTTAAGGAAATAATTCTGCTTTTCCAATACACTGGAAAGTAACTAAGGTCTTATGCACATTTTAATATGAGATGTACATTAATCTTAGAGGATACTTCGGGACATCTTGCATATGTTTTCAGGTACAAGGCTAGTCTTACAAAAGTCCAGATACTGAGCTTATTAATATCACGATGAATGATGTATTGTCACTTCCCTGGCACTGGGATGTGGGGATATTGGGGTCCCTATTACCATGACCAAAGCAAGAAGATCCTTACAGAAGAAAATACATCAACCCTGGGATTCAACACAGTGAGAGGACTAGGATAATACACTACTTCCAAGAATCTCTCCGCAAGCTGCAGCGCACAGATCCTCTAGGTACTAACCAGCTTCTACCTCTTCCCTACCCAGGCATAGTTTTTGGCTGCCTAATGTGGTCAAAACTGCCCAGCCTTCACCACTTATGTGGTATCTCTTCCTTAGAAGGTCCTATTCAGAACTTTGTCTCACTGAGGAGCTCTTCCTTCTTTGACTGAAAAGACCCTGATTTCCCAGGTCCCCTAACCCACTTTGATCCTGTCAGACCTGCCAGCTTCCTCATCTTCTCTGTGGTTCACTTAGAGTTCCTGCTTTTCTTCCCTCCCAGATCTTTAGATGCAAAAGTTGCAAGGATATTGATCTATGTGGTGACCCAGCAAAGATACTAGAACAGCGTTCCTCTGTTTCATCAAGTGCAAGCCCTTGTATCTAGCCAGCTAAAAGAAAAGGCACAGACTGGAGAAATCAGAGGTTATCATAAAAATAAACTATCACAGTGAAACAACAAAAGAAATCAATGGAAGAAATTTTATTTAGTGGAAGGCAGAGGCAGGTCTCTAAAGCATAGATGTTAATTCAGTTGGTGCAACTAGTATTTTAAACTAAGTATTAAGTTACTTAGCAACATCAAAGAGTTGTAAGAGCTAGACCTTCAGGAGGAGATTAGAATTAAAAGACAACACACCTCAGGCAAATATCCAAGTGCTCTATATATCCTTCTGGCTAGAGCAGAACCCTCAGAAACACATATATCTTTTGACTTGGGCCTTAGGGGCAAATCTTCAGTAGCTTTAGTTTTCTTATGAACATATTGTTCACTTTTGTTTTCATGTCAAATTGTCCTAGCTGCTCTTATGACCATTTGCATGCATAAATACAGCAACTATAACTATGTTCTTCACAGCACATGCAGCTGTAGTTGTACACACAGCTGTGGTATTTACAGGTACAAATACAGGCAGTGACTACACAAATGCTTTTGCATAAAGGACCAGGATACATTTTCCAGAAGCTGCCTAGCAAGCAAGATCACTCTCCCTTGTTTCTAATGCTCTCACAGTAGCTAAGGTCCACATGTCCTCCCTTTCTTTTGCTTTCTTTGCTAGTTAAACAAGAAAAATCATAAATTTCAGGCTGAATTTGATACCTCAGGTTTTACAGGCCAGCTTAATTTCTGACCTTTATACCTACGGGACACTCTATGCTTCTGAGAGAGTCTGACTTCCACGCTGAGTCACCAGAATGGCTCCTTTATCAATAAAATCCCTCCAAAGAGCTGTTTTGCTGTATGGCAGCTTGCGGACCTCTCTCTGTGAATGGTCTGCAAGAGACCAAAGTTCAGGCGGTTATGCTGCAGGCCATTTACAAAATAGACACTTTGCTCTGCTCAGGAAGCACAGAGACTGGCTGTAATTAGCCAGCTGAAAATGTACTCGCTGAGCACGGCTGAGTGAGGAGGCACAACAGGGATGAAGCACAGGCCAAACAAGACTGTGGTGATGCTGTTAGTTTGGGGAAGGATATCCTGCATTTGACAGGCATAGCTTTCTGCTCCCACTAATGACTGCTTGAGCTATGATATGCTCCTAGATCTAAGTTGTTTCTGGCATCTCTTAGCATCTCTTCTAAGCTTCTCCTCTCATTCCAGAGCTCTCATAGTTCCCCATGCCACTGACATCTGGACTAAATCCCTTCAGGTGATTCTGGACTGAATACAATTTAAGACAGTAAGGAGATAAATCCACAAAGGAAATGACTGAATAATCAGTAGGTGATGGTTTATAAGGAGCAAAATTTACACCAATTTCTCAACCAGCTGTATCTACTACCATGATTTCATTTCTTCTTTGCTCCCACAGTGAGCATCTGGTCTATACAGTCTTTGAGACAGCCTAAGAGATCACCTATCTGTCACTGACCTACGTGACAATTAAGGTCAGATAGTACCTTAAGTTACAATTTCCTATTCAAACACATAGGGATGCTGTTACTTAGTTATTTATCCTCCACAAAAGACTTCCACTTACAGTATAAGTTTCCCTAAATTGTCTCACAGTTTTTGTTGATATCTAAGCTCAGTGAAAGACCTCTTTTATATTCTTCAGGAGATCATCTTTTGCTGATACTGGGGCAGGAATTGTTTTGCGGAAGATTGATCTCTTTTTTCTTTTGACCTTAGAAAAGGGCAAACATATGTATGATTTATTTGAATTTCTGCACATTTTCCTGAAACCAATAAAAAAATACATTTTATAAAACTTAGGGGAAAATCAAAGTTATTTTCAAATTAGAGGCTGATAACACTTCTTTAATGTATTGGAAATTCCTTAAGTTATATATCCTTTAAGGTCCTGTAAAGCAACTAAGCTTCAGTGTGCAGTTTTCTGGCAGACTTTATCTTGCTTTTATTACTCTGCATAGCATTCTTTTGCAGACTGCTAGTATCTGTTCTAGGTACCCACTGTTTAATTAAAAATAATAATAATTAACTAAAAAAACCTCCTGTGCATTTTCAGTACACAGCAGAAAAATAACAAGAAAAACAGAGACATCTATACACATAAAACCACGTGTTATCCTGACAGTATCTGACAATGTGAAGTTCAGTACCTCAGTCTTCACACCAGGAGCACCTCGTAAACCTTAACTATCCCCCTGAGTCATCAGGCATCTTGAATCAGTTCTGAGTGACGCCTGCCAGCTGTCACACACAGCAGCATGGATCTCCTCAGCCCAAGAGAGGAAAGTAAAGGAAAGCAAGACCTAAGGGGGAGCACTTGTACACAAATGACTCTGGAGCACAGGACAACACCAGGACTTCTCTTAAAAAACACAAACTAGTTAGTCCATATAATATGCACATATATAGGGGCAATAGTAAAATTATGATTGTGCTGGCACAGTCATTGACTAGATAGCTTGTAACAGTTGAAAGAACTTTATAAAGTCAATGATGCAGTCATTTTTGGCACGATAGATAAAAACACCCCCTGCCTAACTATTATAGCCTGCTGGTAAACAACACTTCTATTGATCCACAGTCTGCAATGGTTTCTGAGCAGATATGGTCTTCCAAGTTATTGATCTGCAAACCAAATGTTGTCAAGGAGGACTTTGACACAATTGACTGTAGCAACTGCTGCTTATCATCTTGAGTGTTATCAGCTCCCTAAGTAGAAGGCTGGATTCTGATTTTGCTTAGGTGACTCAAAGGCCTTTAGCTTTCACTAGAGCAGTAGATTTCTGTTTAAATTCAGCAAGGGCTTGAGAGGGTGTCCAGTACAGAAGCAGGAGACAGATCATCTCTGCTCTGTTTTGCTGGATCTCACTCTGTGTCTCCATTTGTAAACTGAGTACAAACATTCCAAGAGTTTTAAGGCCATAGGGACCGTTAGATAAAACTCAGTGATATGTGTTTGACTAAGCATGTCTTCCACATAATTAATTATATAATTTTATCCATCATCCTCTAAGATCTATGGATGAGAAATACTATATAAAAGCTATTGTAATTATAGGCAAATTCCACTAAATCAAAAAAGGAAGAATTAAGTGAACTGAAAGTCTTTGTTGATCTCATATCTCTTAACTCAGCTAGCAATTTATTTTAATTTCTCCAGAGTGAAATGTATTTTTGAATATAGAGGTATATCGGATATGGGTCCTGACTGAGGTCTATGGCTGATAGAATAATACAAATATTAAGGAACTGTATTCATAATAATTTGAATTAGTACAAATTGAATAGCAGCTAGTAATTTTTCAGATTTTCTCATACTGTTCCATCAAATTCTCTAGAAAAATTGAGGAAATTTTTTTCAGACCTTCACTGTTCACCGTTACTTAAGTATTAGCAAGCAATAAAATGTTTATTTTCATTTCAGTTTATTATTATAGCTTTAATGGAAAAAATTGTTCATTTTCTTTTAGAAGGTACAGAGGTCAGTTTGATGTCCAATTTTATCAGCAAGTCTATGGACATAAGCACATTTCCTAGCTATGTCTTTGAAATTTTCTCCTGTGTGACTCACTTCAGAGTAGCAGATATTCCATATAGCCATAATCCTAGTGAATTAGTTGCTGCTTATTTTCCATTATTTCTCTCCCTTGAATAACACTGATGAAATAGTCACGCTGTAATAGGTGGTTTTGAATCCCTGTATTCTTCTCAGGACTCATTCATTTTATTATGTCTTTGGTTTGAAAACAGCTAAGGGCCAGATTGTTCCATCCTTAATCATGAATGTCATTAAAGTCATATATCCTAATAAAACAATGCTTAGTTGAGAACTAACAAGAGAAACAAGAAGCTCATTCAAATTCTTTTCAGCTTTTGCTATAATTTAAGAGTTTTTACCTGAGACACTTGCATTCTATAGTAACTTCTTTCAATCTTTTTTTGCAGAAGAAGGCCAAGGGAGAAGGACAGATAAAAACAAAATATCAAACTTAAAGTTATGCAGGTCTTATTTCTCCCTATTTCTCATACTTCAGTGGTAATAAGCAAATTTAAATTTTGACGTGATTTAAAGCATTGGTACCAGCTTGTAATGTTCTGTGAGGATGTCTTGGTACTCCATCACAGGCAATACCTTTTCTCTGTGCTATATAAAATAACCAGTTTTGTACCTAGCCAAGTCACAGAATGATTTAGCAAACTCAGATAGAATACGATAGCACCTAGAAATTAATCCTACTAAAAAATAAACATATTGTATATTATATTACTGTTCTTGTGGTTTACAAAATAGAAAGAAAGTAAAACCAAGCAAAGCTATTGAAATACATAAATAAAAGCCGATAGTCTTAAACCACTCCTCAGAGTCTCTTTAATTATCTCATGTTGAGCCTGATGAAAGAGAACCTGAGAAATTCCAAAAAGCAGCTCAGGCAGTAAACACTGTGGAACACTTTGCAAATGATTCAAACGTTCACTTAGTCAGGTCCTGACTCCCCGGGCTGACCTCTCACTGCCTGTGCCTTCAGGGGCTGGATGGGGTGTGTAGGTTCACTGTTTACCACTTGGAGGGGGGAGGAATGTCCTATATCACTCATCAAAAGCAAACAACTTCAAACAACCGAGCAGCACTGACAGACTCTTTGGCATTATCTATATACAGGGGCCAAGGCCTTTGTATAGCGCCATTGACTTCAGTGGAACTAAGCCAATTTACACTAACTGAGGATTTGGTCCGATATGGCTTTTATAAAGCTAGAAAAGAAAAAGTGCTAAGTTTCCACCAGCCACCTCCAGATTATGTTCCCTGACCAGCACGGAAGAAAGGAGTATACATTTCTTTCAATGTTGTCCCTGTCATTGCATTGTCGAACGCCCTGTAGAAGATGCTAATGATGTCATAAGCCTTCCATTTCAGTAAAATAACCTCACTCTAGCTACGATGAGTGAGACAACGCTGGCGGAAAGAGCTAACAGTAGGCTGTCAGCTCCAGTCAAGTCTGAGAGTATTTAGTTTGCCCCACACCTCAGTGCGCCAAAGGTGTGTATTATTAAAAATTGATCATGTGGCCTGTGCACCCACCTGTGAACACCTGGTGGGACTTCCTCATCACAGCACTGGCTTAGTTTAGATCACACCTTCTGCACCATTTTCTAACTATTCTGTGTGGTGTTTCCAGTAAGTAATCATCAGAGCCCAAGCTTAGTCCTACCCCTTGCATCTGTGTCCGACTCCCCGAAGGGTGTCAGATCTCTCACTCACCAGACATCTCCACTCCTAGAATTAAACAAGCTTATAATGCTAGCAGGTGTGGCAGCTCCTTGGTGAGGCCCTCGTTATCCTAAGTCAGTTGTTGGGAATGAGTCATTGCACAGTGAAATGAAATGCTTACTTATCTCTTTAATCATACTGTTTTCATTTATGTTATACCTGACGCTTTGTTTCAGTTGTTGTAGCTCTACGCTGCAGAATTCAAAACTACCAAAAAGAGAGTATCCTCAGACCTCAACACAGATATTAAAAATAAATGGTAGAAGCAGATGAATCAATTTCTTTTGCACTACAGCCCAAGGTAATTGATAATTTATTTGCATACCTTTTTTTCAGAATTACTGAAGCTTTGCCCACTCCTCTTTTCAGAGCTTTCTTTGTCTCCTTTGAAATTCAGTGACTGCTCTCATATTGCTTCAAGTCCTTGGGAAAAAATCTCACTTCCTATGCTGGAAGGATTCTCCTGTCTCTCTCAAAACACACCTTAAATCTTGCCTCTTATTTTCCCCAGAGAAATAGGAAAAAAAAACCATTTATAGTCTTTTGTTTCGCAAAAAGGTAACTAGCTTTTAGGCAAGAACAGACTGCTGTCTTCATGCAAAACCTGACTCCTCAAAAGAACTGCACTGCTTTTAGTTTCACACCTTGCACTTGGAAGGGGTCATGATGAGAATATTAGTGTTGGTTAAAACATTTCTTTACTGTCCTATTTATTTCTCGATAATGTGTAAGACTGTTTTGGTGCACTGCTTGTGTAAATGCAGGGTAGCTGCAATCACGAAGATAAACACATACTGTGATGCCTCTTTGATGCTTTGCAGTTTCTGTTATTACTGTCCTTCTCTTTATCCAGGTATACGTCTTTGTTTCATGTCTGTAGGAAACATAACACTTAACCTCATGAAAGGAGTCTGTACGGCATCTCCTGTTTCGAGGTGGAAGCCTGTTGGGGCTCTTCAGTTGCAGGTCCCACAGGCAGTTTCCCTTGGGCAGGCTGACAACATTCCTTCCATCTGGAACCTTCAGAGCTTAACAATTTCTGCATCTCGCATTCGTTTTCAATATGCCAATGCTGTTGGGTTTTACTCCTTCTGTTTTCAATAAAAATGCACATATAGCTTCAGCAAATATGCTAATAACACTGTATATGGAACGTGTTATATTGCAAAATCACAGCAATCAGATCAGAAAATAATATTTACGTTCAAAAGGAAAAAAAAGGAGAAGCGAAGCAGGAAGGAGAATACAGTAGAAGAAAGTAAGAGGAAGAGGAGGAGAAAATGCTTCAGTTATGAATGCAAGACAAAACCAATAATTTTTGCAATTAAATTATTCTTCCATTAACTTCTCATCTATACAGTGTTTTCTCACATAATGCAGTTTCACTTAATGATGTGATCTCTTCTTCCAGGCTTTTTTCTGATTTCTAGCATCTTAATATTTTTCCACTCAGAATGCTTACAGCTATCCATGCTGGATACGGACAGGACATCAATTGCACCTGTTTTACACTCAAAACAACCTTCCTCTTTTTTATTTTTTTCTCCAGAGCTCTCACTTCATTCTTCACATTCTTGCTGCAGGAATCTCTTACTCCCCCATCTGACAACCTAAGACTCTCCAAAGACTCCCTTCTGACTGCCCTTCTTGTAACACAGGCCTCGATCCAGCAAAGTAAAAATATATGCACAGTGTATCACGAATAAGCCAAAATACATGAAGTTAAATACATACATAGGTTTCCATTGAATCAGCCCTTACAGTACTACATCAATAATGAGGACATTATCGCACAGATGCTTGTATTATTCTCCAAAATTCAAATGCCGAAATTGCACAGATATAAAGGGGTGTTTTTCTGAAAATTTGCCCCTAATCTCAATGTGCATTTCAAGTTCAATTTATCAGATATTTGTAATAGAATGTGGTACTAATTACTGGTAGTGTCACTCTACAGGTATTTTTCTTCCCATGAATCTTTAGCTCTCAGTTTTGCACTGGGGTAAGTAAAAGAGATGAATTAAAATGTTAAAATTACTTTGTTTATCAGGATTACACACAACTGGCAGATTGAAACAACTAACTGATTTTTACCTGCCCTGACATATTTTAACTATATAGCCTAATTGCATGTCCCATTCAATTAACTAAAGTTCATATTCTCCTGTTCAGACAAACCAAATCATTAAATTGTTATTATGCTAGTGAAGAATGAGGAACTGTAACTTAAAAACAATGTTAGCCCTACATCTTTACTAATTCTTTATTAGCATAGCTCCATTACTGAGACAGACCCAAAATAACTCTAAGAGTTAAACTGTGCCTGTTAAACACAGCTTACAGTGCAGCGAAGATCTGTATCACTGCACTGGAGAGAGCAGGAATGCAAAGCAGCCCTTGCTGCCCTGGCTGCAAAAGGGCTGCAATTCTACCTGGCATTTTCATGAGCTGCCCAAGGCAGGGAGAACTCCTGAGCCATTCTCTCCTCTGCTCATGGGTAAAAAAGAGCCTAGCTCCAAGCAACCACCCGAAGATTTGCCTCCCCAGGAAAGGTACTTTGCCTTCATTACAACTGGTAGAGAGGAACAACTTTCAGTCCTCTTTTGACTCTCAAGAAAATTATTAACTTGGTCAACTTTTAAAAGAAAATCAACTGTGTCTTTGTAATGGGATAACAAATAGAAACATCCTCAGGCTAAAACAGTAAACTGTTGTTAGACATTCCTTTTTAAAAAAACTATTTTTTCATTAAGAAAACATATATGGTTTGCTCTGATAAAATTCAGTCCTCATCATCTGCAAAAAAGCAACAGCCACCAAAGATTCAAGAGAAGCTTGTCTGCATGGTGGAAGCTACATCTACAAATACTGAGTATTAATCTTAGATCTAATCCTATAGAATAGCCTATTAGTATCAAGCAGGATGTTTAAATACTTTCCAATTTCCCTCTTAACAGGATTATCTATCAAGATTACATTTTATCTCTTTCATTATTCACTCTGGTGATGAAACTGCCTTCCTCTCCTATCATAAATGACCTGCAAATATCCGGGCTGGTCAGTGGTGATCAACAGTATGTCATTTCATTGTGTGCAGATGGCAGCAACGTCTGGAAGCAGAAATCTCACTGCTAACTCTCCTGAGAGCAGCATATTAAAATGTTGCCTTTGCGGAGGGCTGATGTGGATGTGGTAGGCCACTTACCATTTAAATAAATGTTGACATACTTAAAGGTTTTAAATATATCAACATTTAATTTACAAACGACAGTGGCGAGTATGAGCGTACTACAACACACCATGGCTGTGGAAAATAAAAAGCAGCAGTTGATGCCCCAAGCGTAGAAACAATATGTTGTTTCTGTGCTGCTCCGTTGAATTGAGCTGTTTTTCTAAATACCTTAACCATACAAATCTTCAGGATGTGCTTAATAAATTCAAAATATGAAAATACATCCCCACCCTGCTGTCATGGTATCATGGTGTCCAGAGAGAAGGCATCAAGCAAAGAATGAGTTGAATGTTAGCATTTTCTAATAAAAAGTTTAAAAAAGGAAGAGGAGAATGAAGCTTACACTTTGAAGTGCAAAGATGACAAATGTGTACTCAAATACTACTGCTGCAACAAAAAATGTGGGTACAAGTATTTGCAAAGACTAGTCTATAGCACACAATAAAGTCTCCATCTTCTTTCACTTGATTTTCTTAATGTAATGTGGAACTCACTAATAAATGGACGATCAGTATTTTTATCTCTAAAAAATAAGAGATAAACAAGATACATTATCAATGACAATAGATCCTGCTGGCTACCATGCATCTCAGTCTGCTCGGATATATCTGTGGATCAAACCCTTGCTGCGGTTATTTACAGTCCTGTAAATAAAATCAAAATACGGTGCTGAAGAGATACTTTGCAGTTCCCAACCCCCTGAACAAAACCCTGACAACTGAAAGAACCTTGCTGTTTGTGAGGAACGGCTCACAGCTTAAATGCATTCTAGTGGGAATTCTGATAGGACACTTTTAACACAGGAAATTGCAAGTCAGACTGATACCCTAAATTTTTCACAGGAGATCGGGTGTGTCTGTATCAAAGAGTACACTATTAAATTGTAATGAATAAGTAGCAGCACACCTTGAGAGCAGAGAATCCTCTTTTCTGGTGATACAGTATTTTTCCAACTCTTCTTGTCATAAGGGATCAGAACGCATTAGAGAAGCCAGAACCAATAAAACCAAACCATTCATCGCTGCAGAAAGCTGCTGATTTGAGTATCGAAATCTGAAGGGATTTAAGTTGTGACTGTACTGTGGCCTTACAACAATTTCCTGGGAATTGTGAAATACAATATAGTACTTTGTACAGAATCCCATCAAAGGGAGCAATTTCATCTCAATAATCCCAGTACATTTCTCTGCTTCCAGGTGCTTGGGCACTTTTCTGTTGAGCATCTATCTAAAATTTTTCTCTTAATCTCTTAAAATTGAGTCATTACATGTTTCTCATTTGAGCCTTCCAAATTCTTCTCTGAAACCTTGGAGGTCTTGACTTATATTCACTTCAGAATCCTGTTCAAACAATTCCTTGCTTTCACTATTTACAGTTATTTGAAGTCACGCCTGGAAGGCTCCCATCTGTGCTTGCTTTTCACATTTAACAATCACTCTGTAATGGCGTTATCATTTTCTGAAACGTAGATGGTGCTTTACACAAAGTAATGGGACTTCCATTGACCACAGATCCAAGAAAGCACTTGAAAAACTAACAATTGGCAGTTTTCCTGTTTCAGTCAATCTTTTCCATTTTATGCAGTGCTTTGCAAACATAAACAACTAGATGATCATGCTACAAAAAGAACTTTAATTCTGCATGTGCTTATACTGATTAAGATCATAGGATTCATTTCAAAATAGATTCAGAGTATGTTGCTGTTGTTCATTTTTAAAACAGTATTTTCACCAGTATCTCTCTTCTTCTTCTCATCCACCTTGCTCTGTAAAGCCAGTGCAAGGAATTTTGGGTGAAGCATTTAGTTTTAGCAAATAAAGGATGAATTTGCTGAAACAAGTTAATAGGTATCATGAAGCTCTTATAATCTCTTTTATTTTCCACGTATACAACTCCCTTCACCTTTCTCCGGTGTCTTTGCTGCTGAGCATGTCTCTTACAAATTAATCTCATTCGGTGCTGTCTGGCATTTGCTCCTCTTCATTGACAAGTTCTTTTCTTTCATGCATACTTACCAGAGCATTACACAGCCCACCATTGTCATCAAGTTCATAGCACATCAAGAACTCACTGATATTTATTTTCACCCTAAAAGATTCAGGTTAGGATGTCCTGCTGCTGAGGCAATACTGAAGGAAGGTCACATAAATAAAAACACATAAAAGAGGAGCTGAAATTAGAGTCCTTCTGTGTTTTCTTTACATAACTGATGCTGCCAAAACATTTTGCTTGCATGCACAGCTGAAAACCTCTGGCTGAGCTATGTTCAGGAGTAATATTCATATTTAGTGGCCCCATTCTGGCCTATGTTAATTCTTAACTTATGTGGTTTTATCGTAGTGATTGTTCAGTAACTTGGCAATGTATTTGTTTCGTAGCAATTTTACTATCTTGACAAATTTAAGGTTTGTTTTCATTTCTTGGTACTATAGGGAAGTCATGCAACGCATAATTCTTTTTCTCTCCTATTGGAATCTTTGTTGATTTAAGATACTATATGTAATGTGTCCTGGTTTGTTAAAGTCATCCATGCTTAAAGCTTATTTTTTACATTCTGTACAGGGCAACTAGGCAAGTTCTATGTCTGTTGGATCACCTGGAATAATACTGTACACTTCAACTAACTTTGTGTCCCAGCCTTTCCAAACAAAAAAGTGGGATTTCTCCCTTGAGGTCAAGTCAAACTGTGTGTCTTTGTGCTACTGTATGAAACTCTCTCAATCTCGGGCAATTGTAATCATCTTGTCTCTGCTTCTTTTTGTGGTTGTGTGTCTATCTGGAAACTCAGCCATAACTTTATGTATTCCTTAAGCCACAATAAGCTAGCAACACTGCCAAACAAGCAGCCTTACCTTCTCCTTGTTCTCACCTCCACATTTTCCTTGTGACACAAGTGCTTTCCCAGACAAAGTAAAGAACCTGGCAAAACTAACCCAGGCAAAAAAAAAGTTAGTTTCAACCCATAAGTTTCCTGATGTGGTTCAGAGTGCACAAACACTTGCGCTAGCACAGACAAGGCACTGACACTAGAACAGCAGTGAATTAGGAGAGCAGGACGATGTCTTTGTTTTAGCAGTGCTAGCTAATGCCAATTTCGTGCACCTACCACAGTTTCAGTTCATTTCTTTATGGAGTCACAAACCACTCTCCAGCCAAACTTTGTGTATTATCAGGAAACCCAACCAAGGCTCCACTGCTGCAAGCTCATCAGAGCTTTGTCCTATTGCTCAATGTCAACAATTCTGTAATTCTTCAAAATTTGTGAAATATGTTTATATGTCTATATGTTTATTCCTTATCAAAAGCATGACACAACAACCCTCTTGCCTGACACCACTGACTTGTGTTATGTTTCTTCATCTCCTAATGAAAAAAATCTGTTTGTCCTTGTATTCTACCTTCTTGCTTTCATGTTCTAATTAGATGTACTTCTCATTTTTACAGCTCACAATTTTATTTGCCACACAGAATTCTCACTACCCTTGCAAGTATTTGCTATTTCCAAGTTCACGTCTCTTTTTCCTAAATATTATACCTTTACATTAATACCTAAGCCTCAGAGGAAACTTCACCCAGAATAGTTTGCTAGATTTCATCTACTTGCACATTTCAGAAAGGCAGTTTTCAATTCACTGTATCCATACATATTTTCATTTTGAAAACAGTTTTCTTTCAGGAAAATTAAGCGATTTAAAAGGTTAAGTAATTTAAAAAGTTAAGTAATTTAATTATTGACACAAATATTTTAATGAGATGTAATAAGAGTTTTTTATTCCCTCTCTTGCTGCTGCCAGCTCTACTTGACTACAAACCTTGTGATATTTGGTGTTTTTCTTAAAGCACTATGCCTCAGAGTCCTGTATGGACACAAGGATTCAAACTTGTGTTTAAGAAACTATCACCAGTAGTTATGGAGAAAAGTTTTCAATGTGGTTCCTAAATTTCCAATAGCTAAATAAACAACTTAAAATGTATTTAATGAAAGTTCATCACATTTAAGCTAATCTCAAGATACTTTAGTGATGCTTGTTGTGATATTTCAGACATGTAAATGGCTCAGAATTGTAAGAGGTCATGGCAGAAGAGCTCAATATTGACTCATCCTTGTTTATACCACACAGCTGGGAATCATGAGCAACTACCATCTTCTGAGTACATGAAGGCTTGTCTACACTGTAGCGCATCTTGTATGAGGGTACCTTACCCATGTCCGGCTTTGACAATCGATATTGTTGATTCCTACAGCCAGTATATTTATCTCTACACTGATACTTCAGCTGCATGTGTTTGGCATTAAGACTTCTGTGAGCAAACACGAGGATCTTTGTGCTTCATGAGCTAGAGCCACTCCAGATTTTGTTCTCAATCTGCTGTTAGAAAACTTGTTTCTTCTTGTCTTTCTTAGTGGAAGTGGTTTTAGTTCATCTATATATGTATGCAAAAAGCACAAGCTTGTAGCCTCCTGTGTGAGACCTCCTGTGTGAGGTGCCACACTGGCTGTTCCTTGCTACACCTTTCTAGCTTAGCTGTGAATGCTGAACAGATTGAGATCTCCTGCTACTTCTAATGCTCTCCTGAAAAGTAGATTTGACAGTTGAGACCACTGTATTGATACCAATCACATTGGTTGAGGCAGATGACATATGTCAGTAGTTACCTAGCTAGATTGGACTTAAGAGTGGTGTGCTCTAATCTCCCGGACTGTCCTTACTGGGCTACAGTTGCTTGCTTGCTGCTTGAGATAGTCACCAGGATCCTCTCTCTTGAACAGAATTGCATTTGGGATGCTGTAAGGGGAGTATAAGAAAATGCATTAAACCTTGGCTCCTGGCAGACCACAGACTTGCCCTGAACTGGCCAATCTCTCTTGGGCTTCTTCTGATGGTGAAGAAGATGGCGATGTGGACTCTGGTGGTTTGGCAAAGAGGTCCTTCTCCCACATCCTTCATTGCTTGGTATCAGTTACCTATGACACCCTATCCCAAAAGCAAAGGGCTTTGGATTGCCAGAATTTCAGTGCTCAACTTGCTGAATGTCTCATGCAGCTTGTTACAGAATTGGCAGGTATGCTGGGCTTGTCTTCTTTGCAAACCTAATGCAGCCTCAAGTTTCTTGAACTCACTGTTTGTCAGTTTATGTGAAGATGCCCAGCCTCACCACAGTATTTTCACATTGCTGTCTGCGAGCCTTCCTAGCAGTTAAGGCCTATATGTAAGCACAGTCCAGACAAAACTCAGGTCTCATGGACTGTATTACTTTGTGCCAGCACTATAGCTGCTCATAGACACATGCTAAAAATGACTGCTTTGTGGACTGCTAAGCACGGCTTTTTGTAGAGTCCTCTGGAGGATGTGGCCTACAGCTGTGGAGAAGTGGCAAGAACATGAGGACTTGGACTTCTAGCAGCCCACATGGCCTGCATAGATACTCTTGGAGGACAGTAATAGAAAAGGAGCCAAGGATCCATTTAATTCATTCCAGAATAGTGTACCTAGGACGTCAGTAAGAAACTCTCACGAATATTACAGATGCCACCCTGAGTGACATGCTCAAGGCCTCGTAGGAAATACCAGCAGATACAGGAGTAGTCTTCCAAACCAGGACCAGTTCTTTCCTTAGACGTCCATTCTTCCTTTCCTGTGTGTTCTATCTAAGTGGCAGAATGCCTTCCAACCACCGTGGTGGGCGAGTGAGTTACTAAGATACCTCTTTCCACTGCACTGCCAGCTCCCTCAGTGATAGTACAAGCGTCAACAGATGTCATATTGGCTAAAACTTTGTAGATTATCTGCACCACCATGGAACTGAATCAGAGGTTATCAATGTCTAGAAATATTAGTCTAAAAGCCAAGTACAGAAATTTTTAATATGATTTCTGTAGGAGCATGATAAAACTAATTTTTGAGTAACATCTTGCCTAAAATTAAGCATAGTACCCTACTGCAAAAGGGGAAGGTGGCAGGGAGAGAAACAAAACGTCTGGTATATGGTAGATGGGGAATGATGAAAACGTATAAACGCCACAATAAGTGACAAAGAATAAGATTAACTAACAGATATCTTAATTCATCTTTATTATCTCTGAATTAATTCTAAATACAGGAAAATGAGTCATTCATGGGAAAATACCTATCTATGTAAACTGGCTGGGAATGTCAAGAAAAAATGTTTTCTGTGTTCTTTCAGTAAACTGTGTTTGCTAAAAGAATGATAATAAAGTCTGTATCTTGTGAGCATTTTTATAATCTTTCCAATAACTTACAGAATACTATTTAAATGTAGATTGCCTTTTACAGCGTGACTTCTGAACAAAGAAAAATTATTGGCCTTTTGATACCATAGGAATTCACTACAGGGACAATCCTATCAAAGCAGGTTGTCATTATTTTATGAGCTTCTTTTCCCCCAACATAAATGTCATTCTTTAAAAGAAATAGCGACGTAATATAAAGTATATTTTAATCATGCCATCTAATTACAAAGAAGAGTAAATCACTTAAAAACCACATGCAAAGTGTCTTCACAACTGTATAAAAAAAAAGAATAATTAGCAATAAAATAGGATAGTACCATTTTGACAGACTAATGGAGTACATGGGACTTGGGGAATGCTTCTCCCATTGGAATGCACGACCAAGGCAAAATATTGCTAAGTCGTTAGAGGAAATTCAGATAATTTGGTTAGTTATTTAAATTTATCAAATAACAACTTTGAAACTGCCTTCATCCCAAATTCAGATGCATTTTTTGAAACAGATTTCTTTTGTAGTTATACAAGTCTTACAGATGTGTTAAGTGCACTGATCCATGTACAGTTCTACTTATTTACACCAAAAAATGCTTAAGAAGAATAAAGCCCCACCACTAAAAATGTCTGGGTGCATCTTGGGGAAACTCTGACAAAAAAAATGATAGCTTTACTGAGACCACAACCACAGTCCTGGCATTAAGGAATGGGCATTTTAAAAATATTATTTCAAATTCAATATTAACATATATTCTTCCATACTAAGCTCCACTTTCAGATGAGATAGGTTGGTCACCATCATTTTTACTATTGAAAAGCTGTCCTGAAACTTCATTACTTTAATACTTAGAAACCTTCTTTGCATTTTCTCCTGTTTCAGTTCATTTTCCTTGAATACTGGCGACCTGTCTTGCTTACAGTGATCTAAATCAGGCCTTAGAAGTGCCTTGTATTTGTATACTAATTATTCCCTATTGCTATAGGGAATGCTTCACCTGATACATATTAGGCTAGCTTTTGTCTTTTTCATGAATGTAACACGTAGTCCCCTTCTAACTAACCATTACAACCCTCTTTTTTATCATCTCAAAATGGTGAATTTTAAAGTTCCCCAATCAAACTTTGTCAGCCAGTTCTGTCAGCACTGGCTTTTTGTGCCACTGTCCCATACGAAAATATTAAATCAGAACAAATCAAGAAAACAAGAAAAGCATGAATATTGATAATTTAAGGACTTTACCACTTTAGCTGTCTATTTGCCCTAAACAACATTCTTTAGCCCCAAAATATTATGGTGATGTTGTAGTTATTTTACGGCTAACTTTATCTCAAAGTCACTGTTCGTGTCTTCTCATTTCCGCAAAAAGCAAAGTTCTACATATCATGGTGGTTTTTTTTTTTTTTGAAAGTTTCAGATGAATTGATTGGGGATTTGAAAAAAAAAATCTAAAAAATTGAAAGGTTTTTCATTTCTCCTACAACCTTACTTGAGTGAGTCATCTGCACTTATTATAGACATTTCTTTTTATTTGTCTATCTTCTCCAGAAAAAAAGTGCCTTTGTCTAGGTATTTCTGGAAATATTTGCCATATTCTTTTTAATGCCTCAAAAACCTGTAAGATCTCTGTGGAATTTACAGCATTTGCTGCCTCATTTTGAAGGACAAGAAATCTGCAAGGATCACCAACAGACTTTATAAAAAGAGAAGTGAAGCTGAACAAATTCCTGAAGTCTGAAATATGAGAAAGCAGTAAACAACAAACTGTGTATTTAGATTACAGTTCCAAATCAGACTGATTGAATGCATTTAAGAACATCACGAACAGAAATGTAAGAAAGAAATGTTAGTCAAGTTTTAACATGCTGACAGATAAAATATTGCTAAGGAAAGCAAAGCTCTTTCAGGATGCAGCAAAGGGGACCAGTGTTTTTCCTCACAACCATATCACCTATACATCCATTTTGTAATAGCTACAGCCTATTATATTTTTTTTTCCTGAAGTAGATGTTACCTACCAGGTATTTTTTCTAGAAACTTCTTCAGAAGAATTAAGTAAGTTCTGTAATAAAGCTGACAGGGAACTAGTTTAGAAGTTAGTAGCTAAAGATACTATGAACACTTTCAGCTTAGACCCTGTATTCAGAGGCTCCCACAGATTTATTGCACAGGCCCTGTGCTTTTTAAATGGGTAGTCCAGGATGTCCCACATCATCCCAAATATCACTATGTTCATTTGGACAAAACTTCCCTTGATCTTTGGAATTTAACATTTCCTATAAATATTGTTATACATTCTTTTCTAAGACTAATGTTTACCCCCATTGCTTGAGAATGTTCCTAAAGAACTATTGTTTTTTCTCTTAAAACACCCAAAATATCAAGAATTCTATTTTCAACCACAAGAAAAGACACTGTGAGATGCTCCTACAAAAGATTCATTCTTCCTTGTGCATGTCAGTCATTTTCTTAGAAACTGGCTTAAAGATATCATCCAAGACATTCTTCAGATGTAAAAAGAGATCTGGGAAAATCCCAGTATTAGTTCTCACGAGACTGAATGTGTGTGTATGGGTGCACTGGATGCTCTGTGTGTCTATGCACATACAGTTTGGATAGCAAGTAATAGCAGTTCATGAGAGAGCTGTATCTTGAAACTTTAAGGTAAATGGTGAAGGTCTAGGCTCCAGGAGCCTGCTAAGCACTGTAACCCTCTTTCATCACACCACAGTATACTTACACATTTCCAGTGCAAACCACAAGCTCTGATCCACCACTCTGAAAACACAATTATAGACACTGTCTTTACAAAGCCGCATCCTGCCTGCTGGCTATCTGGCTGGGGTAGCCATGTATCAGTTCTCCACCCTGCTCAGCTGGGACATCATCACAAATCACACACCAATGAATGACACATGCAAAAACTGTCTGCAGTAGTAGCTGCAGGAGAGGGAAAAACAGTTCAGAGAAAAGAAAAAGGTAAACACCACGTAAGAACAGGGGATGACAAGAATGATGGGCAGAAAACAAAAATGACAGTCTCAAACTGCTCCACATACAGAGAGGCTTCTTCAGCAGTAGCTTGTGGTCCCCTCAGACATTTTGCCTGTTTTGGAGGAAACAGTTCACTGGAAACTTTTCAGTAGTTATGAAATGAAAGGCCTGTATTGATTTCTGTGCCACGACTACTGCTCTAAAGGACTATATTTGGCAAATAGTAAATACACACGACAAATATTTAAAAAATGGGAGATAAGAGTTACATACAGACTTTCCCTGTGCATTTTGTTTCTCCCAGTGAAAGGACGATTTATAGAAATTTCTTCAATACTGTTCATTGTAATAGCTGTAAGTCACTCCAACACATACAGTAGTCAGATATTTGATGTAATTCTCAGGTAGATGAAGGCAAAAGGCAATCTTATTCCAATGACTTGCATAGTTTATTGATATAATCCTTGTAATTAACTCCTACTTTTCACACATGGACCTCAAACCCAAATGTAAACTGATATTCCCTTCAGCTAAGTATGTAGTGTAAATCACTGACATCATTCCATATAAATATCACAATTTAGGATACACACCCCAGTTAGCCTAACATGATTAAGATAAGTATCTTTAACCCTTCAAAGACTCTTGTGTTTTAACAGTCTGCCTCTCTTCAGTGTGTTAAATGGTACAACTCCTAAATGCAATTTATCATGTACCTGAAAAGATCCCACAGAAACAAACAGAAAAATCTAAGCAAGCAAAATGCAGAAGTTTGTTATCACAAAAGTTCATTATCATTCCGATCGCAGACCATCAAAATTATGCAGTGAAGATCAAGGTGGATTTTCTTCAGAATCAAGGGAGGTTGAGATCAGCATAATTTGCGTCACACACACAATTTCTGGAACCTATTCCTCACTGTCGGCATAGGCTCTCTGCTGTTTATGAAATGTGCAAGATTTGCCCCTTTGTGAATGAAGGCGAAAGAGACGTTGCTGAGTTGATGTCTGAGGAGGAGGAGTGGAATGCAGAATAGGACTTCTGTACCCGCAGAGGAGATCTTACGAAAAACAGTCCGCTGTTGTCTGAACTAGTAGGATTTTGTGTAGGACTATAACTGGTAATGCCTATTTGTAATGAAGGGAGGAATACTGAATGGGTGTTGTTCCGTGACCAGAATAAATCAAACAAAAGGAAACAAATCATATTCACTCACAAACGTGCTTGCATAAATAAGACATGTAGGGTAGCAGTAACAGAAAAGTTTATCATCTGACTCATTTTGGGCCTCCTTTTTGCTTGCCTGAATATCTATCGATAAGATCGGTATTGTTAACACACCCAGAAGAGCCCTGTCTTCCCACTGCTTCAGCTTAAAACACGTCATTTGTCACACATTACGTTGTTTCTGCTTCTACATGGTGAATCAACTTAATTATTAAATATAAAAACTAGTAATGTAAATGCATCATTCATTAGCAACCAATTATAAACTGCATTTTCATTCTCTCATACAGTTTGTCTACCAATTGGTGAAACTACTCAGATTAAACCAAATGGTGTCTTTCCTCCACAATAAAAAGTGCAAGAGAAACGTGTTTCAGTCAATTCCCCCCAAAACACTGTGTTCTCTCCCAAAATCACCATGATATTTTATCATCCCAGTTCTGTTCCAAAACATTAATGGATATTGAGAAGCTGCAGTATTTTTTTAATAACTAAGACTGATACTAGTTCCTTTTTCGCCACTTTGGTTTACTACTATTGTAGCCTTCCCCGGTATTTTTCTCCTGCCTGGAAATTACAAGATGTATACTAAATATAAAGTAGGTTCTTCCTTTGAACTTTGAAAGACAGTCATCATATTTCTTCTAATGCAGAGCATCAGAAAATTATATGAATAAAATACTTTCCTTTTGTTTCACATTTCTTTGACTCTAGATCAAAGATAGCTTTCTACTGGTCCATCACACTTCCCATAGTTTCATTTCCTTGAAAATACATGTGCTATCTATATATAAAAAAAGCTATGAACAAATTTTGCTGTTCACAAATTATTGGCTCAGTCATGCTTCTGTTGGTATCAGCAACTATTTTGCCATTCACTTGAGAATATACATAAATATGCTCTGTATGATTACATAGACGTGGCACCTTCTCTCTAAATCTCTTCAGCAATTTCCACTTAAGGCAGATTACATGACTTTCTCAGCCCTATGAGGAGCTTCAACACTGAACTCTGCCTAATCTTGTCTGATTAGAAAGCTTATGCTCTGTTCTGGTGATGGGATTTATCGTGTACAAGATTTCAACATGTGAGCCTCTCATGATATTTTCTTTCTTTAAATTCTCAAGGTGAAGATCTTTTTACTGCCTGCATCATTAAATACAAGAACAAACACTTATAAATGGCCTACATTTTCATGCAGCTGATAAATAGAATGATTTTATTCTTGATAATGATCTTCACTGACCTACAGGCTCAGCAACAGAATCTTCAAAAATATTATTATTTGCTAATTTGTATGAGGAGTTTTTGATAATTGTAAATATAAACAGAAAGGTAATCCATTCCTCAACAATATTTTCAAGAGCTAAGGTATTTAGCAGATGTGATATTAATTTTGTCTGTAAAAATTTCTGAATAATGTAGTTTTCTTAGCTTACAGAATAAGGAGAACAAACATAATGCAGTATATAGTAAGATTTATATTAGAACTATATCCAGTGAAGTCTTTCTTCTAGTCTACTACTACAGAGAACTTTGGAGAAAAATATTCTACCGCATTTGAACAGCTGCCATTCAAAATATGTGAAGATCTCTAATAGTTTATTTGAATAAATATCCAGCTAAGAAGCGTATGTAAATCTTCAGTGGAGTTAAGCACAAAGCCACATCCATAATCAACAAGTACGCTGTTATTCTAAATGTCGTCTTACGGTCCTAACTGACACCACTGATGTTAATGGAGTTTTAGTCATTCTGGTTAACAGGAGCAGGAGCAGAACTTCTCAAGCTGTCCCGGAGCTATTACTAAAAGACAATAGTCTGCCATGATATTTACCTGAGGTTCATAAACAGGTCATCAGTGGCAATGTGGGGTAATCAGGGAGTACACCTAAGCTCCTGGATTGAAAATGGACTCATTAATTTCAGTGGGGCAAATCCAGATCTATATAAAGGGAAACGTAATTATAATCATTCAACATTGCATTTTTTTTTTCAGGATCCATTTCTGGTTTTCCCAGGCTCTAACTGGAATTATTTCTCATATTATTCTGAATTATCTCAGTCTCCTTAATTACCCTGCTGTAACTGCTCTAAGAATCTTGCAGTGGGGACAAAATAATTTTGTTACATTTGTGCGCAGCATTTAGTACAGCATGGGAGGGTAGGCGAGAAGGGGACTGACCTGCCACAAAACCAGCCTGTAATAACTGCAAAGGAAACTTCAAACTGTTATGTAAAGGCAAAGTGTTGTAGGTGATGTTACTTCATCCTCACTTGGGGGTCCTATCCCAGATAAGAGTTAATAACAGAAGGAAGAGTTTCTGCTTTTAGCTTATATTTGAAAAAACATACTTTCTTGAATAAAATGTTAATGGCTTTGAAAATAAAATGGCTTTTTTTTCTTTTTAGAAGGTGGAACTGAAGAATCAGTGTATAACAGCAGAAAAAAATTAATCCTTTCAAACAGTTGCTGGGAGCCTGTACCTCAGACAGTTGGGCGTCAAAAATATTCTTCTAACAATTGGCAGACAAGCTTTTTATTAACAAAAAAGTTCTTCCAAAATTCCTTTGCATTAATCCTGGTATAAATCATACTAAAATAACTACAGTAAAATTACATTATCGATAAAGACAAACACTCGAAACACTGGAAATGTCAGAGCTTTCTTAGCCAAGGCATTTGCATCAGATATTACCAGGATTGGTGGTGGACAGAAAAATAGAAAAAAACTAATTTTTTGAACAAATAATTGAATGTAATCTTCCTCTGAGTCCAGATATTGAATTTAACTTTGTAATTCAATATATTCTTCAGCCACACCCTATTGTTTTATAATATTCTGCATATTCATAGTATTATGAAACAATATGGAGAGGCAAAAGACAGAAGGCTCTAAAGTGAGATCCCAAGATTTAGTTTCCTGGGGTATAAAGTAGCGTCACTAGTGACATCTGCCTTCTCACAGGTGCAAGAATCACCGAGAAGAAGATCAGACCAGAGTAGCTGATGGAATAAAAATAAGAAGAGACGGATACAAAAAGTGTGTGTGGGGGGAAGCAGGGCTGATTGTTAAGCACATTCCACAAAGATTAGCGCCCCACAAAAATACAAGAGGATGAAATAAGCTAATATGGTCAGTCTCCCTGAGTACCTACCTAGTCTGTTCCCCAAAATTTAGGGAGCATTTTTTAAGGACTGTTTTAAAGGAAGAACTGCAAGGTTCACAATCGGAAATAATTATGGAATTAATAAGGACTGCAGCTGAAACGGGGTCACTATGAACAGATTTTAGTTGTAGTCCAGAGGATAAATAAATGGATACAGTGAAGATGGGGAATGCTGGACTTTATTTGAGGGACTTGATGTTTCAAAAGTACCATTAACACACAATCTTGGAGGAGTGGGGGTAGGGATAAAAGACATCAGAATCTTAATTTCTGAAGCATTCATTAGCAGAAAAACTTCATAATATAGCAACAAGCAAAAGCAATAGGGATCAAAGATAAGAAGCTGTACATAACTGGAATGGTTATACATAAAGAGCACACATTTAGGGTTCTCTTATGAAATACGGAGGTATCAAGTGACTTGCCCATCATTGCAAGCAAAAATTGTTTTATAAATTAGTGGGAATGGAACAGAGGTCTTTTGACTATCACTCTTGTACTTTTATCACAATATTACATGATAAGCTAGATGAGGTCAGGTTGGCCAGCCTTTGAATTAGAGAACTCCCCAGAACACATCAGCTGCAAAACATTTTTGTATTTCCTTTGGCATGCCTGTTCCATCTGCACTTAAAGCAAACCTTATCATTAAGAACAGAGTGACACCTTCTTTTTGTGATTTCATCAAATTGTATCTTGAGTAATTAAATTATTTCTACCAGAATTCTTCCTGCAATTTTTGATGCATGCTATAATTGTCTTTATTCTTGTATTAAAGGTACCTAAGGAACACTGCTTCATTTGATTACATTGCCACATTTCATCCCAAAGGTGACCACATTCATTGCTGTTGAACTGATTCTTGTATATCAGGAACAAGAATAGTACTTTCTGCTTTACAGGTGTTAAATAAAAGTAAGATACTATTATAAATGTACCTCTCAACTGCCATAGACTGACAGATTTAATTACTGGGAAGAGAATCACAGAGCAAATTGTTATTATAATAACGCACAGAATGCTCCTGCAATTAAGGACTGGCTTTCTGTTTTAAAGCCCACTATGCAGTCTGTAATATTCCAACAGTCTAAAACAGCCTGGGGCTTTATGAATAATATGTTATTAGTACAGATGGATTTTTTTTTCTTTTCTAAGAACAGTGTATAGATTTCTGCTTCTCCCTACTGAGTTGGAAATAATCTTCTCCTGTTTTGAACCTACATCTAAGAAGTAACATTTTCAAGCAGTTAATAGATGGAGCCATTTCACTATATTAAAAAATGATAGTATTTGGAAAATTGTTATTGAGCATGCAGCATAATTACTTTTCATGACCTCATTTCTTATGACATTGATTCCATCATTTATCTACAAGGGATTTTGTTTCCCATCCCGCAATCACAATGATGTCGGTGCAAGTGTACTGGGATGATACTACAATAACAGAAGAAAAAACGCTACCTTTATTTCCATAGTACCTTTCATGCCAAAATCAGCTCAAAGCACTATAAAAGATACCCAGTCATCAAACACAGAAATTTGTTTCCTACATTCAAATTCAGTATTTAAAATGGCTGCCCTTTGACTTTAGGTGTATTGGTGGAACTAATATTTTAAATATAGAGGGGCTGAAGTGACAAAGTTTTATGGTGAAAATTCACTGGTCTTGCATGAACTGTGGACATGTGTGTATACACCAACAGAACACAGAGAATTTGGGAACTCAAAGCATTTCCTCCTCTCGGCTCACAGCCTTACAGCCTTGCAGCCTTGTCTTCTCCAGTGACTGCCAGTCAGACCTTTTTTCTTAAGAGTAGCCAAAAGAATTATTGCAAAGATGAACCAGAGAACGGTGGAATAATACTTTTAAATAAAGCACAACATCAGTTAAGCATTAGTAAATGAATTTTAACAGCATTAGAAAAAAAATGATTAAATATCACATCTTTTGATTCATGCATTTTCTAGAGTACAGTTTTCCTTTTGCCCCTCCTTATACGAGACCATGATTTTTCATAAAGTACCAGGACAACTGCTTATATCCAGTAGTCATAATGGAGAAAAAAGCATGTAGAAAAGTTTGCATTGCTTCGAAGAAACATGAAAAAACTGCTAGGAAGGTCAAATTAAAATTAATAGTATTAGTTCACACTCATAAGTGTTACCTGTTGGTGTGACAGACCTTGTAATTTATGAGATGGACTGATGACACATAGCAGTAAAAAAAACGCAGATATTGCCAAATGTCCTAACAGATGAGGATGTCCAGCACTTCACAGGATGAGACAAGTGCTGCCTATGTTACCCAGTAGCACAAGGCAATAGGAGTCAATTTGTGCAGTGGAGTGGCTGACGCTGAAGACCGATGTCCCTTCTGTCTGCGTTGCAGGCCTTGGTCCCATGAACTGAATGCCGCCAGCGGTCAGTGAGCATTAGGTGCGTGGGCGTGCACCTCCTGGTTTAGTTTCATCTAAAAGAAAACTGGTTTGTGTGGTCTGAGACTGTTTTACAATGCAGACCAAAGCTTAGTGAGATAGTTGCTTCAAAACTAAAAGACTAGAGAATATGCACCTTTAATTAATTAGATGATGCTCATCTGCTAAGTGAATATTGAATTAATACCATGGCCTAGTGATAGTGTTGTACAAAGCACTTTTTACAAGAAATGCCAGCTTAAATGAAAGAGATTGTGGACCTTGAGAAAAATCAGGTAATGATAAGGGGAAATTAAAACTGATTAGGTGTATCTAGGTTTATTTTTAAATGGTTGCCACTTTTCTATGGAAAAACTAATTCTTTTCATATGCAAATTTAGGATTTATAGAATAGTTTGAATAGAATTTAACTAAGTGCTAAAGCACCCAAACTTGCTAACTTTTTCCTGAAAAAACATCCAAGAAACCCCCAAAGGAACGCAATTAGGTAACTTTTCAGACCAGATATTCAGATCATGTAAAGCACTGTAGCTCTATTTAAACCAACAAGGTTTTTGTTTATTATTATTACTTGGGTTATGTACCACCCAATGGCCTTGATCATGGTCCTAAAGGGACAGGACATGTCCTGATAATGAGCAAAAATAAAGATAGTTCCTGTTTCAAAGAGATTACTGTATCACCTTCAAAGACAAGGAAAAAATAGGTAAGTTGGGTGCAAGGAAAGGGACAACAAAGTAACAGTTAAACAAAAAACAGTCATGCAAAATGATATAGTTACGCTAAAAATGAGCATAGTGTAGTCATGTGGCAAAATATTATAAGCATCAGGGGAAAAGATTTGGAAAAGGAGAGTGAAGCAAATGATTTCAATGTTTTTGTCACAAAGGTTTTCCCAGTCACAGGGACAGAAGAAGAGGATGCACGAAGGAGGCTGCCTGAAGGAGATGGTAATTGCTGGGCAACAGAGACTATGGATGTGGCTGGGGTGAAGACTAGAATCAGCTTTCCCAAAAATTTGTAACCCACCTGGGCAGGACACGTGCCAGTAATAAAAACCCTGCTCTGTAGAAATAAAGAAGGATAGACAGTGGCAGTTTTTACAGTAATAAGTAAAAAGTAAAAGAATGTGACATAAGAATACCATCTAATATTTTTTCTGGAAAATGCAATGGAACTGAGTTGCCATGTAATTCTCTAGTAAATGTTTTTTCCTGTACTTCCTCTAGATGCATCCTGTACCATTGTGAAAAGTAAAATACAAAATAAGTTTAGTTACTCAGTTATTTGTTTCAATTATCACTGTAAGAACAGAAAATATGTACCAAATATCCAAAGAAATAAATTTAGACTAGCCTGGATTTCCTTTTATTTTAACTCTTCCTTGGAAAAGGTTAAAGAGTAGAAATAAAAATCATGTATTTGGAAAAAGTGATTTTCAGTTCCGGAGATGACCCCAAAATTCATTGTCTTTCCCAGTATCACAGACATATGAAGCCTGTTTTACACTACATAAGAACAAAGATGTAGTAGCTTCATGGAATAATAACTGCTCATGAAAGTCATGCTAACTTCTTTAGAGCCTAGTTCTATTCCCTTTTAAGTCCATAGGAAATTCTTACCGAGAGTATTGGATTTTAGGTCAGGCCCTTTATCATCTCTGAATGATTCATCAAGCAAATGCATCAAGTACATAAAGCAACACTATACCACAACCATAATACATACCATAACTAAAACACAGAAGATACTGAAATGTGTTATTTGTAATAGAACACATACAACATGTACAATAAACAGAAAGCAGACTAAGCAGGGGGATCTACTTCCAAGGCTTACGCAGGAAAGTCGTCGTCATCACCACTGGATTTAACAAGTACAACCCTCTGATTACCTTGCACAACTCCAGCCCTGCCTAGCTTATATCCCTTAAACGAGCACAGCTACAACACCACTCTTACAACATCTGAAATGTATCTCATGAATAATAAATATAATAATATGGCAAAAATTATCAAAAGCAAATCAATTAATCAAAGACAAACTTCAATAGCAAACCTCTTACTGTTTTCAACTGGAGAAGGACTTGCATCATCTATGAATTGTTGTAGTCTGTGGAAGAAAGAATCAAAACGTTAAGAGGGAATAAAATTTATTATTCGCTAATATGCATAGTGTTAATGGCCAAAGAGCTTCTTGACTGCAGGTCTATACTTTAAACTTAATTTAATATAGTTTGATATTTTAAATGTAGTACCACAGCCAGTGATTAAGACCAGCCTCAAGGCAGCCACTGCAATGGCCAGGGATCAGATTTACAAATGATGCTCTGCAGCTGGTGCTTAATGCACATTCATTAGAAATAAATGATTTCAAGATAGGTATAATCTAAAGGGTTTTAAATCAAAAGACTAGATCAAATCAGTACTATCTGAGAAAGAATTCTGGCTTTACTTTCCTTATATTATTTTGGATCTATACAGGTTGCTCTGAGGAAATATATTCATATAGGCACAAATCCCATTAGCTCTGGGATACAATGAATTATTACAAATCATGTCAGTCAACAATGTCTCATTAGAGAGATGGAATTTGATTATTTTCTTTCTTGCAAACTTACATTCCATCTGGATGCAGGTTTTCCACTTTTAAAATCACAGTGCAAATCTTTGCCTGCATTAATAAAGGACAATCATTCAGATGAAAACTAAGTATTTACCTTGCCACTACTCTGCATCTTCTTCTCACTGCTGACTTTACTCTGTAAAGTAGATATAAAATCTAAGAATCATAAAGAATTGAAAGGAAACTCATTTAATCCATTCTCTTGCCCAAAGCAAAATCTAAACTATTGACAGCACTTGTCCTTAAACCTCCAGTGACAGAGATTCTACAATCTGCCTGGACCATCTATTCCAGTATTTAGTTAGTCAGTATCCTGGCTGTTAAAATGCTGGATTTCTCTTTAACGCTTAATCTAAATCTCCCTTGCTAGAAAGTGAGCTGTTATTCTCTGTCCCATTCATCCACTGCTGTTTCTTGTGCCATTTTCAGATATACTTTGCATATTTGAACACAGTTATGAGAGCTTCCTAAAGCCTCCCTTCTTTTGCCTCAACAGCCATATTTACTCAGCTGTTAGGCAGGTCATATTTTCTAGGAGGTTATGCTCACTGATCCCTTGTAGGCTTTCTCCAGTTGTTCACAACTTTCCTGAAATATGGCAACCAAAACTGAACAAAATTCTCTAGTTTAGGCTTTATCAGTTTCAAATACAGCGGACGTATTAGTTCATACATCTTACTACTAAGGATACTCTTATTTAAGCATCTAGATACCGTGCTTGAGCATGGGACAGCAGTATGACACTGTTGACATATTCAGGATAGCAAGTAGATTCCATTAGAATCCTTCCCAACAGTATTTTATTTACTAATCCTCTTTTTAATCTCTTCCTAGGAATCATGAATTCTATTATTTCATGACTATGCTCACCAGTATTGCTTTTGATCTTCAAATTCTCACCCAACCCTATACACATGATTTCAAACTGTTAGATGCACCTCACCCTATTTTCTTTCTTACTGTCTGAATCAAAAATTTGGCTAAAACGTTCCATGAACTTGTTCATACTTTGTACCCTGCCATATGCTGTAATACTATCAAAGTTCAGCTGAGTCTGAAAAATAATCTCCTCTACCTCATATCCTTGGATTGATGGTCTGTATTTGACCAACCATGAAAGCACCTTTGTTATTTTTCCCTTTTATCATCACTAAGAACTTTAACCAGGTTTATCTCCTGATACATTCTGCCTCACAGAGCAAGGATGTATGCCTTGATATACAGGGTAATAGCTTATTCCTCTTCTTCTTTCTGTCCTTCCTAACAAGGTTTACCATTCTATATTCATATTTTAATCATGACACTTATCCAATGAAGTGTGGCTGTTAGGCCGAACAGATATATCACAGTCTTCATTAGGTAATAAGACTTCAGCTCCTCCTCTTTATTTTGACACTTTTTGCGTAAGTATACATTAGTAAAGGAAATTACTTAATGTGGTGGTTTGTAAATAAAACATAAACTCAGTTCTAGTCTGAGTTTACACTTTGAATTTAATTAATCTCAGCAGTTAGATTTTGTCTGCTAAATTTGTTTTTGTTGCATAAACAGGTGCTTTATTGTTTAGTTTCCAAATAGTGCAAAATGTTAGCAGGTTAGCACTGGGCAAACTCTAATACTAAGACAAATCATCCATAGAAACATTTTTATTAATATTAAGGGTCACAGAACTTTTTTAGAATGCAAATCTTGGATGCAAATTCTTTGAACAACTCCGTAATACCAGATATCAAGCTATGGAAATGTCATTGTTAATCTATCACCAAACACATATCCCATTGTGAAAATATATTTATATTACTATGGTGTTATTACCTTAGAAAAAAGTACATTTTGAGGTTGTTTTATAGACCTGTAATTCTGAAATATATCTGTGTCAATTAATGGACTGTCTGGTACAATTTTGAAAGTCTCCTTACGCTTTCATTTAATTTCCCTTAAGATCATTTATAGCCTAACAAGAAAACCTTTTAAGCCCACTGTCTCTTATTGAGAGTTCCTTTAATTACTGTTATAGTACAATATTTAACTTACTAATATAAATTAGATGTATCTTTTGTGGAATGTGCACCTTAATTTGAAATTTTTTAATGTATTGTTTATTTTAATGTATTTATTTTTATGTCTCGTTTAATAAATCATTTCTATATGTTTTCTGAGATAAATAATGTGATCTGGTAACAGTTGTACAGTACATATGTTATGTTTGGAGCAATATACTTACTAAGACTCCCAAGACAGTTTAGGAAAAGGAAATGATTGCAGAAGCGTGAGCAAGAAATTTCTTTGAACATGCACTTTCAGTCCATAAGATTCCCTAGCAGGATATGCACTTAGTCAGTGAAATACAAATTAAAGCAGTATTTTATCATTTAACAAGATGTTTTGTTGATCAGACTAGAAGGGAATCACATTGTTCCTAGTAGCTACTAAAATGTAACAAAATAATTTTAAAATAAGCATATTCCTGGGTAAAAGACATACCACATTTTTCTTCCAAATTCTGAGGGCTGTTCATCACTGCCGGCATACAGTATGCAAATGAAACTTCTTGCTCCAGCTGAGGCTGCACTATGCCCACTGAGTGATTCATCTTTGCAGGAGAGCAGGCAGCATTTGCACCGTTAACCTTCCCGGAGTTTTTAGTGGGGGAAGTGCTCTTCATCTTTTTGATGTGATTACATAAGAGTCTTGGTATGGAGACTACCCTAAATAGAAACATCTTTGGCTATGTCCTGGCCATGGACCTAGTATCAGCGTTCTTAGCTGTTTGGAGCATAGTACAGACTCTATATGATGCCTTAAGTCAATTTTGAACAGTTTTTTATCCTTTTCTGTGACACTTTCTATTATCAGAAGGCATCTACTCTAAATTATACTGGTGAAAACTGACACAATTTAGTAGTGTACGTAGAGCCTCAAAAGAGTAAGTTTCCTTGAAAAATGAATGTCTTGTAGTGAACAGTAAAGAAACTGTTCCCCTGCGCCCGCTCCAGCCCTTCCCAAGTTTTAATAATATAATGGAGTCCATAGAAATAAGATTTGTCCGCTACAGCATTTCTAACATCAATAAGTAACTCCTCCAAATTAAAAATAATAGCTTGCTAAGTAAATTTGCTTTTCTTTTGCTAGAAAAAACTTTTAAATTTTCCAGTAGAAAAACAAAAGGCTTTTTCTCCTCTTGATTTCTTCCTATCTTGATTTAGCCATAAAGGCCCACAGATGTCAGATCTCCTCACAATGAAAAGCTCACAAATGAGTAATAGAAAACAAAATACTTTGCATTTTTAAACTTCCAAACAAAAACGGGGAACAAACAAAACAAGAAATTAACTGAACTACTCGGTTGTTCTACTTGTGTGTTCTTTCTCATTCAATCCATCTTCCCTTGGCTGCTTATCTAAACTGCAGACTATTTTGGGTGAGGGGGCTGTTTTCTCACTTTCGTATTTGTCAGTAAAGATTGTTGGCGTTCCCTGCTAACAAGTAACAGTTATAAACAACAACATGTACATTCGCTTTTGTACAAACTCCCTAGAGTCCTTAACAATCCAGGATGAGGATTAGAAGACAGATTCAATATTTCAGCCTAGAAAGCTAGAAACTAACTGAGGTAGAAGAGATGAAGGAGTGTTCCAGAGAGCAGGAATGCAAGAAGGAAGCTGATAGTGCCAATAGTGGCAAGAAGCAATGAGAGGACAGAGAGGAAGCTAATGTTAAAGGACTGGAAGGCACATAAAGGGCTGAAAACCAGACACAAGYGAATCACTGTGGCATGGATGTGGCCCTCGTTTAGGAAGCTGAACGTTTCTAACAAGAAATCTGATATTATATAGCTCCCAGATATTTGAAATTGCCCAAGACAAAATGCTGCGGGGAGGAAAATTCCAAGCCTTACCATAACACTGTACAACAGACAACAGGGACTGGGTCTGAAAAAAGGGATGCCCGTTCTTCAGAGGCCAATTCAGCAATATCGCAGAGAGGGTACGACACACTTATTTTGCAGACACCTTTATCTGCAGCGCAATCCATTTCTTCTTTTTTTAGTGGAAAAGACAATTTTCATATGTCAATGCTGCCCCAAAATAGTAGGAAATGGATGATTTGGTTCAAAATGGAAATAAAGAGTATGTGCGTGTTTATCACTGAAGACACTGTATAATCAATAAATTCTCAACAACTTCTATGAATTTTTTTCAAAACTCGTGTGTGCACAGTGGTATGTACTGAAGCTGTTTATGAGACAAACATAATAGGGCAGTTTTTTGTTCGCGTAAATAGTCAGCTAGATGTAAAACAAYAGTCATAGTATTTTGTGACTTTAAAATCTTTAAAATCAGGACTTAAATCACATTAAGGAAGAGTATAAGATAGTTATAAGTTTTAAATGTCAGTATTTCTACCTGTTATGATACATAACTACAATTTTTAAACATTGTGTTAACAATTTTGCTTACTGCAATTTGACTAAGGCATGGTTCTCAGTGCACTTCTTGAAGATTTTGTGCAAAGCCATTATTTTCATTAGTTTAATTGAAATGATGTTACCTGCTTTATTTTGATTTAGAACTCTAAATTATTTTTCTTTTCTCATCTTGTAAGTAAAACTCTCATAATTCCCATATCACAAGATAATCATCATCAGATAAAATCATTATTGTTTAAAAATTTGCCCAATACAGATGGAACCACAGCTTAGAGAGTCTGATGTTTAYACCAGGCAAATTGGTAGAAACAATACTAAAACACAGAAATAATAGACACATGGATAAATATGGCATGGGGTGAAGTGTGAACTTGACTTTTTAGAAGAAAATCATGTATCACAAATCTTTTGGACCACTTTAGGTATACCTCAGCTCTTAATTTTTCTATTACAAACAGTATTCCCAGATCCCAGCTCTCCCTCGTTCATCATATACAGAATACTCTTATACCCCTTCTTACATTAAACTGAATATACTTTCAAATGCCAGTGAACTCCTGGCAAAATCCAAATTTGGCAGTGGCTGACACACATAATTAAAAGATGGAAAAAAAGCATGTCTTTGCTACTTTAACTACTTTTGTAATGCTGTTGCTTTACCACCCTGTTAACTTTCCTGCTGTCATAATTCACCATACTTCTTTCCTATATTAACTCTGCTTCAAATTTGAAAATCTGAAGTCTAAAACCGTGGTTCCAAAAATCATTTATTTCAGTAATGAGACTGTGGAACATTAATTCTAACTGTATCTAAAATCTAGGGTATCCAGCTGCCTCCTGAAACATCAAATCCAAGACTACGGAACATTTTAAAAATGAAGACAGCAACTTTGGATGAGAAACAGAAATGACTGTGGGAACCAAGTAAGGCATTAGAAAAATGTGCTAAAAATATATGTGTTCCCAGAGTAAGAAGGTGGACAGGACCATTCTGCAGTAGCTGATGTCTGACCACTTGTATCAATCAAGGTAAGAGGGGAAATGAAATCATAGGTAGAAATTCCAGCAGATATATGCCACCGACTTAAGGAAATGTCTGCATGGGTTGTTTTTTTCCCTTCCACTAAGGCAGTTCTACTGATGTTTCTGCTAGTGGATGCTGCACAGTGTAGGCAGGAGGTAGATGTCATTGCCATATCATCTGGTCCTGCTCAGGGCTATACCAACATAGAAAAATGTTTCCATATTTCTGTGTGAAGATGTGCCTGTAAAGATGAGATAATAATTATCAATGTTGTGAAGATAGCATTTTGACAAACGTAAGAGATGAGGTAGTATGGGATGAAGGATAACAACAAGGTACCTCTCAAGTCAAAAGGAAGGTCTGAGCTGGTAAGGTGAATAGACAGGATATTTTGGTATCTGAGGTTAATAACTATACTGATTGATAACAATATAATCCATACTGGCAAATCTCTTCTTTCCTAAAAAGTCTCACTTCCTGGCTATTTCTAATAACTACACCTTGTACCAGGATGTTTTCAACAACTGATAATATTTCAGAAAATAAAACTGGATGCTGACAAGGAAAACTGGAAAGCTCAATTTAAATTTTTCAGTATAGGCAGTGAATCTATTTCTTGATTGGTTATCCACTCTTAGCAATTCATTTAGCCTMTGTAAAAACTTAAATTTATTAATAATTAACCAATCTTTTAAAATCTGATTTAGAGTAACAGAAAAAAAAGCGTTATTTACAGAAAACATTAATTATAACAGCAGTAATTTTGTGCGAGTACACCTAATTCTGGAATGATGAGACCCTCAGATTTCAAGATAATGGTATGCTGTAAAACTTATTGTGAAACATTTTCAGGGGTTTAAACTTTTCTGCAGGCAAGGTAATGAAAACTAAGATATTAAAAAGAAGTTTATTCTTCTATCTAAACAAAAGTCTTTCAGATAACCTAGTTGTAAGTGATTACAATACTATAAAAGCACTAACTTTGTGGCATATACTTACTTTAAGTTTTCTCTCCACTGTTAATTTTTAAAGTTGTAGAGCACATTGAATTCAGACTTACCTAGTGTTTATTTATTAAAATATTCAGTTTTTCAGGTTTAAACCTAAAACAAGTTCATAGATTTAGCATGTAATTGTCACAAAAACTATTGCAAATATTATATAACCACAAACATCACAGCATAAATATTAGCTATTCATGAGACCTTATGAGATAGCAAGGCAAATTAATGCCCCCATCGTTTGGCTGACTGGATTTAGATTTCTATTTCAATCAGAGCAAGTCAAAGCAGGAATAATTCTTGTCTCCCTATTTTAGAGATGCTGAACTCCTACACTGTAGCATCTCAAAATGTTCTTGCCAGTGACTTCTAAAATTTCTCACAGATTCATTTTTTCAGAAAATATTATGAATGATACACTTGCCTCAGAGATGGCAAGGGCAAAAGTGCTCCTTAACTATGACAAGTTCTGAATTTCAGCCCATATTTACAGATTTCTTCTCTATTTACATGATATATTTAGATGAAGATTGACTTTCTGCCCCCCAAAAACAAGCTTTTCCAAATAACTTTATTATTCAGTGCTCCTATATACCATATGTTATATTTTCATGGGGTAGTCTGCACCTGATAACCCACAGCATTTTAGAAGTATCAGACCTTGAGAATAAGCACTTAGATAACATGCAGAAGATCAGAGAAAGAGGCAGGAGGGTTGCTGGGGAGTAGGAACTGTGCTGTGGAGTAAATCTCCTGTATGCAGCCTGCACTTATAGGACTGATAAAGTGAAGGGGATTTTTGTCTGTTTATTGTAAGGAAAGTGAAGTTTCACATGTGAAAATAAAGTGTGAGACTTCAAATTGTTACCAGTTACTTTCCATATGATTGCACAGTTCTGTAACATCCACTTGCCTAATGTTTATACTCCGTAAATTTTTTCTCATAAATGCCTGCCTTCTTCTAAATATATTCATAGCTGCAATTTATGCTGCTTTCTTGACATATCCAAAACCCTGTATGATGAGCAGTTCCAGACACTGCTCTCTCTAATATAACTAAGGCCTTTGACACACTCATTCTTACCATATGTATTGATAGATATGCTGAATTAGGTCATTCTTTTTGAGTTAGACAAAAGATTATGACCGATGCATTTCAGAATGTCAATTTTCTAAAATATATCTTCCTCCTAAAGCACCCTAAGAAGTTTTGCATATTAGTATGCATTATCACCATAAATATTTACATGTTAATTATTCAAATATCTCCTCTCTCTCGAGCAAGTTCAGTTGTCTTTCTAATCTTATCAGAGACCGTGCTTTCTCTGAGTACTGTCTGAAAAGTACTTTTAATTGTCCAACTATGTCTAAGAGACCGTACAATGGTGAGAACGTATGGCTTTTTGCCAGCCCATAGGGGATTAACCTGTTGTCCTTCCCACAGGGAACGCGGAGCTTTCCCTATACCTCCATCTAGCGGGGAGGAAACAGGAATTGCTCCGGGGCTGCGAACTGGGCAGGTACCCGCGGGCAGAGCGACTAYGTTCTGCTGATTCGGCTCTTACGAAGAGCACCCAGGAATACAGGCAGGTCCGGCTACTTCCCACAGACATGCCTGTAATGTACGTGACTTCATGAGTGCGGAAGCAGGTTCTTGAATGGACGCTCTAATTGACAGATTTCAAATTACTGCTTTGTCGGAATCTTTATATCCTAAAGAACAATTAACTCTCAGATAGAAGACTGAACACTGACCAGAAATGTTGGAAAAACCCAGCCCAACAGAGTTCTGGATACATCGCCTTTCTTAGCCTCTTACCATTTCAGAAAGAAACAATCAGAATCTTTCTGAATGCCATAAATTCCATGTTCACTATAAATAATGTGTTTCTTATAAATTAACAAGCCACAAAACTGGCCCGATTATTTTAAAGAAATAAAACAACTGGACATAATTTTCTCAACCCCTGAAATAAGGACAAGAGGAAGAGAATTTGGGAAAACATGGTTTGGGGCAAAATCTCAAAGAATAAAGGAAGACTGCTAACACAGTTTTCCCTTTTTCCATCCTAGACCAGTAATCCTATCAAAGTAGTAAGGGAAAATGGGTTCCAAGACAAAATTTATATCGAGTAGGATAAGATTTAGAAGATTTATTGGTATTTTCAGAGCAAAGAACATTAGAGGGACATGGTAATTATTAAAAAAATTTTTTTTTACTGTTCCTAGGGTATTTTAGTGTATGTGCTTCCAAACTAGGGTTAAATTATTAAAGGGTGTCATTTCTCCCTTCATGTGTCATTATAGAGTTTTTTTGTGACTTAACTATGTATTTCCATACCTAAATATACATTTTTGTAAATATAATCCTAATATTGAATTTCTTGACACAGGAACTAGATAGAAGCTGTCAGATACCATGAGAAACATTCAGTTTAAGGCAGTGTAAAAAAACATTGATATGGACAGCCTTAGACATCAAAGAGGGGGCCAAGGTGCCTTCCACAAGGAAAGGCTTATGGCTGTTCTGAAAAGATGAAGACTGAACCCAAAGGAGAAACAAAGGTTTTACGTTATCTCCTTGTTTTTTTCTGAAGGAAGAAAAACAGACTGAGTATTTTAACCAAAAAAACCCCCAAAAGAATCATAGACATCTGTGGGGCTGTAGTGCAAGAGAATAGAGGTCCTCTCTGGAGACTAACTGAAAAAGAGATCAGGACGTCACAGAATCAACCACAACTTCACAAGTTCCCACTGTTTCTTCATATGAAAAGGAAAGCTTTACATTTGACTGAAGAAGCAAACAACAAAATTCACAGAGTGAATACAGTATCCTTGTTTACCCCCTCTTTTTTTTTTTTAAGTTGCACAAGTTCTCTAAGCAAAAGCAGCAGACATTTCTCATATGCATTGTTTTAAACAAAATCTTGCAATTTATTGTTGTTATTTTGCACAATGATTTCCTTCTCTTTTACTTTAAGGGTTGTGGTTGCAGTAGTAACCCATGTGTTCTTTCTAGATTAGAAAACTAAGACTAATGTTGAAATATAAACCAAATGTGCAAAACATTTTTCATACAAGAAGTATACAGCTGTAATAAATTTAAATATTCTAATGCCTAGTTTGTTATAGGAAATGTGATATTAGTATTTATGAATTGTCAGACACTAGTACAAGTAATTCACCTTACTTGGCCTTAAGCAATCTAAGCACTGCAATTCATACATCCATTCATACAACGTTTAAGACCGCTGCAAAAAGCTTGCCCTGCAATAAGCCAGCAGACATGAACTTCTACCAGAACTCTTTCCACACGTACCCCACTACCAAATCTAAACAATTAAAAGTAACAATTTTCTTCTGCATTTACCTTAAGCTATATGTCCCTCTTTCTTCCTAAAAATGTGAATGGCTCATACTGTACAGTTCAGTATGGTTCAGAACAGTATGGTGTGGGAATCAGAGAAAAAAGATAACAAAAAAAGAAAGAGTGGTCCAAAGAAGGAACCCTGACCCAGCAAAGAGGTCAGAAAAGGAAAATACTGAAAGAAAAGCATTTAATTGCTGCCAGTGAGGTCAGGAAAAACTCCAGAGAGTGCCAGTGTTTTGAACCCATGAGGAGAGGCAATTTGATGAAGGAAAATGTGGTTTCTAGCTTTCAATACAGCCGTGAGACTGAAGAGGCTGAGAACAGAGAAGTCAACAGGTTTTTCTTATGTTTTATTTAGGATAACTTACAGTTCTTGAGAGATTGAAGTTGAGGGAAGCAAGAATAGAGAAATGGAGGAATAGCAGAAGAAACAGAAAATTGATCTAAATGACCCCTCACAGTGCATTATTTTAAAGTGTAAGCGTGTTTACTACCAATTTGTTTGTAATTGGTCAGAAATTTTAATTGGGAAAGAGTGTACATAAAAATCCATACCATTTTACTACAGACACATAAGCCCTTAAAGAGAGCTGTAGYTTAGGAAACCAGGCCTCAGGGCAGGGTATTTCCATGGCTCCAGGTACTGACCAAGGCAGGAGAAAAGAAACTGTGCCTGGAAGGTGATTTAACCCACTTAAGATACAACCTTCCCTCTGGAGGAGCAAATCCTCTCCCTGACTGACAGCAAAGTATGCTTTCAAAAAAAAGAGAAGACTGCTGACTTGGGAACTGCAAGACGATCACATGCAAGGTCTACAAAGTTTTACTTWAAAAAAAAAAAATTAAACCACTCACTATTAACCACTGTCACGGATCTCTACAMCACTTTAAAATAACTGAAATAGCTGAAAGACGCTGTAAGAACTCCGGAAGATTTTCCAGGAGGAAGACACATTGGATGACTTTACCTGGCGGCATTTAAACCCACCGCTCAACTCGGGAGTCAACTGCCATTGCCCCCTTCCACGCGKCCACCTGAGAGGGGCCTCACAAGGCAGGCCTGTCCGCGGCGTTCCCGCGTGACAGCGCTCAGGGCGCCTCCGAGCCTCCACGGAAGCGGCAGCCTGCTGCGGGGGGCTGCAGGCCGGCGGAAAAGGGGTTAAAAGCTGCGCGTCGGCGCTGAGGAACACAGCGGAGCGGTCCATTCTCGGAGCGGGGGGGGGGGCGCCTTCGCACATTACTAACGCTTTACTATAAAATTCTTAATGAAATTTCCAAAGGAGGGAGAGGAATCGTCACTGGGAAGCACGAGGAGGAGAACAGTGAATTAAAAGAGGCGAAGCTGAGGCAAAATCCGCGGGGCACCTCTTGCCTGGCTCCTGGGCGGGCCGGTCCCACTGCGCAGCCGGGCGGCGCTGCAGCCGGCGCGGGGGCAGGGGCGAGGCGCGGGCGGCCGCCCGCTCGAGCGGGGCTGGCGGCGTGTTGCGGGCGGTTTCCGCGCCCGCTGCCGCCACAGCTGCCCTCCTCGCTGGCGCCGGAGCTCCCGGTGACAGCCAGGCTCGCTTATGCGAGTGGGGCTGGGAGGGGAGAGGAAAGGAAGGGCGTGGAGGCGACGAGGGGAGGCGAGGTCTGGGGGCCAGGAGGGCGGGCGGCCAAGGTGCCGTGCAGTCGGTTCAGGTGCTGGCTTTAATAATTTACGCTCGTGTACAGAGTCAAAAGCATCCAGCGGCTCACTAGCGGAGTTGCAGCAAACAGGTTTGGCTGATCAGAGGCCTCCTGAGTATAAATGCAAGCAAAATGACCAGACACCGGATAAAGTATTTGAGGACTGGGGGTTGAGTGACTTAGACCAACCACCTGCGGTTATCAAGAACGCGTTCAGGCACCCAGATGCTTCCCCAGACATCTGATTACACTAATGTTTTGGAGTGCTTTAGGAATACTGATTGTATTCTTTAGGATCTATTTAAAGTTCCAGGGTATACAAATACTGCTTTTTGCTATTAAGCGATTACACTGTGGAGTCTTTGATTTAGAAACCATAATAAGAATTTCAAGACAATGGGGAGCTGGGTCCTGTGTTCTGCACCTGGAAGGAAAGGCGGCTGAGGCCACTTAAAATGTTCATGGACGTAGCTGGTGCAAGAGCAGCTATTTTATTAGTGATAAACAGGACAGAGCTTTCTATCATACTAAAAACACTTCTGTAGAACCGTAGGCATGTGTGATGCTTCCCAAGCAACTAGAAAATGCCAAGCTCACTTCCTCTGAGAAATTCTGAAATCTTAAAAGCAAACTAAAACCATACAGAATAAACAAATTTGGAGAGTAAAATGAGGTGGACAGGAGGGCTATCGCCTTTGGGAAGGCCGAATTCTTTACCTTATTTTCTTCTACAGGTTAGTTGGAACATTTCTTTCTTGCCCAGTTTTTTTCTACGTACCTGCTGACTAGTATAATCAGTAATACTGTGATTAACACTGAACATACAGAAAGGCCACATACTAAAAAGAAATAAGAGACTGAACTGCATTTTAACCTCAAAGGTGGTCCCTTTGGGGCACACCAGAAGAACAGCACAAGGAAGTTTGCATTAATCATTGTTCCCGCTCTGTTTGTTTTTGTGGATAAATAAGGACTTCTGTCTACCAAGCTAGCAATCCAGAACCTTTCTTGAGCTCTGCATTAACACATAACCAAAAATAGCATTTAATTAAGAAAAAGGCTGCAGTATGTTTTTGCAATCAAAGGGAAGTGTGTATGCTAGGGGAAAACTATTAAATTAATAGTACCATAACTTTTTGCTTGGCACATACACAGTGGCAAGAACTCGTCCATAAAAAAAAAAATTACAATTTTTTTGTAGATGAAAACATATTCCTAGCCCAAGAATTAGCTATTATTCTACAGTGAGCTAGACAAGGAGTTATATTACTACAGCCAGTTTATTACAGGTCTAAATTACAGGTCCCTGAAATTACATGTGAAATTTTCTATTTCAGGCATTTTGGCATCAATACACAGCATTTTGAATGAAATTTTGGGGAACTGGACAAATTAAATCTACTACATGTGAAGAGCATCATCCATAAATAAGTCTGATATTAGGCATCTCTGAACTGCTTTTAAAAGAGGACAAAGCTGGTAGAGGCCTGGTAAGAAAAGCCTTCATGTGAATATATGTATTTGTTTTTATGGAGGCGTAAAGGGAAGATTATTAAAGGAAGTGTGAAAAGGAGAAAAAAGATTCAAGTAACTGCTAAGGATAATCAGTTTGATATAACTTGAATGTTCAATAGTTTTATACTAACTTCACAGTACTATGTAACACACAATGTTCACAATAATGAAACAAAACTGTAAAGACTGGTCATAAAATATGGATATGAACCACCCCATATACAATGTGTTATAATTTTGAGTTAATCATCAACAACATAGGAGTATTGAGAATTTCTTTTTTCAGTTTCTAGCTGATATTAATGAGGTTTAGGAAATAAGGGAACCAAAAGAATATCATGTGACTAACTGTAAAATAAACCCTGATGGTTCTGATTCAAAAATTAAATGGACTGCAAAAGCTGCATTTACCTTTATTGATCTAGACTGTAAATCAAACCCCCAAAGCTTCTATTAATATTTGTCGAGATGACGATTTTTTTCATGAAACTGCATTCTTAAGGAAAACTCTAATAAGGTTAACATCAAAATATGTAGCCTGTACATCCCTACTTAAAGTGTCCCTAGGCTGAATAATAAATTTCAGTGTTTCTGAAGATTATGTAGAAACATGCAAGTTTTCATAGTATAAGTAATATGCTAAGTTCTTCACAGGCAATCATAAACACAGCACAGCATTTACATTTTAAATAAAATAAAGAAATGAAACATTTGCACTTTACAGTCTAGTTTCTGAATCTAGGTGTGAAAAAACTGGGAAGATTGTAAAACCTTCATGTTTTCAAGTTTAATTCAGTCTATACATCATTTTTCTGAAACAATAAGTACTTTTTATGCTATGACTATGCTTTAAATATAATTTTTTTAACATTGGTTTTAATCTCTTTACCAACAGATTATTCCTTATTTAACTGACATTCTTATGCAAACATTACTCAAACACAAATACCTTTTCTCTATAACTTCTGTCAGGGCAAAAGAGAATTAAATTGGCATACCCACCAAAGCAAATTCTACATTCGCTTCCCATTTAAAGACATAATATAATAATCTTATGCTTCTATAAGCATTGGACTTGTCTGGAAACAAGACTATCAAAAAAAACAAAACCAGAAAGATCATTGGTTTTAGAGAAATTCTCTTTTAGGCTAATGTATTCTTCACAAGAAACAGATAGAGATTTGGATTTTGAATTATTTTTGCCAGTGAAAAGAGGCAAAATGCATAAAAAAAAGAAGGCAAATAAGAGCTTTTATATGCTGCCTCTATCTTTGGGAGCAGGTGAGAAGGAAACACAATCTAATGGCAGAGAAAAGAGAAACATTGCTCAAGGAAATACAGGAAAAACAAGCACTTTGACCAGAAGAGAGCGGTCACTAATGTAGCCTGGAGTAAAGCACAAGTTTRCCAGACTTTACTTTGGAAAAGAAGGGAAACAGCAATGGAACCGCGGAAGGTACAAAAGTAGTAACTTGAGGAAAATGTCCAGTGAATTAAAGTATAAGTAGTAGTTTATGGGGTATATTTCTCTCTCTCTGGAGGGGGGTGTCTATCTGAGATGTGAAGATTGTCAGGAAAATTCATATTTTGAATACCACAAGGTTATTATGATTTATGTATCTATTTAGAAGGTAACTGTCTCTAAAATTGGGAATGCATTATTACATGCTTGGATGTGAATGGCTAGTGGATTGTCTCTATTAGAAAAAATTTTTGATCGCATTAGATACTTTGATGCACTCTGTTTACAAAGATTGTGCCTATGTTCTTTTCCTCTGAAACCAAGAGAAAATTTCACTGATGAAGTCTGTAAGTCCTTTTCGGTTGACGGTCATCTTGAATTTCTCTTACTCCATTTTTCTTAGAGCTACTCTCCAGTGTTTGCTCAGGCCTATGTATGTTCTTTGCATCTGTTTCTATGGCATTTTACTTTTACTTTATCGTTTTTCTCACACATGCCTATCTTCAAAATAATATCCAACAAAACATGTGCCACCCACACGTGCCTTTGTTTTGTGTGGTGACATGTACCCCCATGTTCTGGCAGAAGCTGCTCTTGTTCCAGAAAGGTTAACTACTACTTGCAGTGATCTTAAAGAGCTCTGGCTATGACCATCAGCTGTATTACGTTTTACCTAACAACAATATTATGGATAACAGACCAGCTTAATGTATTGAACTATGCATGGAAAACATAAAAGCAAAAGCACAGATACAATCTCTTCAGGACAGTCCCTGCATCATCTTTCAGATGAGTACAATACTTAAACTGGATTACAATCTTTACTGGGAATACAGTACAGAAAATAGGCAAGTTTACAAAATGTTCAGTAGTAACTCAAAACTATAAATGATTAACATAAATTAACAATGCTGTGCACACAAGCACTCTTGCATTATAGTTAAGATTTGTAAACAACTTTCACTCACCTATATCCTTTAAGAAAATCGTTACATTCTTATCCTGTTGTTTCTTCAAATATGTACCTCTTATGCCAAGATTTTCTAAGCTTTTCTTCCCTTCAAAGATGAATCATGTTTAGGCAACCTGAAGGAAATCATGTAGATATTTTAAAACTATTGGAGCACAAATACAGAAATTCAAACATTGAAGACTAGAATTTAAATACATTGTGATACAGAAAAAGCCATTTTTTGTAAGTAGATGATTTTGACTTGATTTTTAAGCTGTGGCTGTTTGAAAATTCCAGGCTAACCATTCCTAAATTTTTTTATTTTTGTACTGCCAATGAGTTGTACCACCTAGGCAGAGACATTTAGCTGTACTTTAGTACACTAAAAGCCTAAGTAAGCTTCTCCAACTCAACAGTTCAGTCTTCTGGACTACTTACTGTCCCCATCGAAAGAAAAAAAGAAAAAAAAGGGGGGGGCTTAAAGACTGTRCTTCAGAATGCCTGACATTGAAAGTCCGTGAGAAATTAAACCTGTCACAAGTTAATACTGCTTTCTGGCTTACTAATGGAGCACCCACACATCTTCAGATGTGTGACAGAGCAGATGGACTGATGTTTGTCCCTGCAATCCTACTGGGAAGCAAATCATCAACAATTTTTTTTATTTTTTTTTTAAGAATTTGTAAGAGCACTCCTCTGGATTCAGAAAATATCCAGTGATGYTTTATTTATGCTTACACCTTTTTCATTTTAGCTTAAAAATAATAAATTATATTTTAAAAGTTATTTTCAATACATGTTAAAGTTGAGTAGCCATAATTTAAAGGAGTGCAAAAGTTACTGGTTTTTATTTCATTTTATTCCACAATGTATTTTCTGTTCCTGTTCTCACTGTAACATCTTTTTATAAGGGCCACAGGATGTCTAAAAGAAAAAGGGACCTCTACGGCAAGTTAGAAGGCTATTTTAGCCACTGTATAGGACTCTCTTAAATGTCTTCACATGAACTAACACCTAACTTCATGGCCAAATTCCAGTCAACTACTTCTGTCATGTTTCTGATGGATTGCTTCAATGAAGAATTAATTGAAAATATGAATGCGACTTATCTTAAGGTAGKGTACCATAGTTACCGCTTATTTACCTTCATTTTAGCTCATCACTTCAAGGTGACTGCATTAGGAATGTCTATAAAATATAATGTTAATTAAACCGCCACAAAGCATTCACAGATGTTGGAAATCATTTGTTTAAAAATTGTCTGTGAAAGTGTTAGAACGGACCTCGGCACAGGCTAGTACTCTCCCAAAGAATTCCTGGGCACAATTTAGGAGTCAGTGTGAGTCAGGAACAATTCCCAATGGGCAGTATGATGCATGCGACCATCCTGTTTTGAAGAATAAAAGGGTTTAATAACACAGGCATGAAAGATTCTGTGGTGACCAGCCTCAGTGCCAGAGAGCAGTCACAGGCATGTTTAACCTATCGATTTATATGTAGCCACTGGGTCTCTGTTGGCTGAGATGGTTAGCACTTCAGTATTTGAAGAATGGAAAAGTTCTGCTTTCTTTCAGAGAAGCAGTTTTCAAAGGCCTAGGCCCAAGGAGCTCTTTTAGCATACATGATTAAGATAATCATCTCCCTGTCTTGAATCTTCTTTTTACTGGCAAGTTTATTAAAAAGGGAGTGGCAAGGCATTTTAAGCATGATACGATGGTCTCAGATTTCTTTAATCTATACAACCGTGGCTTTCAGCTTGCACTGAATACAAGTCTTTTTGGCCAATTTTTAACTTCTGTCCTTTGCCAGAAGATGAATGTCCACATTGACTTGCTGGGTCATGAAGCTGTATTGATTCACCTTTACACCTTAAAAGGTGAAAAAAAATTGCCTGAATGTTTTTATCCTTATGTCTCRAGAATGATCTATAGTGGCCCTCACAGCTCTCATATGAAATTGCACAGGATTTGTTATGTAACTGACATGCAGTTCAATATTTCTATTAGAAACATGACAGTAAATTGCTTTCCCAGTGCCTGTGCAAGACAGGAGTTTTGAGGGGATAAAGTCATATGGCACACAGATTAAAAAAAAAAAAAATTTTTTTGCAGGAAGTTATAGCAGGAATGGTACCTGCTTCCTTTCCGAAGCTGTTCAACTGTGGTGAAGCATATCCACAGCAAAGAGCCTATGAAGCCTCTTTCTCTAGATTTCAGAGTTCTTCCAATGACAATGTGTGATGATTGATCATTTCTCTTTCCTACAAAAAGAACTGTTGTTACGTCTATTCATACGGCCCTAATATAATGTTACTGGAACAGGCTACCTTTGAAACCTGCTCAGATGTTGCATTTGGTAAATAAACTTGATGCCTGTCCTGTCTAGCCATGTTGACTAAGAAACCTTTGCAGTTGGCAGAATAATCCATCACTGACCTCTTTTTCTGTTACATAGTGTGTATTTTATTATATATATTTTGTAGTCTAAATTACATGTTTCATGTTATCCATGTTTTAACTTTATCTAAAACCCCTAGAGCTTTGAATGATCAAGAGTTGACTGTATTATTCAAGTGAAAATACTAGAGCTTTGTCTCCTGTCATTTCTCCTGTTAGGGAACTGGCTTTTTATAATTATACATTTTAATATATATCTGCCACAGAATTCATATCCTATCTTCATAGGAAAAAGAGCACATTCTTAACATGGTAGAGATAGTGCAAGTTTGTAACTTGGAAAAAAATTAAAAGATGGAGTAGTATTATTTCATATCATCTAAGATTCTTGCTGGTAAATTATGCTAAATAATTAGAATATGAAAAAAAATTTACCTTCATTTGGCTTAACAGAAAAAAAAATTGTGGTCACCATCAAGTTGTAAACTTGCAGCAAGTAGCTATACAAATATTTTATTCCACAATCCACAAGCTTCCTTGGCTTTTTATTTTACCTGTACCACTGAAGGCATCATCTGACATTAAGGTTATTTACTTCTCATGATGAATATTCCCCAGTGAATTAATTATGTGGTGTTATTATTTGCTCCTGTGAACTAAAGTCAATGCAAAGAACACATTTTAATGTTTGTATTCTTGTCATATAACATTCATCATTACATTCTTCCTGCACTCTGTTGTAATCCAGCCTTAATACCAAATTCCCAATAACCTGAATAATTAAATTTAGGATGCTAGCTAATTATTATATTACTACATTACATTCATACAATGATCTCCCAACATTCTTTTAATTATTTTAAAAAAAGTAACCATATTGTTAATGCTTTTTGATTTTACTGATACATCTCATTTATTTAAAAAATTCTGTCCATAAATACGTATTACCTATAAATTACTAACAGGTAAGCATAAAAATATTTGTGCATACCATTAACAATTTAAAATGACAGGAATTTGTATGTTATACCAGCCCTTAAAGAAACTAAAATGGAAAAGTACAATACATTCTTCATTCAGTCTATCAAAAAGTCAGCTGACAACAAGCAACCTCTATGAAAACATTGGTACCAGGTGCACTTTTTATTCTAAGATTAACGTCCATAATTTATGAAGCTGAGTAACTACATCTAACTGTCACAGAAGTTAACATCAGAATGAAGAGGGCTGAGTTCTCTTCGCTGTTTTCAACAGTGTATGCACGCGTACTGTCTTTGTAAATAGACATCTTTTTATCTCAGTACACAGTTGTAAACAGCAGAGATGTTCGTACAACTTAAAATATTTTTGGTGAAATGTGGTTGAAAAATATATTTTAACACAGTATTTTCTGTACGAAGATCTCCAATTCCTGCCTTTTAGAATCGCATAAAAATACTGAATTATTGGTTCTCTGAAGAACAAGAAATGAGTCTCATAATAACAGAGTGTGCAAATAGTTCAGATTTATGGCAGCTCAGTCATTTGTTTGGGGCAAGAGAGACATTCTCAGGTCCCTTTCCTTGACTTGAAAGGGAGCGGGATTAGGCTCTAAGATTTACCCGGAAACTTGCAGTTCATTTGCAGGACTATATAGGTGTGAATTTATCAGAGGAATTCAGGGGCTTTGCCCTCCTCCACACTGCCACCAGCTTTGTTTAGTGCCGTGTACACTCCTTAATGTGCCACAGCCATGCCTGTATGACTGCATAGCTCCTCCCATGTAGATTAGGACTACCTCCACCCCATGACTAAGGCCTGGAACAGAAATAAGGTTTAAAGTATCTTCTGGTATGTTTTCCTGGAATATTCTGAAATATTTGTTTTTATTCCTTTTTCAGACATAATGGGAAGAACCCATGCGTACTAAGGTGTTTTTAGGAACATAGGTGAGCCTTCTTTCTGCAGTGAATTCTTGTGAGTGAACCTCTGAAGACAAAAAGACTATACCGGGCTCAAGAAAAATACTTGTCTGAATGTAACTGAAAAATTTTAAACTTTCCTTTGTAAAAGAGATACAGTAATATCAAGTTGAATAAACAACATCTAGGTATTTAATTTCACTTAAGGAAACAGTGTAATTCCTGATTCGCTCATGTGTGTTATAACAACTAAAACAACCAATGACTCAAATTAGTTCATTGTTTTCTTGTGCAGGTAATAACGTAACAGTACTCAGACATAATAGCCATTTCTACAGATTGCTAGTTAAACAGGACTTAAAAAGCATCAGAAAGGGCAGTCACATTCTTAATGGAAAATTCTGACTAAAATTGAATAGTCAAATAGGTGTTGTGTCTTACCATGATGTTTGTACTAATCTAACCATATTTGATATGGAAGAGATCTGGCACTTGAAAAAGAAAGTTGTTGTATTTACATTTTAACCACACTAAATCACCAATATTAAAAATTATATAAGTAAGTTACTATAATCACATAAAGACTCCATCAACAGAAATTAGTAATAATAAGTTAGAAATAGATTGAAGTAATGTTCCTGCCCAAATTTGTCATTTTACAATCATATTTTCCTTTAAATTCACAGGTGTGTATGTCCACATACATATGTGTGTGTGAACTCTACATAGATAGTAATGTTAAGTTCATTACAAGATAAATATTCTTCTCATAGTCTTATGGAGTTGCAGTGTATTAAATAAAGTGCAGAGACTTATGAGCATGCTTCATTTAATACACCAATTATTTCCCTTTATTTTAAATAGATAATTTAAAGTTGTAAATGCATAAACAATTGTACTACATACTTTTGATCTGAGTTAATATAAAAGGTCCCAATCCTACATGTCTTCCAGAGCATGGTTTACTCTGTCTCCATTAAACTTACATGAGCATTTACCCACTAGATATTAGTATTTCCAATCCCGAATTACCATATTCTCCAATAGCCATCTTCGTTTCTGTACTTTCAAACAAAAGCCCACTTGTAAAATGAACTTTGATTCATCCAACATGAAGAATTTAATAGTTTTTTTAAGCTTGACAGAGGCATTTTAAATCTGTGCTAAAGACACACAGCTATATTCAGTAAATCAGAAGGACTTGGAAAGATTCAAGTGCATTAGTGTAAGACACTGTCCCTTTGTGCAAATTATATCCATCCAGAGCTGGAAGGGTGTGTTGATATCTTACAGAATATTTACAGCCAGCCGCGTCCAAATGTACGGTCAAATCTTGAAGTCCACAGATAAGCAAGGTTTCCACTGAAATCAAAGGATTTTTGTCCAAGTCCCGCGGCGCAAAGCGACAGAAGCGAGTATGAAAAGACCCGGTGAATTCGTCAGATAGGAATGTTTCTTCACTATTATCCTGTGCTATGATTATTCACAGCTTGACCCGTACAGAAGGGGGAAAAAAAAACCCCAAAAGCACAAGAAGTCTTTCAGAGTAGGACAGTCCCCTTCTCCACGCACTGCCTCGCAACCCGCGATTACCGCGTTCCCGGTGGAGGCGGTGGCTGGCGGCAGGGACGTCCGCAGCCTCCCGCGGGGACCTTCCCCGAGCCGCGCCGCTTCGCCCCTGCTCGCCCGGGCCCGGCCCGCGCCGCGCCGCGCCTCACCTCCGCCCGGGCACCGCCGCCCTCCAGCGTCGGCCCGGCCCGCTCCCGCGGCGCGGCCTCTTAAAACACACAGAGACGGGCGTTAGCGACAAGAAAATAAAACTCCGGCAAGCGCCCCGCGTCCGCCACCTCTCACCCGCTGCGGCGGGGGAAGGGGGGTCGGGGCGGGGGGCACCGCCTTCTCCGTGGGTTCAGTTTAGGGCGCCGCTTCAAGCCTGCCTGCTGCGAGGGGGCATTTCGCAGTCCTCCTCCCCGCCGTCGTTAGGCGGAGCGGGGTGGCGGCGGGGGAACCCAGCAACGCCAAACGTTTGGGGGGTTTTTTGTTTGTTTTTCTCCCCCCCCCCCTCTCCCCAACGGTCACGTCTTCACAAGCCGCAGGCTGCCTCCGTCTCCGCGCAGGCCCGAGTGCGAGCTCCGGTCTCGTCAGGAGGGGGAAGAAAAGAAAGAGAAACTCAGGCGGCAGCCGCAGGGGTGGGGAAGGGGCGAGGGAGCCGCGCGGCGGCGGCGGAGCACCGGCTGCGCCCGCCGCCAGGCGAGGCCGGGCCGGCGAGGCGAGGCGAGGCGAGGCGGAGGGAGCCGCTCCAGCTGCGAGGGGAGCGGCGCGGCGAGGCGAGGCGGCGGAAGCGGCGCTAGTTTGAGCGAGCGAGGAGGCGGCAGCGGAGGGAAGGGGGAGGCTGTTGGTGTTTGGCGCCGGTGGAGGGAGTCATTCCTGCAGCTGCACTTCCGGTCGGCATTTTGTTCTGAGAGGGAGCGAGAGAGACACACACAGGATCCTTCCCCCTYCTCCTCCTCCTCCTCCTCTTCCCCCTACCCCCCCGCTCGGTACCGACTCACCGTGCCCAAGCCGCCCCCTCCCCCGCCCCGCCGCACTCGCGCACACGGAGGGAGCGGCGGCGGCGGCGGCCCCCGGCAGCGCTGCCCCCGGCCGCCCCCCTGCTCCCCCGCGGCTCGCCGGGCGCCTCGGAACCGGTTCGGCCCAGCGCGGCGCGGCGCGGCCCGTGTTGATGTTGTGAAGCAGGCTCAGGGGGAAGGGATTCGCCTCGGCCGCTCACCCCCCGGCTCTACATGTTCGCTGCACTGAGGAGGAGACGGAAGAGGAGCCAGCCCCCCTCCCGGCCCGGATTATTGTTGTTATATTATCTCCCCTCCTCCTCCTGCTCCGCGGCGGCGGCGGCGGCCCAGCAGCGGCGGCGGCTCCTCTGAGGAGGGAGGGGGGCGGATTTCTCCCCCCCTCTCCCGGATTCTCGTTGGATTCAGACGCCGATTTGCTCAGGTAATCCCCCCTCCTTGTCTCCCCTTCCCCTCCCTGCCCTCTCCCGCGGCGGGCCGGGCCTCCCAGCCCAGGCGGCCCAGCGCCGCCGGGAGCGGAGGGGATTAGCTGTTATCCGGGGTAGAGGGGAGCAAGTGGCAACCGGAGGTGTTTATTTCGCAGCCCCCCTTCCTGCCGGCGCGGGCTTGGCGGCGGCGCTCGGCTCCTCCCGGGCTGCCGGGAGGCCCAGGCCCGGCGGAGAGCGCAGGCCGCCGGCCAGCGCCTCCACTCCAGCTCGGGGATTGGAAAGGCGAAGCGGCTCCTCGGTGACAGGCCGCAGCCCGGAGCGGAGCGGCGGCGGCGGCGGCGGCAGCAGCAGCAGCAGCAGCAGGAAACAATACAATTAGCCGCAAACGCGCCCCGATCCTTTGCCGTATTTACAACTTGGCCGGGGCGAGCAGGGACGGTCCCGGCGCAGACAGGGAGCGAGCAGAGGGGCAGCGCAGGAGAGACAATGTAAATACCCGGGAACAAAAATGTGGGATCTTCCCTGTTCTCTCCTCCTCCCAGCAAACTCCGCTCTGAACGTGCAAAAGTTAACGCACATGGATTTATAATGCGCAGAGGTTTAATCCCCAAATAATACAGCGATCGATTAGTGCGTTAATCGCTCAGTATATTTATAGCATAAAACTGGCCCTTGTGGGATGATTGACACGGCACGGACACCTGCAGACCCAGGAAATACAGATAGACAAGCGTTTTGGGTCAGGTATTCAACACGATCTCTGTGTTTATGTGATGTACATGTTACACCAACACACAGAAAATTTAGGAGAAATACTCTTTTATGCTTTCTAACAAACAGAAAATGGGAAAGGGGTCGCACGTAAAGCGTTATGTTTATGACATTTCGGGGGCCAAGGTGAAGATGAGATCTTACCCGAAGTACTCGAGAGTCAAACATAAATTTAATTAAGTGAAAAGTGAGGAATGTTTAAAAAGTGTCATCCTTCTTGTCAGGCCATATCACTTTGAGATCCTGAGGTTGTTATTGGCTGTTTGTGTCCATGGTGTTTGAATATGTAATTAGGTGTCATTTTAACAGGTCAAATGTGTTTTGTAAATGACTGTTGTTTAAGTGTCAGGTCTTCATAAGTAAATGGCAGCTTATTTACAGTAAAGTAAATCTCAGATTTACTGAGTGGCAGAGTTGAGAATGTTATTAAAAATCTGAGGTAGATTTAAAACAAACACTCTGTGAACTAATAAAGATATTCCTACTAAAACTACATTATAAGGGAAATTTTGTGATAGGAAGCTTCATCTTTCTTATAGGAAGGGCATTTGTAAATGGCAAACAAATATCACCATTGTATAATTTATCTGTTTTTTAGTATTTTTTTTAGTTGTTCAGGCAGATCTGTTGTAATATTAAGTGGTTAATGTGTCTAATAAAGTAACTTTCTGGCGTATTGTGTTTAGAGCCTTATAAACTCTGCTATCTTGCCTCTGAGTGCCCTGATACATGTTTAAAAGGGTGAAGTTAATATAGCTGTCACGTAGAAGGCGTGTTTTTAATGCTGTAAATCCGTGTAGTAGTCAGTAGCGTGTCCGTGATTTGTATTGGTCAGGGAGCAGTTTGAATTTTAAAAAGCCTGAAGATCCTGCTGAGCCCCAATCCCGGCCTCCCTCCCTCCCACTAATCTCCCATTCCTGTCTTTGTGCTGCCTGGTCCTGTTAGACACTGTTTGCAACAGGGCCTCAGGCCTACGTGCGTGGAGAGGAACCATTTACACTTTGAAAAAGCAGCTTTTTAGTTTTAAACTTTATGAATTGCAGAGGGAGCCACTAGTTGTCTCGAACTGTCCCTGTCTCTCTCGGTAGCTGAATTGCTGTTTTCTTTTGGTCGGTAGCATGTGTAGGGGCCGAGTGTAACTCTAGTTTACAGGAAAGAAAGGACTGTGCAGAAGTAGTTGTAGTCCTTGGGTAGTTTTCATCATCAGGAAGCGACATTAGCTCCAGCGCTTCTTTTGTCGTTTGTTTAAAACAACTCTTGTTTTCACAAAAATGGGTTTGTTAAGCTAACAGTAGTGAACTTCTCCGACTTATTTTTCATTTCAAGGTGGTTTACTTTAAATATGCTAGATATGAGCAGGAAATGAGCTACTGTAGTTATGTAGTTCCTGTCAAGTTTATCTCTCCAGGGTTGTGTTTACAGCTTTTTTTTTTTTCCCCTTCCCCTCCCTTTATCAGAAAGCATGTACTTCTCTGGTATGAAAAAAATAAGCATATTTATAGAGGGAAATATAAGATGCTGGCTATTTGTGATTTGTCTTGGGCTTTTTGTTTTTGTTCTTCTGAGCCATATGTGGTTAATCCTAAATTAGCTGGATTATCACAGTTTCTGTAGTTGTAAATTTCTTTAACTCAGAAAAATATATTTAGCATACAGAAATATTTAATATAGAAATGTTTGTAAGATGAATTATTTTTGTTTTAGATTGCATTTACAGCACATTTAAGTGTGTGTGTGKGGGGGGAAGCAGGGCTATTTCACTTTTCATACTTCTTTTTTTTGCCTAGTGTTAGAGTTTATACTGGTCCTCTGTTTGTCCCAACAGCTAGCTGCTCAAGAAGGATGTAGTTATTTTAATCATGTTATAAACATTTGAAATTAGTTATACTTGAGGCTTTGGTTGTAACAACTATTTTAACTGGAAGAGAAAAGGAAGATTTTTTTAAATCTTTTATTTTGTACTTTTGACTATCTTGTATATTTTTGCCATTTGTTTCCTGTGTGCAGTATTTTTTTCCCTTTTTTCTCCTCTCAATTGCTTGCATGTTTTACTTGAAATTATTCCCACAAAAACTCTTTCTCTGAAACCTTTTGCTATCTTTTAAAGCTGATTTAATACTCTTTTTTTAAATAAAGACAGGTACAAGCATACCACTAAAATAAAATGTTTTGTGTAGCATTTGGAATGTTTAAATATTTTTACAACTAGGAGAAACACAGGATCAGAGAAGCAAAATTACTCCACTAAAAGCATTTGCAGATCCCTCTTCTGTGTAAGGGTACATGTACCCCTCCCTGTGCAACCTCATTATGTGTTTGGGACTCTATGGACACAGTGTTCATATGACTCTTGTTGCAAAATCAAGGCAATAGATAGTAATTTCTTTGGGTTAGAACCATGTTTTTTGTTGTGTCTGTATGATAGTTAATGCAGCTTTAATCCTAAGTGGGTCGTGTAGGTATTCCTCTAATATAAATAAGCTATAATTTTGAAGTATGCTAGGTGAAAAATAGTGCAAGTGTGAATTGATTTGAACCAGGGCTTGATAGAACAATTTCCTATTGCAGTTCTTCTGTGTGTTCAGCCACAAACGTGGTACTTTTATGTGTCTATTATGTTACAAAGTTACAAAGTCATGATATTAAATTTATATTAGCATTTACTTCATAAATAGTACACAAGAAAAGTAAAGTTAGTGCACAATTGTTAGTAACTAGAAGGAGAAATTCTACTTCAGAGTCAGAGTATCTAGAACTAGGGGAAAAAAAAAAAGCCTTCCAATTCAGAACTACAGATAAATTTGCTTTCTAGAAATTATCCTGGAGGAGTATATAATATTTATCAATGTGGGGACATTTTGGCAACAATTATGGGCATACTTAATTAGAAAAATATGAGTCGTGATAACTTCAGTGTTTGGTGTCCAGGTGGTGTGAGATGGATCATCCAGTGTTAGAATAGCTGTTTTCTTTCACAAAATGTGTTATTAGTAATATTTAACGTTTGAAAGAATTGGCTATTTCAATATTATACTGCTTATTTTCGCTCTTGCTTTTCATGTGCCTTTATTAGAAATAACGCAGTTCAGGTTAGCGTCTGATTTTGAATGACCAGCAGTAATAAGCACTCAGTTGCATGGAGCTACCTAGAGGGGAATGCTTGAAATTGGTGATACCTGCATATTATTGGTAATAACCCTGTATGATAATGATCCTTTTTAATAATCAAAACAAGGAAATCCTTTTGAAATTACAATTATTAAGGGCTTGTATTCTAAAAACTTATTAATATAATTCATTTATATTTGTGGTGTTATTCTATTTAGTGTTACAAGCATACTTCTTCGTAGATGATCCTAACCCCCAAAGTGTGTGGTGGAAAAGGGCTTTATATTGAAATCTGCTGCACCAGGAGTGAGGAAATTGTATTTGAGGAGATTGTGCAGGACCTGTGATTTGTGTCTTACTTCCTGTCCCCACTGCTCACTATGGAAAATCCCTTTAGCAAAAGGGGGGGGGGGAAGGATCTTGGCCCAACTATTTGTAGAAACTAAAAGGAGTTTCAGGCAAATTAAATGCAGTTGTTGATCTTGTACTTGTAGGTGACTACTTAGTTTACACAAATAACTTCAGGAAAAAAAAGCATAAATATTGAAGGGTATTTTTCATGTGAAAGTCTCTTAGTCTTAGAAAAAATTCTAGAAGAACTTATTTTTAGTGCTGTTAGTATTTATATCAGTTCCAAGTGTTTTTTCAAGTAGACGTCTCAAAATGCTTTATATAGGTAAATATTCTAATTTTTTTTCAAAACATTGCTAAGGTTTGATATGAAACACTTTGAGTTTTTGCAGCAGTGTGTATGTGTAGACATGCAATGCATTTTACTGGAACAGTGTTAAAAAGCATCAGGCTGCAAAGTCAGGGACTCAGATAAGTAAACAGCAAACTAAGATTGCAGAAACAAACATAATCCAGCCCCCTTCTATATACACTGGGCATTTGACTACATTATTGTATTCCCCTTTATCCTCATGGCCCCAATTCAATGCTTCATGCAGTGCATGGGAAATGCCAGCTGACTAGTAATACTGTTATAACCTAGTTTATATATTTGGTTTTTTTTGTCACTCAGTGTGCAGCCTGCTGTCTTATTACCTGCTGTATACCATCCAATTTTTTGAATGAATACTGATTTTTTTTTGTCTACTAATTTATAGGAATTATGATCAAATATAAATATCTGTGCTTCACAAACATTAGAGAACATTGTTTTTCTAGCACATCTGTGAAATATTATTTCCATTTTACAGATGGAAGGCTGAAACTGAGTCAAAATACTGAGTTCAAAAAGTGCTTATAAATCTCCAGTGGCTAATTCAGCTTACTTTATTCTTGAGATTTTGGGGGCTATTTTATAGCATTTAGTAAGTTCATAATATTGTTCTCTTTGACTTTATTTGTGATTGACCTGCACTTCAACATATCAGGCTCATTTTTTCTCATGCTGGGTACCTAAGAAATATAGAGAGTTTTCATTGATGATGTTAAATATCTTTTCAGTGTCTACTACCCTGAGCATGGCAAGAGCTGGCCAAAAATAGATTTCTTGTCCTGAAAAACTAAAAAGAATTCTCTGTCCATACTGTGAAGAACCCAAAATCTTTTAAAAGTTTATCAGAAAGATCATGAAGAGCAGAGACAGCAATTAGATAATAGCCCCAAACCAGCAGGTAATTAAGTGGCTTGCCTGCAATATTGGAGCCATAGATTCAAAATGCTGCTCTTATTAGTGTCCAACAGGAGCCATTACCCCTGGAGAACGTCCTAAGCACTGGTTATTGGCTGTTCTGGGTAAATCTCTACCTCTTAAGCTGAAATTGTTGCAGTTCATGTAAACTGGTTAAATGGGATCCTCTGCAGCCTGGTGGTCAGGCCATTTCATTGCGATGTTGTTCTGTGGTCCAGTTAATATTTATACTAAATTGTACAGCTCTGGTAGGAAAAGAAGACTGTTCTTAGGTAAAGTGAGTGCATTCCTAGCCAGGGCATTGCCTTTGGGATGTAGGAAGGCCAGGTACAAATTCCTAATCTGTATCGGGCAGAGAGGTTCTCAAGCTTTTCTCCCCATATGACTTCGTATGTTCTAATCATTGGGTCGCTGCCGGCCTTCCAGAGGCTGTAGGTATATTTTGGAACAGACAGAATGTGTATTTCTAAGTTTTTTTTTTTTTTTTTATGTAGAACACCACATAATTGCAGAAAAGATAATAGTCACATACCCTAGGGCTTGGTGTACACTTATGTTAAAAGTACAGCTTTTTTTTTCCCCTGATGGAAATTTTCTGTGTGACTATCCTGGTTTTTTTTTTGTTTGTTTTTTTGTTTTTAATGAGATTTGGTTTTGACAAACTGGCAGTCTCCAGCAAAAGATCTTGTGGATGGGAAATTCTTTTTTAAATCAGTTGTATTTATTAACTGCATGTTATTCAAGTTCTTCAGTAAAAAAGTGTAACATCCCACAGACAGCAGCTCCTTTTACTGTGTAACCCTGATTCATTTCATGACCACCATCTGTCATGTGCCATGTATAAAGCAGGGACCCTGTGGATAACAAAAAAAAGGTATCTGATCATTTAATGAAAGACTATCATAATGCACAAAGGACTGAATTACAGGTGTAAGCAACTCTAATTCTGACATTTCTCAATACTTTAATGCTTGGCTTTATAGTTTTAATCTTCTTTCTGTTATCTTTTTTTTCCAAGGTAATTTTATTGGGCTCCTTAAATGTAAACATGGGTCTATAACAGTGTAGGATTCTTTGAAACTGTGACCCCTCTCTCCTGCTAACAACCTCTCCTGTTGAGGCAGCAGAACAGTTTAGGGTCAGTTATAGGCTATTATTCTTTGGTGACCAGGTACCCAGAAAGGATGAGGTTATGAATATTTTTGTCTCTGAAATTCTGCTTTAAAGTCTTAAGTTTTAATAGAGAATGCCTCACTGTCTTGCATGTTATTTTCCATTCAGATCTGTTATTTTCTGTTTTTCTTCTAATATACTTTCTTGATATCAGTGATTTAAAAAATAATTAGCTTGCCTCTGGTGCTATGTGTTGCAGCTACCTTAGCACCTGTGGAAAAATAAGGTGGAACACATTTTTTGCAGTCTGAAAGTTGGGAAAATTTTGATAAGGCTCTAACGGAACTGTGGTGAAAACTTAGGAAGAACAGGACACGAAAATTTAAAATCAGTTTAATTTGTATTTTTTTGAAAGGAAAGTTAAAATCTGCCTGATCTTAAAATGATTTGTTTGTTAAACGTTGGTTAAACTCCTGGTTCAAAGTAGGTAGATGTGATTGCTTTTCACTACAGGGGATGCTAGGTTTGCATGTTTTTTTTGTTATTATTATTTTTAATATTGGGAAACAAAGTTTGAACAAATAATTATAATATATAATATCATGTTGGGAAACAAATACCATGCTCTGTGATGACTGGTTATTTCTGACAGTTTTTTAAAAACTCATGTTGAGGCAAAACCTGTAACATAGAAAACTTCAGTGTATACTATAAAAATTTTGCAGTTAGGAGTAATTGAAACATTGCTTAACACAGTTGCTAGTCAACTTTAAGAATGTATGTTGCTCTCAGATTACTTTGAATAGGTGACTCCACTAAGTTTCCTTACGCTTCATATTAAAAGACACTGATTTTACATGCCTATAACTTGTTAAACTTCAGTCATTTGGGCAGAAGTTTTCCATGCTGGGTGACTGCCCTTTGCTGACTGTCTCTTTTTTGGCTTAAAGCCAAAATTGTTCACTGGCTTCTAAGGGTCAGGCTGGAGAAAAACGTTTAAAAATAGTTTCTGATCTTTGAAGAAAAGTAATTCTAACATCCCCAATCTTTGGACCAGGAATTTGAAATTGGATAGTGAGGTAACTTTTGTGTCAGGGATGTGCGTTTTGTTGCTCTTTGAAAATCTGTCCAAAAATTGGGCAAGTTATTAGTGCTTGTAAAATTAGCTGACTTCTCATATTTTAGGCATTAAAGTGGAGAACTTTCTGTATGCTCAACAGGACTTCGGTTGTAGTGCAGTTCTAAGCAGCAAGATGCAGCACAGATTCTTGGTTTTCTGGTCTCTAGTCGCTGTTGATGCACAGTGCAGATTCATTTGACTGTGGAGAAGGCAAGAGCTGAGTTTGCAGTGTGTTTGAAAGGGTGAGCGCATGGGGAAGAGGAGCAGCAGGTTGGAACCAAATTTATATAGATGGGAAGGGAGTGGGAGCTTGAAGGGCCGGAGCTGGGAGGAGGGTAGGAGCTCTGGAGCTTCTAAGGAAGGGACGACCAAACTGGCAAGACTGGACAAAGGAGCTGGTTTGGGGGATACCAGGGTGTCCTCGGTGAAAATACAGGAAGAGCTGTAAAATAGTGAGACAGAAGGGTACCCTGAGACTGGATGCATAGTCAAGGGCGGTGGTTTAGGAATGGGAATGGGTGGGAAGTTTGTACTGAGAGGCCAGAGTGGGGAAGAGAAACAAATTGCCTGAGAAGCCAAGAGTACAAAGCAGGGGTTGGCTGGGCAAAAGAAGCATTATTTCACATGCGGATTTTTTTTTTTTTTTTTTTTAACTGAGGAAGTCATATACTAAAAAAAGCTCAAAACTGTGGAGTACTACTTATAAGAGCAAAGAGTAGGGAATTCTGTAATTCACATTACTCGTGTAGACTGTTTGGCATCTCTGTAAATGCATTGTGGTAGTCTTTAAGTCTGTCATCACTTTTTTTTTTTTTTTTAACAACAGAATCCCTGTTTCACTGACTGTATGGAATGAATAGTATCCCCTTAATAGAGTGTGTTTTTTTTGTTTTGTTTTGTTTTAAGCAGGTTAGATTAATGTCTTCTGGGATTGGCTTTAGATATTGTTGATCATGCCTTGGGGAAGGGGATGGACTCTTGAGATCGCTTCCAGTCCTGTCTTTTATGATTCAATATTTTGATTTCTCTTTGGTGTTCAATATGTAGTCCTTTGCCTTAATCACTTCATATCATTAAACCCCACTCCAGAGACAGAATTCTTAATTTTCTCATGGGCTTTTCGTGGCATGCATTGTAATATTGGAGTGCTTCACAAGTACTAATAATTTTGTTCTAAATTTTTTTGAGGAGAGTATGTAATCATGAAGGTTGGGAACTGAGACACAAAAGTTAGTCATTTTCTTTCTAACTTTGCGAGTCCAACCTGARCATCTGTAGGACCTGACTTTTAAACTAATTTTTTTTTTGATTTATTTATTTATTGGTATCATAGCGTGTGATTAAAATTAGAAGAGATTTTATTAATTTGTGTTAAAAATATGACTAATCAGTGCTTCATCAAATTGGGCTTGGGAGCATGTAAGAAACAACGAACAAAGAAATATTTACCTTTTGTAATAGGAATATCCGATTCCCAAGAGTGGCGTTTTTCTGTTTCATGCTTTTCAGTGTCCAGCCTCTTTCACTTCATGCTTCTCTTTCATTTTTACTTGAAGTTGGAGAGTCATGCATACAGCAGACCTTACAGCCTTATGAATAGCCTCTGATTCATTTCCAGAGCAGATCCATCCGGGAAGGTTGGGCCCAGGAGTGGGAGGGAACTGTTGCATGACTATATAATCAAAGACTGTGTCAGAATACTTGAGCGTAAGGGGCATTTATTAACTTCTGATTGACTTTGCAAATATGTTCTTTCAGTTGAGGTTGTGGGATTTCATGGTAGAAATTTAGAAAGCTTTTGAGCTGATATGCAGAAAAAATCATGTTTGAGTATTTGTTGATGTGAAGGCTAGTGACTTTTTTGTGTTGACTGTTCTTCATTTGTGGGTTTTTTAACAGCATTTTTAACAATGTGAATTTTAACATACAGGAATGCATTTAATATAGTATCTTTTTAAGTATTGCCTTGTAAACCAACTGCCATAATGTAGTAAGTAAAGTTATAGTCTTGATTTCTGCATCATAAAAAGGAACTGGAGAAAGGGACTTCACTGTTGTGATATTCCTATTGAACAGCTTAGCCCCCGAGTGTCAGCCACAGGTTTGAGATGTGCAAGTATGCAGAATGGAATTCATAAGTCCTGTGGCGCTGAGTGAGCAGCGGATCTATATAGGTTAGTCGATAGGAAACGCTGGAGAGACTTCTACCTCCTAAAACAGAGTTTAAATCAATTTATTTGATAGTTGTGTTCCCTCTCTCAGATTCTTTCCATGTTGTGATTAATTTTCTTTGCACTGTACTTCTTCAACAAGAGGAGAAGGGAATGCTCGCTACCCCATAAAATCTTAGAGCTGGTTGAAGGCCCCATGCTAATGGGTGGTGAAAGTTACATATCTGAACCTCTTGCTGCTGAGGAGGATGTAGATTCTGGGTTTCTGGTATTCTGAGCAAGTGCTCTTCCTCTGTCCTTCTGCTGAGATTTTGAATAAAGGGTTGGAGGCTATGGCTAGTATGCAATGCAAAATATTCGGTTCTGTGTGTTAAACTTGTTCAAAGTCCGGCCAGAACATGTGGCTGGACTTTCCTGCTTTGCGGATCTTGCTCAGGCATGGGTGTAAAACGGATGTTGGGCTGCTTAATTCTGCTGAAATAGTGGTAGTTCTGGCGTGTATTGAAGCAAAGCTGTAGGTGAACTGTACTGGTGATAATTTAGGTGTCTAGTGGCTTAGGTGGAGAGTTGTAGGAACACGCTGTGCTCCAGGGTCACTCTGGGGTCACTATTGGAAAAAGATTATTTTAGAGTTATGGCTCTGCATATTTACTCACTGGAGTAATTCCCTCTGGTTCTGGAATGATGTAAAGTTTAGTCATGTTATTTACAGAATTAGATCCTTTATTTTTACCATGGAAAATATCATTAAAATATTTGAGGAATTGCAGTAAAAATTTAGTATGGTTTAAAAACCGTTTTGTCTGTAATTCTCTAAATATCATTACATGAACAAGCCATCATAATACTGCAAGTTAAACATCGTCAGTTTTCATATCATACTGTAATCTTAGCCTGCACCTTGGAGGAAGAATAATGAAAGCAACTTATTTAATTTAGTGTCATGTTAAATAATTGTGTTGAATTAGTGTACTTCAAAATAGGGGTTTTCTTTTTTTCTGTAAATATTTGTGTTTATTCCTGACATAAATATTTTTTTTCTAGGCTCAAACTAGACATATGATGTCATGGGATTAAGCAAATTGTTAACCACATTTTGAGAAATAATTAGCCAAGGAAGTCTTATAAAAAGCTCTGTAGATGGACTTCTGAGGATTCAACATAACTTGTTATGTCCGGGTAATTTGAAGTTATTGCATGCTCAGCTACAGTGAATGTTCAATTGTGTATATGTAGCCTGTAGCAATTGCGCATAACTCGATTTAATTTAACCCTGTTTCATTGCTGGCTAAGGAAGGTTGAATTAGTTTGCATTTTTCATGGGCTAAGTGCATATGCACAATTATTGCAAGTCAGCTGATGCATGGTAACTTGACAGTTTGGGCTGATCACTTGTCCAAGTGTGGTTGAGAATCTGTGAAGGTTTCCTGCCTGCATCTAATTACTGATACGGATATAAATTTGAACAAATATTTTGGGAAAGAGAGTAAATGGATGAAATATCTCATTATAAAATATGCTGATTTTTATATTTTTTTTAACTGGCTTTCAAAAGCTTGTTACAGATATCTGCAGGTAACTATTTTAAAGAAATACAAAAAGTTCTCATCTGTTTTTTGATCATGAAGCTTAAGAAATGTAATGCTTATTTTACTGTTTTATTTCCTAATAATGAAAACCAAACACATTAGAAAATAGATGCACTTTAGTTTTAAAAGTGACCTTACAGAAATAGCGTCTGTCATCAAACATGTTAAATTTGTTGTACAGAAGTTAGAGCTTTTATTAGTAAAATGGCATTGACTTTGATAGAAATAATTCTGTTTAGTTATCCTGGGCACGAATACAGCTAACAGATTCTGTAAATCAGGTCAGATACAGATTCATTAATGGGATTGTGTGTCAAATAACACTTTAAAAAGATAGCTGTGCATATGCATTGCCTTCAATGGGTTTACACAGGTGTAACTGTTTGAAACTGATATATATCAACAAAATGCTGAAATAAGTTACAATTCTCCGTTTGGCTTTAAATAGATTAGTCCCTAAGTATTAGGTTTTTCAAATACCGTAAAATATTTAGTCACTGACCTCAGTGGTTATAAGCTGGCACACACAAGATTATTTAAGAGCTGTTTTTGTTTTCCTTTAAATATATAATCATTTTATATATTAGATTTACCCCATTAAGACCAATAGTAACTTTAACATTTCTGTCACTGTTATGTAGTATTGTTCTTGTGGTTAATTTGAATTTTGTCATAATCATTGTTAAGTATTCTATGATTTTCATAAGTTAAGATGTTTGATGTCTTTTTTTTCTTTGGGTTACGTTGTGGCCTGCAGTGTTAATGGCTGAGATGTAGCAGTAGGTTCTCACTCGCTGGGATTTCTTTGGAATAATTTTCTGGATTCTGAACATAGTTTAATGAATTCAACACTCATGTAGCTTACTAACATAACAGTGGTATGTTAATATAGGTGTCAAATAATTAGTTTCAGAAAACTTGAAAGAATTTTTATGATCACTTCTGAAAAAGGCTCATATATGATTGAGTAATAACACAGTTACTTGTTCACTAGAAAGGACAGCATTGTGTTTCAAAACCTGCCTTAAAATCTTTCAGAAGTAAAAACTACCTAAAAGACAGCCGATGTCAGAGAAGACTTAAAAGAACTTTTTTGCTGTGAATAAATGTCAGGAAAAATTAGCAGTGAGGGGAGCTCAAGTCCTTTGTAATATGAACCTGGAAAACACACATATAAATTAATATTGGACAAGGTGAGATAGCAAGTTAGTACTATTAGTATAATTTTGTGTCTCAGATCTAAATATTGTCATGTATGCCATAGCATGCAGACAATAATGTCAGGCATGTGGCCTGGGAAGGCCACTTGCGGCTCTGCGAGCTCTAATTTATGGTCTCCCATGGCAACTCTTGAAGAGCAAAAAGGATTATGAATCAAGATGTGTCCCTGGATCAGGTCCTGTGCGTTTAATGTGAAGAGTGTGAATTCCTCTGCTGAGGAGGTGAGCGGCACCATCTCCCTGTGTTGCCACAGGAACAGATCTTTCCTTGTTGCTGCTACTTAGCAGCTCTCCTCACAGTCATATGTTTCACCACAGGTTGGTGGTAGGTTAGATATTAGACTACTAGAAAATAGGACAGGAGCTCGGTAGTTTGTTAGGCTGGATGAATGGCTGGCAAAGGATAGCGTATTAGGTACCTTGGCATTTGATGTAAAAAGGAAAGACAAGAAACTAAGAACCAGCCTCTCCTTTTTGCTACTTGAGCGTATATGTCAATCTTGATGCAAGTTTAAAGCAGTTGAGGCCTGATCCATTTCATCTGCTTCTGGTCTCAGTTTAAATGACGTGAATAGAACTGGAAGGGTATCATGCTTCATTTTTAATACTTCTGCATTGCCAGAATATTCTCATAAAGATGTGTAGCCTCTGGGTCTCCTTCGTGCTAAAGTAATTTCCAGTTTGGAAGAAAAGCAAATTAATTCTATACCTTCTACAGTAGCAAAGCTGCAAGGAACTGAGAATCTTCTCCAAAATGAGCCTGTGACTCTTGTGAAGTAATGTTAATGTCTCACACTAGAAAAATTGAGCTACCTCTCTAAAAGGTGCGTGTATATCCCCTGCATCTTGGAGAAGATTGCAAAGGTCATCTTTAGCTTTCTCTGCCCTGTATAGAGTAGTGCTGTGCTTTACATCTTTCCCTGCACATACTCATTTTCATTCTTCAGTGAATTATGGTAGTCAGATGACTGTGATTGTATTTTTCTCACAACTGGATGATCTGAAATACATAACATTTATTTTTAGGATATTTTTCAAGTGTTTAGCTTTTAAAAAATTGAAAGATGTGGTGGTGATGATCCCATTTCAGTGTTTTTTGAAATATTTTTTCAATATATGCAAAACTGTTGAAAGCTTGAAATATAACTTTAAAAGTAAAGTCTATTTCCTTCATAGAAAAAAGAGACACTTTGTTGCAAACACAAGTTGCAAAAATAAAGTACTTGGAATAGAATTGTGTAAATTCTGCTAAAAAAAAAAATTAAGCGTGATTGAATAATCTAGTCTTAAATTTATTCACTGATTTGATCCACCTGCATGGTCAATTGTGACTGTTCTTCATGCATCTGTAGCATATGGGCCATGTTTCACCTTTGCCTTAGCCGTAGCCAGGATAATGGTTCTTTCTGAATTCTGTAGTAAAAAGCTTGCTATTAAATCCTCAAAAAAAATACAGGCTATAATAAGCCTTCTCTTCCACAGTTGTGAATTTTAGATTGTTAAGAAAAGGAGCATGTGGAAGATGGTCATCATTCGGAGTGGAGTACTTGAAGAATAAAGTACGTAGAAGATGAACAGAGCATCTGTGGGTTGGATACAGGCAGGGATGGAAGGATTTGGTGTGGGTTGTCTTGGCTTGATCCAGTGAGGACTGAAATAACCTTCATGGAGCAGTTCTGTGGCCTTCTCCATCTGCCCGTATCTTAGCTTGGCAGTTCAGTCTGCGTCTTCGAACTGCATCCTTGGTCTAAGACTCTTGCTGTTTTATTTTAGCATATCAGCTTAGAATTTATAGATATGTTTAAACAATGCACTTCAATTTTTATTTAATCAATAAAATGATGTCTGCAACCCACAGAAATTTAGAATTTCACAAATGTGAAGGTGCAGTAGGCTTGTTTTGTGATTGTAGTGCGGTTAGTCTTTGATATTTTGGTAATTAATTGAAGACCAACATTTTAAWATTCAAAGTGTGACTTACTTATATAAAGCATGAAGTAATATTTCTCATCAATGAATAGAGAAGTTTTAGCAATGCATTTATCCTCTCTGAGATTTTTACTTCTTTGAACAAATGATTTTTTAAAAGCACCTTTTCTTCTTTTGCCATGTATCTTTTGCCCTGGCTTTTATTTGTCAACTTCATTATCTTCTTACTTTCGTAAGAGAGAGCTTGTATACATGGTGTAATTTGAATATGCTTTCTGGAAAGGCCACGTGAATACTTCATTGCCTGAAGTTGGAAACAGGTTTAACGAAACCAGAACAAGCCACTCTCACACTGAGATTTAGACTTCTGCATTTCTTTGAAGTTAGCTTTCATATCCTACTTTTTTTTAGTTTAATCTTTAAACAGATTTTTAACTTGGCCATGTAATTGCTAATTAGGCAGTGAAGAAAACGCATCATGAAGGACCTCTCTGGAAAAAAAAATTCTTGTTCTGGTTAGCTTTGGAGCGTTGACAGACAAGGTGGGTTGGATGAACTCTGAATGCAGCTATCTTTCTCTAGTTCATGTGTTAAAACAGGTTGGCAAATCAAAGCTATGCAATGATGTGAAGTAAACAAGATGGAAGAGCCACTTGCCCCTTTCTTACCTTACAGAATATGAAGAGGCATATTTTGGCTCGGGTGTGGGAGAAAACTTGATTTCTGAAGGTTTTTTTTGAGGAGGCATGTTCTATTTCCCCTCTCTCCCCCCACCCCCCATATTTCCTGCTTTATTTTACAGTAATGCAGTGTTTGTGTGGGTTTTTTTGTTTTTTAATAAATGATTTAGGCATACAATATTGTCATTGACTTTCTAAGGGTCTTACTAAAATAGGTCTTGGGGAATATTTAGGCTGATTAAAGGATGTTAACAGAGTTGGAACAATTTACAAGTTTTAGTACAACAGAACAGATAACTTTCCGTGGGTCCTTTTGTTTCACCGTGCCTATTATTTCTTGAGCTTTTGGGGAAATACAGATTAGCATATGTGTATTTGTTGGCTTGTTTGGTTACTTGAATTTAGTCGCAGGGATAATGTGTTTGACTCATAAAACTAGTGTGAACTTTCGGTCTGCATGGTACGTTATACAGTCTTCGATGCTATACATTCTTTTGACTTTGCTTTGGAATAGAATATCATCTCTCATCACATTTCTGGAAAAGTTATGTCAATCAAAATATTTAGCTTGGTGTCTGAAAACATCATAGTGATAGTTATGGAAAAAAATCATAGCAAAGTGGCTAAACCTTAAATTAAAAAGTTGTTTATAGACAGAACTGAAGTGTTTTGTTTCAGAAATATTCTAGTGGTATCAAGCCGATGCACCTTAGATTTGTTATTTTAAAATGAAGTCAGTTTAAATGGAAGCATTTTCTAAGTTATGTCCACTTTGACAAATGAGTTTTCAGTGAAGAATTCCAATTAAAAATTTCTCATTCACTTTAATGGACAGCTATCTGGGAGAGAGCTATCAGCATAAATCCTTTCTTTGTAGGCATTAATGGCGAAGGAAGTGGGCCTTCCCCAGTGTCTCTTCCCCATACTTTATTTTGAGGGACCTTATATGTCGTAATGTAATCTGAATAAGATTCTTAAACTTCTAGCTATCAAGAGTTTTGTCTTTTCTACATGTACAAGATAGTAGCTGTAAGATCTCTTACAGCTCCACCACATGTGTTTCTTGCTTTTTTTGTTATTTTCTAGATCCTATCACAGTCCCTTTAAGAGAGCCTTAGACAGCTTTGATCTTGTGGTTTTGCTCAATAGGTAGGTATACTAAAAAATTGTAGGAGATGGCTAGGACTTTGGAGTTGTCTTGGTACTAATGTGGATTTTTTGGATATTCCTTTGGCAAACAAAAATGTCCACAGTTTACCAGATGTGGATTTATCAAAGACAAGATTGAGAGGGTTAAGATGGCAGTAGTTCATTCGCCTGTCACCTTATCCATAACCTTGCCTACTGTGTGCTTTTTTTGTCAGGTTCCTAGGACAGGACAGGGGTCATGTGGTTGTGCAGGTTCCCATCAACAAGACTGCTGCATCTAACTTACCTTAAATTAAGCTTAAATCCCCCCACTGTACATGCAATGATTATTTCAAGACCAGCTAGGGGAATTATGGCAGTCAATGAACTATGGCTTTATAGCTAGATTTTCAAATTTCTTACTAGTATAAAAATTGGCAGTTTTGTTATGCAAGTTTGACAGTGTCGTACTTGGGGAGCATAAGGATCATTAATAAAAGCTTCTGTGGGTTACGTGAAATGAAGTTAGTATCTGTCTTCAGAATGCAGGGGCTTATTCTTAGCAGTGGTCATGCTTAATCAGTCCCCCCACCTCCATTTTTGAACAGTGGCTTTGTTTAGTCAGTTTGTTTATCTGAATACTAGTACTTTCTCCACAATATGTAGAACAGAAATTTTGAAAGTTATTAAAATTGTATAAATCTAATTTATTCAAACCCCTTGAGTCATAGTGTGAAATGGTGATGCACATGGTCGTGATCTTTTGAGTCTCTAGAACTGGAAAAATAAGGAAAAAATGTTTATTTAGAAATTGATGAATGAAACTTCTCTCCTTCAAGCTTTATTCACTTTTTGTGATAAGACCCCCTCCTTACACTGCAGTTTAATCTATGTCTGTGATAAGGACAGTCTTTAAAATGTACACGAAAAGTTGGGACAATCTGTGATAGTGCTTCTACAGGCAATTTTTATATATTGACTAAAGAGTCCATTCTGTCACCTACATTTCCCCCTACCCTTGTTTGGTGTTTAAGGTCTAAAATGTAGGGTGGTTTTTTTTTTAAATCATATTACCATATAGGTTGTAATATACAAGTGTTTAACTGAGAAAAACACTCATGGAATTTGAAGTCTTCTAATATTTTTCTAATTTTACAGTGTTTCTTCTCTTGAGCATCATTTTGATAATGCTTGTTCTGTTGCTCGTGTAACTACAGCTGGAGTTTGCCTAAACTAACTGGCCAGAAATAATCACGATGGACTTGATAGCATTAATCCTGCTTGTGTTATCTGTCTGAGTGTGTGTCTTTGTCAGTTCTTTTTGTAGTATATAAATGTGTAATTTGGAAAACAATGTAGGTATCAGGAAAAAATCGTGACAGGCAGGTGAGCTGTGGCTCTAACAAAAAAAAGCCCATGTGATTTTGAAAAAAATAGCCTTTCAGAATATTTGTTTATTTTAGCATGATGTCATTTGCCTTTAGATCTTCTTTTCTAAAACTATGGAGGACATGTCTGTGTGTCGGGAATGACATCTGGTTTATTTTTCCTACAAGGATTTTTCTATTCAACTGAATGCATTAAACCCCTGAGAGAGATGGTACAAATCTAGACCTAAATATTAACCGTAATCAGATAAAACTCATCTCTGGGCTTCATGTTACATGTGCAGTGTAATTTTCCAGCTTTTCAAGTTCCTGATTAGGATAGGTGCGTTTTTGAGGAGCAACTGTGTAAAACAAGATAAAATGATGTAGGAGATGATATTATTCAAAAACAAACAAACAACCCCCCCAAACCTTGCAACTTTTAAAGTTTCCAACACTTCCTCAGCAGAGGGCATCTTTTTGCCCCTTGTCTTGTTAGTTATCATACATACCCTCTGCCTTACGGCTCCTGAAATTGGGTGACTGACACTGAATTGTGAAGAAATGCTTTTTTCCACCTACTGCTCAAGAGACCTCAGTCACATTGTGACAGAAGAAATATTGACAATTAGATACAAAAAAAAAAAATATATATATATATATATATAAAAGTTAACCTCTAGAATTGCAATACACTGTTATTAGGAAATGGCACACAAACTGAAATTTTTAAAGAATTTGTTTTTACAGTCTGTTGGTTAAGCTTTGCCATAACCATTTAATTTTGGTTTAACTTTGGATTTGCTATTTGCTAGTGAGTCTCACTGAATTCCTGTGTAAGGTACTTAAATTATACCTTGATTTCCCAAACCATCAGTAGTACTTGATCTAGGCTGTCTCAAAGATCCTCTCTGTTTCCACAACCAAAGACTTACTTATAATGCTTGCTTATAATTACTGAGAAGCACCAGGTGCTTGAGTATGCAGGTTGAAACCAGTAAAAGTGAGGGAAGTCTTTCTTAGCTGACCTAGGCGAGGAAATTGCTTTTCAGAGGGATTAAGCACACACACACGTGTTGTAAGTTTAAGAATTAACTGAAAAAATATTTTAATGAAAAGCTTTTGGGTAAGAAGGGCGTTTCCTTTGTGTTGTGCATTACCTAACATGTGGCATCTATTCCTTACTGAACTATGTTGCTACTGCAGCTGTATCTGATTGTAAGCAGTATAAAACCTGACACAACCTATGATTAAATCATTTGCTGGACTAACACAGTTTTGTAAAGCAGACATAATTCTGAAACTAAGTGCCATCTGTGCCTGGCTACATTTGAAGTATCTTTATCGGTCCTATTCAAGTGAAAGTCTCATTTTCTTTTTACTACTTGTGCAGAGTGAAAAATTGGTATTGTTTGAGCATACCATGCTGCCAACAGGAGTCCAGAAAGTGCAATTGACTGCAGGTATTAGTCTGTTTTGTTTTGTAAGTTGCTTCTAACCAAGCAGGTCCTTTAAGTAATTATGAATATAGTACATCAAGAATTAATTTACATTTTTTAAAGTATTTGATACAGTTGTCTTTCTCAAAAGACCTATGTTAAATTAATGCAAGAATATTAGAATGATGCATTCTGTAAAGGTATCCTTGTAACTCTGTCTGTGCGTGTCAGTTTTGTGCTGCAATACTGTTGTTATTCAGAACACAAGTCTATTTTGAGCAGAGACTACTGGTGATGTTTGATTATATGGTAATTTTTAGTTTAGTGATGTGGACAGTTATCCTTCAAATTAGGGTAAGATCACTCAATTCAGCTTGCTGTCTCTGTCATTTGTTAAAAGTAGAATCACTTAACTATTTAGGTTGAGTAGCAAATCTAGGAATAACTGATTGAGTTGGTAATTCTTATCTCAGAGATTTATATGGCTTATGACTTTGACACCTTTTAGACAAATAAAGAATATAAATGAAAAGAATTCTGTTAAGAAAAAAATGTACAAATATAAAAAAAACCAAACTTTGATACATTTTTTCTTTATTAGCATATTATATAAATTCTCTGACAGTTTTTCCTGTCTTTGTCCTGCCATTGTTATGTTATGTTTAAATTTGCATTTCTTTGTCTTTCTTACTATCCTGATTGAGATGGCACTGTGTTTTGCTCCTAGGGTTTCCCCATGAATCAACAGGAATAGAGAGAAAAGCTAAAGAAAATTGTTGGCCTCAGCTTGGTGTGATTACTGTACTTTGCACTAATGTAGGCGTGCAAGATAATTCTGTGGTACCATTAAGAAGAGGGAAAACTTAGGGAAAAGAGAGGTCTTTTAAAAAAAAGATGGCCACCAATCCAGTGGCCACAGTATAAGCTCACTCTAGTACCATGAAAATGTGTGGTGAAAGCTACTGAGGTATTAATTAACCTGTAGAAACTCATTTAGGTCACTGAAATATCTGTTTTGCCTGTGTAAGAGAATTGTTTCTGCAATTGCTTGGCCACACAGACATGTTTGTAGAAGTGAACTTGAAAAGGATTGTGGAGGCAAGGATAGCGGAGATAAGAGAAACAAAAGATTGACTTAGGAGTACCTTACTTTAAGAATTGTTTCCAGTATTTTGCTGTTACTGAATGCATTTTGAATCTTTAACACTGTGGCATTTTCATGTGCAATATTTTTCTCGACTATTTTTTCTTATCTTTCCTGAGCAATAAGAATCAGAGAAGTTTGTTTTATATTCTTAGTATTACAACTTTCAGATTGTAGATGTTGCAGAAGAGTGTTCAAAATTATGCCTTTATAATGAAGAGAAGAGAAGCAACAAAAAAAAATCAGAAGTTGTAAGCTTTGAAAATGCTTGTTCTTTGTGAATTTGATCATACGTTTAAATTGGTGACATTAATTTCTGAAGAGAGGGAAAGGAGAGAGCAATCTAAGGATGCTATCATTGTACAAGCCTTATTCCTTTTTTCTCAGAATTCAAGCATAAGACCTTTTTGCTAAAAGCTGAAAAGAGCTACCTGCAGTTTAATGGACTAGTGCCTCTTCTTTTCCACCCCGTCTTATATTGATCACACATCTCTGCTTACCACCCTTTAAAACCAAAAAAACGCTTCTGCTCCTTGACAGATCAGTGGACAAGTCTGCTGGACCCACAGATGCTTCCAAGAAACACTGATACRCAAACTGAGGCTTTACTTGCCTCTTCGTGAAGGTGCTATTTATTTTCTAGTATTTACTAGTGCTGTTATTTGTGAATGATAAATCATCTTGGGAACATTTTGTGCTGTTAAGCTTTCTGAAGAGGATTATCTGACAAGTGTTGGAGGCTTTGCCAAAATACTCCTGAAGTTGCACCCAGAAGCGCTTAGTGCTTTGAAGGCATGGATGCATACTTTGAGTTGGAGTTCAGGTTGTCCCTGAATAGGATTCAAGTTGGAAAGGAGCTTGCTTGTAAGATCTAAAATAGGAACCTGTACAAAAAGAGCCATTTTCAGTGCACAGTGGGGATTAATGGTTTTACAAAGGAAGTATGCTATATATTCATAAGTGCCACCTAATGTTACATAATGTCTCAACTGTCTGCATATATACAGACATTTCAAATATCAGCTGTGAGTTGTTTTCAGTCAGTCTATTCACTAGAGCAAGACTTCCTTCCAATGAACTGCTGTGGGGCTGATGACAAGTGAAATATCAGCTGGAGTCTGAGCTTATTAGTTCTGCTCTCCAGAGACCACCATGGGTAATTCTCCTTGTACGGTATAAAAATAGAAATTGTGACAATTTTGCTGACTTCCTCGTCTGCAGAAGTCGTAACTCGGTTCATTTTTAGATGGTTTTCCTTACAGTAGTACCCGTGAAAGCGGCCAGAGTTTGCCAGTGTTGTTACGCTGCTGTATTGCAGAAGGCATAGGCAAGGTTCCTTGGATTTGCAGAACAGTGCGTTCAGAACTCTTCAAGACCCAAGTAATTTTAAATAGCGGTTGTTATAGTGCTTGTATGTCTGTTTTTGAATCCAGCTTATTTTCTGCTGTTCTTTTGCATGACTTTTGACATGCTGTTTGTTATTAGACAATGGTCCTACCAGAGGTGCAGGTAATACTAGAAATGTGAGTAACTGAAGATTTTTTGCCTAGTGTGTTGAGGCCTTAGGGTGTTTTACAATGGACTTAGCATTTGGATTTGAGTGTTTAAAGTGACCAGTTTCCCCATGTAGATGAATGCTAGGTAAGATGCTACCAACAGGTGAAACAAAGTGCTTTAGATCACCAGGTAGTCTCTCTAGTACTGAGAAATGAGAGGCCTTTCGTTAGAGAGGTGTTTTTATCCTTGGTGATTAAGTTACTGTAGCCTCTTTTCTTCATCTTTTTTTTTTCTTTATTGCTTTTTGATGTGTCAGGTGCATTTCTTAGGTTTAAATTGTTGCATACAATATTTAAAAACTTGAAAGTTACTGACAAACTGGACAGGAAAATTCAGCACACCTGTGTTTTCAAAGATTACATCATCTTCTCACCACTGTATCTGCTAGTACTTAATAGTAGAATCTAGTTCAGTCCTGAGGGAGCAAAAGGAGCAGAATTAATTGTAGTGTTCTTGGTGCTTCTGCAGTAATAGTTTCTCTTGATCTTTGCATGAAGCAATGGAGACATTATGGAAAGAATCCTAGCTAATGAACAGAATTGAAAGAAGGGGACAGCAAAGATATACGATGCTTGAACTTAAGGAAAGATTTTTTGCAAAACAGTATTTTTAAAGAGCTGCCTATAGCAGTACAGAAAAGGAGCCATATTTGTTTTTGTTTCAATAGTTGAAAACATAAAGGAGGAGGGGAAGGGAGATAAAGTAATGATGAGCTTTTTGAGGGAGAAGACTGCATTTTGGCTTGTGTTTACTTTTGGTTCCCAATCCAACTTCTAATTGCATTTGAAATTTAAAATACAAATTTCTTCCGGAGTACCCTCATTTGGTGTAAGATTAGGTCATTTCATTCTTTCCCTCTTATTTGTGTACTATATCTTTTTCATTGAAATGAATAATGAATCGAAGACAGTGCTGTCAGAGCAGAGATGGCAGAACAGAGCAGTAGCTTTCAGTGAGTAAACCCTGAAACAGTTTTGCTGTTGCGTGGAACTTCACCCTAAACTTTATGTGAGTACCTTTAATGCTACTACTTTCATTTAGAATCTCTGATTCTCAGGTTGTCATGTTATTTATTGTTTTTTACATATATATTCACTTCARTTTCTTTTCTTGTTCCTGCTGAGTTACCTTAGAAAAACTTACAGGACTAACTTTTGTCAACTCTAAACAAGAAATTAAGCAATTTCTATTCATCTGTATTGTGACTAGTCTAAATTAAAAATATGTGAATAACAGTGAGGTGCTTCAGACTCCTATTTCTGTGTCTTTTCTTTGATCCAAGCTTACAATGTGAGATACATATTTTGATAAAACTACCGTGTTCATGCAAAAGTAAATGCAATGGAAAACTTCCTAATATGTAAAGCTGATGTTTTCTAGGGCTGAACTTCTGTTGTCAAAGTATGGTAGAATAATGTTTTTGTATATTGACAGAAGCATATTTGCACTTTTACTACATATCAGTTACAAAGCTGTAGGAAGTCACGTGCAGTTGCCGTAGCTCAACTGATGTACAGTAAGCTGAAGAAGAGCCCTAAGCCAGGATACTGGCAATATATGGATAGAGAAAATTTTGATGATCACAGTCGTCGTATTGGACTAAATTAAAGCTCATTCAGAGATTCATCAGGACAATAATAAAATCTATTCCTGAAATAAGCAGTTTTCAAAAGTGGTGAAAGAGTAGCTTATTACCTCAGCTGTTTAACTGCCTTCTAAGCCAAATGTTGCAATAAGCTTTCAGTCTCAGGAAAGATGGATAATTGATGGGTATATGAAGTGGGTGAATACAATTATGTTTACAAGTTTGTATAAATAGGGTATATAAAGTGTAGCTTGTCTGTGGCAGTCAGCAAGTGTTCTGTCCTTTTCAAGGAGAATATTGTTCACAAGAGATTACAGGGTGAAAAAGGTAAAGGACTTGTGATGAATCTAGGAAAGATATTTTGTATATGGAAGACAGAAGAAAGCATTTGGATGTTAGTGTGAACTGACAAACAGTGGAGAGAGCTGGCCTTGATAGCATGGAGGAGACAGAATGGAGCATGATGTGTGACAAAGTGAGTAAGTAGTATGTAATATCAAGTGAGGAAGAAATATGTGAAGCTTTGCAGCTCTAATGTGGTGGGGTACAGATGGAAGCTAGTTGAATGGACGAAAAAAAAAGAGATGACTCAAAATGCCTGGGAATAAAACAATTTTAACAGCAAAGTATGGTGTGGCCCATAAAGACAAAAATGGCCATTGAAGCCAGAGTGTAAATGACACAGTAATAATAAGGACAAGAACTTTTAGGTTGGCATAGTGCAAAAATAAAATGACAAAAAGTAGTCGAAGACTTACCTGTATCAGTATCTTTATTGATTTCTACTTAACTGAAGTAGTACAGCACCGTAATCTCTTCTCTTTGTTACCTATCTCATTTATTGGGAGAGCCTGTAGTTTTAAAACTAAATTTGCTTTTAAATAGTTTTATCTGTTCTTTTGGTTGTTGCTTTTAATGTAAGACAGAAAAATCTGTATAGTATAGTTCTTAGGGACTGAGGAGGATTGATGTAGCTTGGACCTGGAGCAAAGAAGAGGGAGGAGGCAGGAGTCAAAGATCACACCAACGTCCTTATCTTAATGATGAAAGAGTAAAATCAGTTTTAAAGCTTCATTTACATTCTAAACTTCAGTCTCTTTAAAGTAATCTGGCTAAAGATGAAACAGTATATTTATTAAGTATTATTCAAGAAATAGGCCATCAAGATTAATATATCTCTAACTAAAAATTACCTTAGAATATAAGTTAATTTCTTCTCCTTCTTAAAAATACTAAAATAAAGTTGAACACTTCTTATTGTCGGTTGCAGCAAGCAATGAGTTGTTTCTGTTCTATAGGGGAGATATACTAAAACTTCTGGTGTTAGGTCTTGTTTGTTAAAAATAAGATTCTTGAAAAGTTTTCTTCACTTGTTGTTCTTTAGAACGAGGACACTGAATAAAAGCGTATGTGAGAGTAAGTCCGTAAACTAAAACCAAGGCAGACAGAAGTTATTGTAAAAATTTATGCATATGCATCTGCATATGGTGTGCAGAAATGAAAGTAAATTATCAGATAAGAGAATGAAATAACTAATTTTTTGAGAAATTAGTTATCATGATAGTGGGCCTGTATTAAAGGTGTTTTAGCAGGTTGAAAAACTAAGGTTCCATAATAAAACTTAAGAGAAGGAAAAAAGCCATGTAGGCTCCACAGGTGTTTAATATATTACTCCCTGCCCATGCTATCAATGAACAAGCTTGTTTCACTAACTATGCGAGTTCATTTGGAAGTGTCTTGTTCTAGTGTCTAATGGGACTGACAGATAAGATTGTTCGAATGGAGAGAGATTCTCCAGCATTAACCTCAAAAGAGGGTTGATTCAGATCTTCATGAGTCATTCCACATTCATAAACTTTATACTCAGATTGCACTGAAAACTTAAAAGTCTGAAAAGAAATTGCAAGCAGTAGATGAGAGGTTATCAATAAATATGTACTACTGTTTAAAAAGTGGCATCGGTATAATAATTTAAAGGAGGACTGACAGTGGATGAATGGAAAGAAGTCTGGAAAACAACTGTATATTTCCTGGATACATGGAACATTGTGTCTGGTTTGCAGAAGGACTTGGGAGAGCTGGTTGATCTTCAAGGACAACATCCTCAAAGCACAAGGACAGTTTGTCTCAATGTACAGGAAAACAAGCAGGTGTGGCAGGAGGCCGGCTTGGTTAAATGGGGAACTTCTGACTGAGCTCAAATGTAAAAAGGCAGTGTACAGAAGGTGGAAGCAGGGCTATCCAGGAGAAATCTAGAAGTATCACTTCAGCATGCAGGAAGGAAGGAAGCCTCACTTAGGCATGCTGGAGCAGTTTCACATCCCCTAGCCAGGCTGAAGGGTAAGGTCTTCTGTAGGGGTGCACTGACAACAAAAGGGAGACCAAGGAAAATGTTGATCCTGTGCTGAAAGAGGAAGTAATGTAGTGGCAAAAGGCAGGGGAAAAGCTGGGGAACTAAATGTCTTCAGAATGTCTCAACTGGCCGGGTCTGCTGTCCAGTCTTCAAGGTGTTTCTGCCTAGTTATAGAGTTTGAGGGAGAGGTATTACGCACAACAGGAGGATCAGTCTGGGCATTACTTAAGTAAATTGGGCACACAAAATGCCATGGAACTGGGCAAGATCCATCTGAGTGATCTGTCTAATGTCATTGCAGGCTGTTGTCTATCCTTTTTGAAAAGTCGTGATTGGGGAGGTCACTGGGGACCAGAAAAAGGGTGATGTTAAACCCATCTTCAGAAAAAGCTAGGAGAAGGACCTGAGAAACTACAGGTCATTCAGCCTCATCTCAACCCTGGGGAAGACTGTGGAGCAAGTCCTTATGGAGAATATTTCCAGGCACATGAGGGATGGGAGGTTGGTTGGGAACAGCCAGTATTGATTTACTAAAAACAAATCATGCGTGATCAGTCTCATTGCTTACTGTGATGAAATGTCTGATCCTGTGGACTCTAAGAGGGCAGTGGAAGCTATTTACTTTAGCAAGGTTTTTGATACAGTTTCCCACAATAGCCTTGTAGCCAAATTTGGAAGGTATGGACTGGATAAGTGGACTATAAGGTGATTGAAAAGCTCTCTGGACCATTCAGCTCTGGGGTTTAGTGGTCATCCAAGTGAAATCTTAAATTCAAAGCATCCAGTTACAAGTCATGTTCTTCAGGGTCCCGCACTGCGGTTGATGCAGTTTAACATCTTCAGCAGCAGCCTGAATGATGGGATGATATGCTCCCTGGTCAGCTTCGTGAGTGAAGTGAACTTGGAGGAGAAGTGTTTGGTATTCTGGCTGGCAGGGCTGCCATCTGGAGGGACCTGCACAAGCTGGAGAAACTGGCTGTCAGGAACCTTGTGGAGTTTAACAAAGACAATGCGGAGTCCTTCACCTGGGGTGGAATAACCGAATAATAACAGTATGAGCTGGGGACTGACAAGCATAGAGAAAGATTTGCAGAAAATGACCAGGGAATGCTGGCAGACACGAAGTTGTGCTAACCACACATCAGACTGCATAGCCAGCGCGTTGCAGTAAGTGATTATTTCCCTCTATTTCCCTCACTCGTGAGGCTGCTTCTGGACTATTGTGTCCAGTTTTGGTCTGTCAGTCAAAAAGAGATAGTGACAAGCTGGAGTGCGTATGACTGAGGGCCGCTAAGATGATTAGGGGGCTGGAAAACAAAACACAGCAGGAGAGGCAGAGATAGCTGGGCTTGTTTATCCTGATGAAGAGAAAACTAAGAGGGATTGAAATGCTGTCCTCAACTATCTAATGAGTGTGTATAGAGAAGACAAAGTCAAGGTCCTCTGAGGTGTACAGCAAAAGGCAACAGCCACCAGTTGCAGTAAGGGAAATACTGATTGGATTTAAGGGAAAAAAAATTCACAATGAGAATGATGCAACACTGAAACAGATTTCCCAAAGAGGCTGTAGTATTTTCATCCTTGGAGATACTCAAACTTTTGACTGGGAAGTGCCTTAGCAACCTGATGTAACTTAAGCTGTTTTCCTAAATGGTAGTTTTTTTAAACTTATTTTTTCACATTTCTGTATCTGATTACTGCATTTGCATATCCAGTTTATGAGGTTCTATGTTTAAATGATAAAAGAAAAGGTGGGAATAGCTCTACTATAGTATTTTGTGCAGAGTTGTTTTCTACAGAATGTTGCTTAAAGTAATTGTAATGACAAGTTCAGTTACTGCATGAAGATTCTATTCTTTAAGTCTCCTGTTCCTATAGATTGACATTTTTAGTAGATACTGTTATATAGCTTTAGCTTGGTCTTCTTTCACAGTAGTGAGATTTAAAAAATATAATTTGATCTATTCTAAAGAATATATATTTGATTAACCACTAAAAAGTTGCATTCTGGTACAAGATCTCATTTTGTAGGTCAGTACTAGAAAGAATGCTTTTTTTATTGAAAGTAATGTTAAACATTAAAGGATTGTTAATAGTAAATACAAGTTCTCAACATGAATCTGCAAGCTCTTTAAAATTGTGGATTTAAATGGATTTGTTAATAAACTAGGAATGAAAAATAAGTTGTATCACTTGTTGATTTAAAGTTGGGAGCTATTGTCAGTACAAGAGAGGGTGAGAGTACCTGTCAGGAAAAAGTTGATGACCTTGAGAACTGCAGAAATAAGTGAGATGAAATTTTAAGTACCAAATGTTGATACATTTAGAGATTCTTTACTAGAATTTCTGCTGTAAGCAGAGTGCTCTTCAGCTGGGTGTGATAGAGGAGGAGTAAGATCCATGTGTATTAATATTATTGCAGAATACCTAGTCAGTCATCAGTAAAATGAGACTATTAAAAAACATATGCAGTTTTTGAATCCATCGGGGAGGTATGTCTGTGTAGGGATATGCAAATATCGGTGTATAAGCATTGGTGAGATTGCATCTGTGCACGGTTTCTTTGTGCTCAGGAAGAAAAGTTCAGATAGTATCAAATATAGAGGTTAGTAAGAAGACTGAAAATTTATTTTATGAGAAAACTTGAGCAGCCTCCCAGCATAACTTAGCAACGTAGCAGTCCGAACTAATTTGTTCCCATGGCTTGTGGGCTACTGCTGGCTTGTGTCCAACTAGCTCAGCATGTTTACTGAGTGATACTCTAATATTTCATCTGTTCGTGCAACATCCCAAGCTTTTTTGTCTGGTTCCATTTCTGAAGTTGTGACCATACTTTTTCGTGAGTGTTGCTTCTGCTGTTAAATTTGTCAAATCTGTAAACTACTTGTGTTCTACAGCTCCTTCTTTAGGCGATTGCTAAGGGATGGTACAAATGAGCTGTTTAAATAATTCTGGAGGGGCTCACACCTGGAAAGGAGAGGAGCTACAGGCAAAGATGATACAAGGAGGAGGGAATATAAGCTGAGTATGAATAATTCTAATCAGGAAATTGAAATGAAGCTCTGAAATGCAGAAGAATGAGATACTGGAAATACTTTCCAATAAGAGTGATGAAGGCAAAATGTTTAACTAGTTAAGGGAGAGAAGCTTGAATTGTGAAATGTATTAAATGCATTAGGTGATATAAATGATAAAGGTCTGGATTTGATGACCCAGGCAATCCTTATTTCTTAAGCAAGCAATTTAATAACTTGTTTAATAACTTCTGATGTATTTAATGTGGAAAAGATAAAATCTGCAAATAATATAAGTTACAAGGACCTGAAAATTACCTTACGAGACTACTATATTTAGCCGTAACCAACATCAAATAGTTACTGTTAAACCTCCAGCTTCTGATAGTTTTAGACTATACTTTTCTTTGAAAAGAAACTTTAAAAAGTATCTGATTTATTCTGCTGGATTTCTTCAGTGTATTCTGAGCAGTATATTTTTACACTGATGGCTAAAGTTTCTGTTCTTTTTTTTCTGTTGGGAATGTAGAGTCAATGCTACTAAAAGGAGATGAGATGAATTTGTTCCCCTTACTGCATAATCAGAAGATACTTTGCTCAACTGGAATTTACTATGGATTTGTAAATCCTTTGGTACTAGTAACATTAAGGTTTTCAGATATCTTAAAGTGGATATGACATGAACATTTATAGTTTTGAACTGTTTTCATTGAAGGGTTTGTGCAGGTACAGCAAAATTTAGTTTGGCTTGGAGAACTTAAAGAAATGGTGTGTTTGAAAGGAAGAGCCTGGATTGATACTGTGATCCCTAGGTGGATGTTTGAAGAGACAAACCTACTTGCTTTGCATGTTACTTTTTCTTTGAAATAAATACAGTGAATGATGAGTCCTTCCTCGTAAATGCTGGTATCGATTGTAGTCCTACTGCTGCAGGAGCTATTCATTTCAGAGGTGAGGGTGGCATTGTGATGTGTGATTCACAAAAATGTAGTTAAGAGCATGTTTTGGAAGACTTAATTTCTGAATGCATACTATCTTATTTGTTCTCTTTACCATACCTATTTGTGTTGCTGGTGTGCATCACATAGGATATTCCTTGGTTTCAAAGGAATAGGCTTGTTTCTTTCATTTCTAGTCCAAAATAGCTTCAGGCTGTCTTCCTGACTTTTCAGAGGGGACATTTGTTTGTGAATTTTATAATACTCAGGTAAAATTGGAAAAAAATTCAAGGTTTGCAAGACTTTGGAATTCATACAAGCAGATTCAATTGTCAATGAAATAAAGCTACAGATGAGTGGATGAGACTTAAATGTTCTAGGTAACTGTTGATGATGATACCTTCATTTCTCTGCTTGCTAAGCTGCAGCAACATTTCATCGTGAGCCTTGTTGTTTTGGATCTGGGATTTGATAAGTCACCTTTAACTCTGAGTTAAACTACTGATGTGTTCAGATTGCTGACTATTGTATGTCACTTTCTGTAGTATTTCCCCCATACGTCGGCAGCTGTTTCTTAAGATTGCAAGTGCTATGCAATTCATTAGCTTGATTCCTTAAGGAAGGACAGCATAAGTGTACCAAATTCGGAGTCTTTTTTGCCAACACCGTCTGTGTCTGGAAGAGAGTAGAGGTCTTGAATCTTAGGACAGTTTGTTACAGCAGGCTTCATGAAGACTGTGTTGGCTGAATGTGGTAGATAAGCTCTGATTAGTCCTCCCCTGCCGTATTACCTTAGAATAAAAGTGAGCCGTAATTGAACTTTATAGCCTTGACCAGCATCCATATAGCACTGGATTTAGAAATAGTATGTTCTGTATTCATATTTGGTATATCTATAACCTACTACATAAAGGTTAAGGGGTAAAGGTGAAAGTTATTGTGAATGCAGGATACAAAGCTGTATGAAACAAGTTTTTGTTAGTTCTACTGCATGTGGAACAGCTTGTTTTGATCTGTTCTGGTGTACCAATACCAGGGAGAGAAGCAGAGAAAGTATATTGGGTCATATCTAAAGCTTCGGATGGTAATGCCTTACTTCTGTCCATCCCTGGCAGAACTTCTGGATTTTGAAGTGTGCCAGAATCCTCAGATTAAAGACTGAAACATTGGTAGTTTTAAACTGTTCTGAAAATACTGAGACACCACTTTCTGAGATAGCAAATCTTACAATTTTAGGCTAACTTGCTGCTAGAATGTACATTTTTAAAAGCAGAACATCCCACCTTCCAAAACCTAAAGCAGTTCTGCAGAGTTGAAATACCTTTTTTTTAAATTCCCACGTGCCTTCTTCCTACAATCTAAAAAATCCCTTCTAGTCTGTGCTAAAATTGACTTTGTAATGGAGAAACATTTCCAACCCAAATTATGAAGACCTTCATTTCCGTTATTCTGGTTAATTTTTCACATATGCAGTTCCGTTAAACTTGATGAGTTTCTTTGTGTATTAAACTCTTCGGTGTGTGTCAAAATGATAAAAATACATTCTCCTTTATATCTGTGAAAGAGAGTACTATCAGTTTTCATCAGTGGCAAAGGGTAATTTATAAGGTAAACAGACTTGACTCGGGCTGTCTTTCTCTCCTACTTTATGTATATAATGTCTGTTGTAAAAAGAAAGTGCTTCCAGTTCTTGTAACGTTGAAAATACTTCTCAGCACTCAGCTTGAGCAAGAGTGAATTTTGGAGCACTTGAAGATGATGATTGAGAGACATGTTGACTGTGCAATGGAGAGGTCCAACAGCTCATTTTGAGGAGGAGCAGATGATGTACAAAACTGGATTCTCAAACAACGGCTCCTCTCATCTCCAAGATCTTTAAGAATTGCTGGTAGATACCCACCGCCATCGTTATCTGAACCACCTGTAGTTTATACCTGGTCTAGCTGTCATGTAGAGTAGAATTGGAAATGCCATATTCTGTTTCCATTTCCAGCGTGATAGGGCTGCACAATATTCTTGAAATATTTCTTTTGTCATCTTTCAGAATACTTAAATTGCAACAATTTTACTATCTTATATTTAAAAAACGACCTGGATAGCATGAATTTGTGTAGGTCCTGTGACTTACTGATACCCTGAAATGTTTTGATAATGTGTATACTTTCCACTGGTTTTTACTCTGGGATACTTGCAGAAGAAATCTGTTACCAGTGACTTTCCAATCATATAGTCAAGGTATGCAAATTTATTCTTTAAATTTTTCACCATAAGTTTCTCGCAGCTTCTAAAATTTTGTCTTGCATTAGTTTTCTCTATTTTGACTCATCATCAGGCAGCCAGAATTGTATGAAGTAGTAGTAGTATAAGCTTGGTGATATGTAAAATATGTAACCTGTGTATTGTGGTCCTAAAACAATAAGCAAGCAGAATGAAAATTTTCTTTTTAAAATGATCAAAAGATAAGACATAGACTGTCATCATCCATGATGGAATACTGTCTCCATGGAGTACGTGCAAGTTTAGATGGTGATAAGATTACATTTAGCTTATTTGAATTACTGTTTATAGATGTTATATTACTGGTTAATTTAAAATTTATTTAAAGTTACTAAAATACCTTTAAAAAGAAAAGAGTGCAAAACTAAACCCACCTATTTCAAGGTAGTGACTGACTTGGTCATTTATTCAGGGAGACTCTGCATGGAAACAAGTTGATCTGTACAGATGGGGATGAGGGATAGACCTTTAGAAGCTGCTGCAACAGGCACAGGCACTAAGAGGGACAACTGAGAAAGCCAGTGTTGTACGATCTAAAAATTTAAGCTGTTTTTATTTAGTCCACAGTAATCTGGTAAAGCAGAAGAACAAAGTTATCAGTCTGTACTGATTTTTGGCCAGTTTTGTAGTTTCTTATACATTGTGCGACGTGTTGCTGAACAATGTCAAAGATACAGAACAATTTGTAGAACATGCAGTTGTATGTGTTCACAGGGAAAGGGCAATATTAATATATCTCAGTATTGGTACAAGCAGTACAAAGCAGCAGTCCAGCAGTTGACACAGCAGTTCTTTGCAGTCAGAAACTCTGTAGCTAACATGTATAGAAGTGTAGAGAATAAGTGTCAGAGAATCACGTTTCTACCTTGACCACTTATTTTTTTTTTAAATGCTGCTGTAAGTAGCTACCTGAATTTACGCATTTAAAATGTATCTGATTGCTTTAACGATACCCAGAGAAGGAGCCAATGCTATGATTTTAGGATAGGCATTTATTAAAACAAGATTCCTGAGGATCATCTCTTCAGAAGATGGAAGGATTTAACGATTTGTTAATCCTTAGATAATTGATACCTGAAAGATGTAGAATGAAGCTTACTATAAGTCGATCAGCGTCAAACCTGAGGAGACACTTAATTTCCCTCTTATAAGACATTCTTTATCAGGAAAGATAAGGAATCGATTGGCGCTTTGGTGGGAAATTGAACCTAAGTAAATAATAAAAAATTAAAGGATCTATCATCCATTTCATGGAGGTTTTCAAAGACAAGATTTTAGTTGCATTGGAAGGCTACGATAAAAGGCTCAGCATCTCAGAATAAATCTTGAACTGAGATCCTGGCCTCTTCTGATTGCTACAGATTCCATTTCAAGTTTCAGAAGGAGAGTAATGTTGCACCCAAACTTTTAGATGCCGTCTATATCCAACCAGAATTACTGAAGAAGTTGCACTTATCTAAAATCAGGAATTGTTTGTCTATTATGTAACAGCTGACATGAGGCAAAATGATTTTGTATTTTAATTTGTAAAATGAAGTGAGTTCTGAGGGATCTCTCTTTTTGAAAGGCACAGTCAATATCAACAGGGAAGAGCTCAAATGAGACTCTGTCTTTACCAATATTTGCTGTATATTGGGATTTTGCATTTGTTTCAAAGTACTTTCCGTTCTTGTTTGATCTTTAGAGTATTAAAGCCTAAGAGCTCATGTGTGTTGCAGAGGTCTTTGTCTTTTCTTTAGTGTTTCTGATCTTTGATTTGATTATTTGTAAATTTAACTAATGCTCTGTTAAAGTGAGCAAGTTTACTTTTTTTATATCATTGCTGATCAGCATTTTTATCAAATCGCATTTTGTTGTGGGGAAAATATTTGAGTGGTGGATTTCTGTCCCGTCCCGTCCCCCCTGCCCCCAACACCACCGTGTGACCTTTAAAAGCCTACTGGCAGGTCTTTCCTTGCCAGTTACACCTGAATTTTGGTAAACAATTATGAAACTGAAGTAGCCTACGAAGTATCAACTCTCTTCTGTTTTAGCCAAAGTCCCTGTTTTAGATGGAGTAAGTGGGGATGTTGAAGTTGACAATAGTGGCTATGTTCCCTTTTTTGCTTTACACATTCCACCCCCTCCGCTCCTTATGGCGAGCCTTCGAAGATAGCTTTTCTGCTCCCTGGTTGTCCTCCTCACGTGCGGCTTTGCTGCCTTGCTTAGCTTGCCTTGTTGTTTCTCTGCATAGAACGAAGGAAAGACATTAAGCCTGGTCGCCTCTGCGTTACGGCCAGTAATTGATATGCCCAGTACCTGGGATGTCATCCTTTCACAGAAGAGGATATTATGAGAGCATTGAAGTCAAGCAAAACTTCACAAACTTGCAGGAGAAATTGAAAACAGTACTTTGGGGGTGGATTTTCTTGTTCTTTTGAAGACCTACCATATGCATTTGAAGGCATCTTCGACTATATTTAGGAGGCCAGTTTGTTTCTTGTGTAATACCTACTGAATTTTTTTTGTTGCTTTGCCTAAAATCTTGCTTCAGGAAATCATTTGTGGTCAGTAAGCCTTCTGAATCAGCGCTGCTGAAAGTATACATGAATATTTTCACTCAGTCTCATGCTAAAGTTCTGAGGAGCAGTGAGGTGCAGTGTAAGTACGAGGAAGAGAAGAGAGCTGCTGGAGGATGTTATACTCTACATGCGTAGAGACTTTTTAATGGGGTTACTTGGGCCTGTGCAAGCGTGGTTTTGGTGAGGTGGTGGTGRCTTCTGGAAAGCAGCTCCTTGTTTTTGCTCTGTACTTTAAAGTTGGCCACCAAAACTTGAGTTGAGTATCGTTTAGGTAATATATGTTTTGTCAGGGCCTGTGTTTACAGTTTATTCACATGCAGTTTTATCTAGTACAGATGTCTGTTGTCAGCAAGAGGTGATTTTTGTCTGGTTTGTACTGGACAAGGAGACCACAAAATATAGTGAGAGAAAACAGAGTAAAAAAGATGCCTGTCATTCTAGCCTTAGCTGTTTACAGCACTTTTGAAAGAGGAACATTGAAATCATGCCGTTTCCTTCCTATTAACTCTTTAAGCTAAATTAAAAAAGTATATTTAAAACAAAAACCCAATAGTAGATGTGCATTCTCCTGTACAGAATCATCATCTTCTCCTTATACCCCTTTCTATTTCTAAAATCAATGCCAGAAACCCCCAAACCGTTGTCTTTGGCAGTGAAAACAAAGCAATTGGAGACTTTTCACTAAGTGGTGGTTTTGAAGGTGTGAACTCTCCTCATAACAATTTTTAAAACAGTGTCTTTTAAGCATATTCTAAGAAGCAGTCATTTAGTTGCAGAGAGATTCTTTATTCAAGGCACTGCTTAAGCTTTTTTTTTTTTCCCTGCTACAAATTTTTTTGACTGTTTAGAATATTACTATTTGATCAGAAGTTAAATTTTCTGTTTTTGTTGGCAGTTGGGTTTTTTCTTTTTGTTTTGTTTTTTGATCCACAGAAGAAACAAAACTTCTTAAACTATTTAAATGAGATACCTAACCATTTGGCTGGAGGTCAGGCATGTAAACCTCCATTCAGGTGGTAATGGATCAATTATGTAGCGTGAGGAGTCATAGCATGTTCAGGTCACTAGAAGGGAATAGAGCATTTTTATTTCTCTTTGTGGAAAATGAAACACTTTGTGGAAAATGTGTGGAAATAAAAACCTTAAGGTGATGGGATAAGCTTGTGTTCTCCAATAGTCAGTACGTAGATACAGTGAGTCACATGTTCCACTTTAAGCGCTGCTGTAGAAGGCTCCTGCAGTGGTAAAGCTTTTCTTCATCGAAAATCCTGTGCTGGAAGTGAGAGAATGTCTAAAGCTCTTGAGGATAATCTACAAATAGATGTTAGTGAATTAACTTATTTCATCTATATTTGTTCAGCTTTGTAATTCAGCCCATTTAAATGAGAGCTGTAAACTTTTTATTTTCTAGGAGGTGTGTATATAATTTTCGTGCATCTTTGGCATGTCACACAGGAACACTAAATTTATTGCTGCTGTCTTGCAGTAGTACCCCATGATGCCCTGGTGTCCAGTGCCTTTCTGAACATATCCTGATCCCTGATGTAGCAGTGTTCTCCATAACCTTTCGCGTTGCATAGTACTGCCAAGTTGCTGTCATCATCCCTGATCCGTTCCTATCCCTCATGAATGTTTGGTAAATCCTTATTAGATGTGGCACAAGTCCATTGAATTTTATGGTGGAGGACAGAGGGACCTTCTTAACCTTTTATTTAAAATGTGTGGTAGTATGAAGAAAGTGTGTTTTGGTTTGATAGACAAGGAAAAGTATTATTTTTCACTTCCTGTAATTTCTCTAAGAAATCAGGGTGACGTGGGCACCACCCAAGTCATCAAGTTTAGCTCCTACCATAGGTGTAGTGATACAATAGACGTCTACCTCAGAAGGAGCCACATGAAGTTTACTCCACATACCATTTTAATTTGTCTCATAATTTCATTCTGACAGCATTACCATACTGACAGTGTGACCATTTTTTGTAGATTGAGAGGGAGATTGGTGGTAGGAATTTATCAGGAAGAAGCAAAAAGTCTGACACTTGTAAGAGAGGGATAGATGGGAGAACAGAGGTAGTTGCTTGTGTTACTAAGGGAGTCTGAGACTTGCCAGATTTGAGGCCTCCTTACCATCTTCTAGTCCATATGTCCTATCTGTCCTTTTTTTTTCCTACTTTTCCTGTGTGAAATGATAACATAATGCTTGTGCAATGCATGTACCATAGGATAATTTCAGCAGTACTGTGTACACAGAGTTTTTGGTTGCAGGAACTAATGATGGAATCTGTCTACAAAGTGAGTACTTTAGTTTCTCAAACAAGTGATATTTTAATGTGAAGTTGTCAACGAAAAATCTTAGCACAGTGCATGAATCACTGACCCGGGAGGAAGGTACCAGAGAGGAGCTTATATTAAAAAAAATAATTAAAAAAAGATCTTGTTTTGGAGGGGAAAAGGGAAGGCTTTTTTGGCTTTTTAAAAAATGTACTTTGATAGATAAAGAAATCACTTTAATTGCTGAGAGATAAGCAATATATGCTCATATATTGCTTAATATATATATATATGCTATATATATGCTTAGTAATACATGCCTGCTAGGGGCAGCTTGTGAAAGGTGGGCACTGAATTAGCAAGAATTGATGCTTTTCAAATATTAGTTTCAATGTATCTTCATGCTTTATTGAAAGCAAGGCCATACAAAGTTTACATTTGCTTAATTGTGTACTTTAAAGGAATTATATTGATGCAAAGGACASCTTTTATTACTAGATTGCTTGTAGTGTTAAGCACAGGGCATCATAATACCTTTCCGTCATTTGAACCAAAACGTGCGCAGAAGCAAATTAACCTGTTTCTGTTCTTTCTGTTGTTAAACTCTTGACTGTGAGGCTAGTAATATGTATTCTTAGCTGAACTAAAAAGTGTTTGCTGTCGCAGGTGTGCTGTATTTTCCAGCCTCTCCATCCTCCACGTCATATATAGCATCCCTCTGTATTTAAACTGTGTGCATTTCTGATGTCCCTGCACATCTCCCCTCCCCCCATTATATTAACTTTTACAGGAATAATTCCTGTGCTCTCTGTCAAACTTAGCCACTTCGTCTGTGAAACTGAGATCGATTAGTGGAGCAAGATATTAAACAACTGGGGATGCAACTAAAGCAGTGGATAGGGAAGTGATGGATAGCAGCATGTTCTTGAAGCTGTTTCTGCAATTTTTTGAACTTATTTGCCAGTTCTTTCCATGTAAGAGCACTGCCATTGCTACTCCTGTGCTGCTGAATTTTGTGTTATACAGCTCTGAAAGGTCAAGATTGTTTGGTTCTTGGTAGTTCAGCTAGCTATACCAGAACTCTTCTGTGGACCAGTAAATCTGTACTGGCATTTTGTAGTTCATATACGTGCCATTAATTCAGCTGCAAAACAAAACTGTTCGTATCGCATCTGTTTATTAAACAGATATTTTTATTACTAATATTTAGGGATGGATGGAAGTTTCTACCTTGGGGGGAGGAGGGATATTTCAGCACTTTACTTTTTTCCTTCAAACTTTATAAATCTGTTGTAGCAGTACACTGCTGTACCCTAATAGTCATGTAATCATTAGTTTATGATCTGGTAATTCTTAAGTTTACAGTATATAAAATAACACTGAAGATTTATAGGGTTTAATGCAACTATATGACCTTTTCATTCCTAACTTTTTTTACTTCAGCATTGTGTAACACTTGATTTTCTAGCTTTGTATTTGCTGTTATCCCTTTTAATTGTCTTACTTGTTACAGAATAAGCATATTGCAGTTCCCAGCTGTGTTTCACTGGCTACATAAGTGGTTACTTCTGCAAAGGCTTATCTACAAATACCCTTTCTGTGTATACTAAATTTCTTCTGGTGGTTATAACTTTGTTGTGGCCTTTTTCTTTCTTTGCTTTGTAGAATTAGGTTTCCCAATGGAAAGTAGTATTCCAGATAAGGAAGCAATATTAATTTGTCATATAGTTCACTGCAGTGGAGTATGCGGTAGAAACTTTTGCAAACACATTTGTCGTGAGCTGATATATTTGTGGTATTTTCTTGGTAGTACTAATAAAGGTGCAGCTTTGGCTGATGGGCTGTTGGTCAACTGATAGAAAATATATCAAAAATGTGCTCATGTCAGCATAAGGTGTTGAACTGGAGTATTTTGGGTTTTTGTGTGTGTGTGTGTGGTTTTTTTGTTTTGTTTTTAATATAGCTAAAAGCTTAAATGCAGACTAAGGCTGAGATCAGAAGAAAACGGATTGCTTTTTGACTGCCAGTCCTTTTTTTTTGTCTTTTTTTTTCTTTTTCCTTTTGAACAGCTCATAATGATGCATTCGTCTTTCTTAGTTTGTGTTTATTGGTAGTAGTTAAAGACAGGGAAGTTCTGCACTGTTCGGCAGTGGATGGTGAAGGAAGGAATCTTTGTCAGATTTTAGCAATAAAGAGTAGGCCATTTCCGCTTCACTTTAGCCTCTGCAATTATTAGTTTATATAAATAACTTAGGCTCTTTCCTTTTTTTTGTTGTTTTTTGTTTCTTTTGTATTGATCTTCATCTGTCATTCTACCAGTTTCATAGTTTTGGTAAGACATTTAATATTGAAGATGCAGTTTAAGCAAGATAAGGAAGCAATGATTTGAGACATGTGCATGGCAGATTTTGATCATGCCTTTAAAAATATTCATTCCTGAGTTCCTGATACGTGTCTGTGCTAAGCTTTGATCTTGTACTCCTCTTCCTTAGGTTTTTGTGCATTAATCAGCATTTATTTTAATTGCCTACCTTTTGTCACCAGTTTCTCTTACAAAGTCTTTTACAGGTTTTTCTAGAACAGTTTGAAATCAGTCATATGTAGACTGTATACTCACAAGCCCTGTCCATAAAGATACTTTCCATGTTTACATAATAAATGGAGTTAAAAGGTCATCATTTACTTGAAACAATGAGTTGCGCAGTTTTGCTTCCGAGTATCATAGTTGGATATTTATTAGTTTTATATGTTAAGAGGTCTGCTTTTTCTGATACTGAAAGTAGGACTTGCTGCTGTGTAGATCACAAGGTCATTTAGTGCTTTTTTGAAAGAGCTATGCAGTTTTGACCACTCTGCATCCTTCAAGAGACCCGTTTGTGTTCATTTGCATTTTTCAGTCTGTTGTTTAATCTTCAGTCCTTACAAAACTGTCAGATGAGTGCCATCCAATCCTTGTCATTTATTGCAAATTAAATGTAAAAAAGTTCAAAAATAATTTACCCTTTACATGTTCATTATTTGAACAGTTTCTCAGATGGTATTTTGCTTCCTTCACTTCTGTATAGGCGGATGCTAACAAGTGATGTTTGTTTGTTTGTTTTTTTAACTATTGTCCACTTGTTACTTTGTGGTGCACTTATTAGGCACTTTCAACTTTTGATATGCTTGAAGCGCTTGTCTTTGTATCTTTGGCTAGTTGTTCCTCAGATCTCATAATTGCCACTCAAATCTAAATATTAAAATTTGTTTGTTTAATGTTATATTGATTGGACTATTTTTTTCCTTTTCCTTTACAGGAAGGGTTTATGTAATTATTCTGTAGCAAGAATCTATGGATGTTTAATAATTTTCTTTAGCAGTTTTTTTTGCAGCCTCACCTTTTAAAAACAAATGATCTTTTCTTTCAGGGTGAAATTTAGGAATTAATTGTTCTTTCCTTACCCACTGTATGACTTTGTCATGACATCTCAAATCTATGCTGTAGTTACTTTTACTTAGTAGTGCAATCATACTGCTTGAAACAGCCTCTGTGTTTTGAATGGTCTTGTGTGTTGGACAATAAAATGTGTAAAGAAGTGAGAAAATCTTACAGTTCTTGCCAGGATTCTTGTCATGGTGCAAATTTCAGATAGCCATCTGAATACTATCACTGGAGATCTTGTCTTTCTGATAGTTCTGTACGGTATTCACCAGTGCTGCTGTCATTTAGAGTGTAAATGTATTTAGATGTTTTACATTATTTATAGAATTTGGGATTTGATTTAATTGCCTCCCTCTGCTTGGTCACCAATTTCCATTATAAAGTCTCTTACAGTTTGTTCTAGACAGTTTGAAATTGGTTGCATGTAAAATATATACTCGAAAGCACCATCGTAGTCATACTTTTCTTGTCTACATAATTTTTGGATTTAAGATGTCAGGAAGAAGTGTTAGATGAGACCTTCTTCAGACAGTTGTAAAAAGCCTCATGTTCACATGGCCTTGGTCTTCATGGGGAGCTTTAATCACCCCGTTATCTGCTGGAGGGACACCACAGCAGGGCACAAGCAATCCAGTAGGTTTCTGGAGTGCAATGATGACAAAGGTGACTGAAGATCCGACAAGGGCAGATATTCCACTGGACCTTGTATTTACAAACATGGAGGAACTGGTCAGGGGCAGCATTGGCTGCAGTGACATGAGATGGTGGAGTTCAAGATCCTGAGAGGAGGGAAAAAGATAAATAGCAGGATCACAACCATAGACTTCAGGAGAGCAGACTTTGGCCTGTTCAGTGATCTGCTTGGAAGAATCCCACACAATATGGTCCAGGAGGGTCCAGGAGAGCTGGTTGGTTTTCAAGAATGACATTCTCCGAGCTCAGAAATGGTTTGTCCGATGAGCAGAAAATCAAGTGACAGGAGGCCTGCATGGAGGAACAAGGAACTATTGACAAAATTCAAATGTAAAAAGGAATCATACAAGATGTAGAAGCAGGATGTGGTAACCTAGGAGGACTACACAGATACTGTCTGATGCATTCTTTGCCTAGGTCTTTACAGGTAAGACTGGCCTGTGGGACTCTCAGCCCCCTAAGACCAGTGAGGAAGTCTGCAGTAAGGAAGACCTACCCTTGGTGGATGAGGATCAGGTTAAATTTAAACTCGACATACACAAGTCCATGGGACCTGATGGGATGTACCCACAAGAGCTGAGGGAGCTGGCCAGTGTCATTGCAAAGCCGCTGTCAATAATCTTTGAAAGGTCATGACAATTGGAGAGGCTACTCAGGACTGGAAGAAAGCAAGTGTTGCTCAAGAAGGCCAAAAGGGAGGATCTGGGAATTAAAACCCACTCAGCCTCACCTTGATCCATGCAAAGGTGGTAGAACAACTAATTGTGGAAACTGTTTCCAAACATATGAAGGAGAAGGTGATGATGATGAGTAGTCAGCATGGATTTTTGAAGTGGAGATCATGCTTAACCATCCTGATAACCTTCTGCAATGAGATGACTGACTGAGTGGATATGGGTATGCTGTTTATCTCCACTTGATTAAGGCTTTCAGCACCATCTCCCATAACATCCTCATAGACAAGCCGATGACCTACAGACTAGATAAGTAAACAGTGAAGTGGATTGAAAACTGACTGAACTACTGTGCCCAAAGTGTTGTGATCAGTGACGTGAAGGCCAGCTGGAAAGCCAGTGATTAGTAGTGAACCCCCCATATTGCAGCCAGTACTGGTTAACATCTTCATTAATGACCCAGGTAATGGAATAGAGTGTACTCTTAGCAAGTTTGCAGGTGATACAAAACTTGGAGGAGTGGTTGATACAGCAAACAGTTGTGCTGCCATTCAGAAGGACCTTATCAATGTGTATAAATACCTGATGGGAGGGAGTAAAGAAGATGGAGCCAGACTTCTCAGTGGTGAAAGGACCAGAGGCAAAATCGAAATACAAGCAATTCCATTTAAATGTAAGAAAAATCTTTTTCACTGTAAGAGTGGTCAAACAAAGGAACAGGTTTACCAGTCCTGAGCAACCTGCGCTAGCTGACCCTGCTTTGAGCAGGGGGTTGGACTAGATGATCTCCAGAGGTCTCTTCCAAACTTAACCATTTTTTTTCTGTGATTCTATGATTTTTTTGTACCTTGTTCACTTAAGACAGAAAATTATATTTATTCACATCATGCAAATCGTCACAGCTATTAAGTGCCAGCTATCTATTATAGAATTCTTTCATAGCAATACTTCCTCACTTCTGTAACTAACCATATCTTTCACATATATTTTACTGCCAGGAAGTGCAAAATCTGCTTCTTGTCCCACATATATTCAAGTATCTAGGCAATAAATTGCCATTTCTGTCTTTATCACCTTTTTACTTTTAAGACTCTTGAATTAACATATATAGGAAGCTTTGTATAGTGGCAATTTTTTAAAAATATGTCCTTCCACATGTGCTAATTTTATTAATGAGAGAAATTACCCTTTTCACTCTTCTGTTTTTTCTTGGAAAGCCATTAATGAATTCATAAGCTGCTGGGGGACTTGGTTTTGTCTGTATTTCTGCTTTTGAGCTGCTTGTGGAGTGTGAGTTTACAAAGCACTTTGTAGTGAAGAAGATTCTTACCATCAAAACTGAATCGCTACTGACCATCTGTTTCCATTGGATTCGTCTGAGTCAATAGCTTCTAGTACAAGTTCCTTTAATGAGACTTCAAGATTGCCATGTGGTCGTTCCAAAAGGTGGTATCTGTAACAATCTAGCATCAACTTTAAAATTCTTAGGTGGGTTAGGGGAAATTCTATGACAACTTTCTGCCACAGAGGAAGAACAGTATTTCTAGCTTAAAGGCCGTATCCTACCATCATTATGTGTGCAGTCTGCATTGATACTTCATTCTGACAAATAAACTTGACAACAATAAACTGTATTTAGATGTATGCACGATTTCACTGTAATAAAGTATGTATTCAAAAGGGAAAATGCACAGTTTAAGAGATAGTACTGATATCTCATGAAAAATGAGGAAAGTTGTAAAGTGGTTCTTATGTATAACATTTTAAAAAATAAAGAAGAGAATGTTGTGTTTTGTTGTATTTAGATGGAGTTTAACATTCAATTTTTTTTAGAAGCGGTTATATGCTCACTCTGATTTTTGTACTTACTGATATAGTTAGTGTATATTCATATAAAACACTCTAAATATATCTGTGATGTGTTTTCACTCTTGATCTGGGAAAAAATGAGATAAGTTAGGTCTCCTAAATGTTTTTCAAAGTAGAGCTGTGCCCTAAATGACTACAAAGGGAATAGTCACGTGGGAGGTTAGGAGTGTGAACTTTTCCAGTTTCCCAAAATTTTCTTCTCAAATTGTTTTCTCCTAGAATTTATTCTTGTATGTTATGCAATAGGAATTTAGCTTTCCTTTAATATGAGAAACCTTTTTGTCCATCTATATTAACAAGGATTAAGGTCTGTCTTACTGAATTTACTTCAAAAGAGGTAGGGAAACATAATGGAAATCTAGGGGAGTTGTTGACTGTTCACAGCCTTCCAAGATTGCCTGTCTCGTGCAGTATCCTGGACATTGAAAGAGAACTTACATAAGATTTTGCATGCTTTGTTATAGTTTAGATACCAAAATTGCCTTCTGAACCAAGAGAACTTGGAATCAGTCCTTCTTCCATCTACTTTCAAAATCTGTGGTAAAGAGCAATTCTGAAAGAACTTCCATTCTTCCAAGATGATCTGACATCTGACAAAGACATTCCTAAAGGCCAAAATCTTAAGCTGCATTTTTTTTTTTTTTTTTAAATTTAGGACACATTTATCAGCTTCACTGAAGCTTTGGATGGTGTACTGTCAAGTTTTGTTTGACAAATACAATAATTTCATTTGGGAGAAAGTATTCACTCGCTAAGTCCTGCTGGAAGACCGAGTTGAATTGAGGGAGGTCAGTAAAGAGCAGTCAGATGGTCTTTAAAAGCAGCCACGTACATTTCTAAAACAGCTGCAAAGTCTGCGACCATTGCTTAGAGGCTAGCAAAGAAGCTTCAGGCATGTTACATGCAGTACAAGTTACCTTGGAAGAACTGAGTCTCTAACTAAAGTGTTTCTTTAGGGCTTTGGAAGCAAACCTTTTCCTTGCGAATCCATATGCTGTCAGTTAAAAATGATACTTGAGCAGGTCAAAGACATCTTATTCCTTGATCTTAGAGAAAGGTTACCAGAAAAGAGGAAAGTTTAGGAACAGTGAGATTTTCATCTTTGTCCAACACTGCACCTTACTGGAAATAGTTTGATCTTACTGGAGCTCTTAATCTCTCTTACTGTTTATAACGAAGTTTTGGGCATTGTAGTTGAGATTTTGCTCTTTTTATTATAAGTTCTTGTTTGCAAATTGTATTGCGTATTCTGCAAAAGAGGAGGAATGGGAGGCAGAGAAAAGTACAGCGAAAATAGCGAATGAAGTAGGATGGTCTAGATTGGATTGTGATTGGTAACATGTTTTAATGATAATGTCACGTTATACTGTGTTTGAGGCTCAGCTTTGCAGTGTATCATGTACTATTCAGGGATTAGTTTATCATCAGTAAAGCTCTGCAAGTGTATTAAATGAAAATTGAAACAAATAGAAGTTTTATATTTAAACTGTTGTAACACAGACTGGCAATTTATTATATTACACAATTATTATTACTTTTTTTCAATTAGAAAAGGCATGACTTTGATAGTTGAATACATAATCTTGGGGGCTATTTTTCATCCTGATTGAATAAATGTAGTGGTGATTTTAAAACTATAGCTACAGTCTAACTGGGGAAATTGAAGAGTTGGATCCTTGAGTCCAGTGTTTCCAGTCCAGCTGCTACATCTGGTTCCAGAGACTTTTTTTAACCAAAGCTGTTCATATTTGTCAAAGCAAGAATAGGAAGCATGTGGCTCAGATGGAGTACTGGCAGTTAAAGTTAAAGCTAGAAGCTGAATCTTTTCCATTTCCATGAATTAGTGAATAGAATAGTGATGACTTTGCTTCCACAGATCGCATGGGAAGATACGCTCTGAAATGGATACTTCTGATTCTGTTTAAAACCACCGTTCCAGCTGGAGATGTTGAGCTGCCCATTTCTTTTTGCAAGATGCATTTAAAAAGCTTTTGTGTTTCAGGGGGTTTTGTTGTTGTTTTTACTTGCAATAAAAAGATTTTGGGGGGGGGGGGTCTTCGAATACGGCTATTCAGTGTACATCTCAACTCTCTCGTATCAGGAAAATAACTTCATCAGGATTAAAAGCCGAAAATGAAAACTGCAGCATGCAATAACTTTGGGAAACCAATAGACTTAACTCCTTGCAGAGTTAGGCGCAACTTTTGAATTCCTGATACTCTTTTACCTTGTGATGACTTTTATAATTAACTAGTTGTTTGTTGCGCTACAGAGGATATCCAGACTTACTGGATGGCAGCGTTTTGGAGAGCAACATGTGAACCTAGCTACTGTGCATCAGACTGTTTTTACTGAGTCCTTGCTAACTCAAATGAAAGATAAATTGTCACTTGCTAAGAGTGTGCCTAGACAGTAACTGTTAATACTCCGACATGTGGTTATGTATTAATGCATGGTGACTTCTTTACCATGAGGACTTGCTCAGTTTGTCACCTGAAAGAGGTTAGTGTGGTGAACTTCAGTGGAAGTTTTTGCTCTGTTATTGTCAATTTTTAAATTATAAATATTAGATGCAGCTTTCTTTGGAGCCTTTGTAATCTAAAAGTCTAGCTACTTTTCTTTAAAATTGAAATAAAATGCCTACTGTTAGAAAAGGAGCAGAACAAAAATAGAGCGTGCTACAATTATTGAAAATATAGCCTATATTAAAGTTGCTTAATGTCTTGTTTACCCTTTTGTCTTTGGAATAGGGAGCCTCAGATTTGGGGAAATACTTTCTTCCCCAATTTAATAAAATATATTGTCTAAATGGCTGAATTGTCTTTGGATTTATTTTGTTGTAGAACAAATTAGGTAGTTATATGCCATATATAATGAAGATTAAGGAAAATAAAATATGCAGTCAGTTTGAGTACACTGATTATTTTGGAAGAAAAATATAGTGAGGTGTGCAAAATCATGGATGCATGAACACAGTAGTAGTCCTCTATTCCTTCCTTCCTCCTCAAAGGAAAAATAAAAGAAGGGAAAAAGTATATGCAATGTCTTTTGTCTGTGCTTTCCTGTATTTGTTGCCGTGGGCTATGTACCTAACTTGTACTATTAGGCATTGTGTCATTCAGTGGCGAGTGGCTGCAGTGTTAGCTTGATGGTAATTCTTGTAAGGAACTTGTTTTCTGCTATTCCCAGTGCTGCATGCTGAAAAGGAGACCTCTGTAGAAATACCCACATGGTCACAGACCATGTTTTAGGGAGAAATGGGAATAATACCTAAATCGTGGACACAAGAAAAATGACRAGTAGCTGGGGAAGAAGAAAGGCATGTCAGGAAACAGGTTGTGTGTTGTTCCTTCAGTCACATAAAAGCTCTGTTTGTTAAAGTTTTGGAAGGTGTGACCATCTTGTCTTCCTTTTGGCTTACTTATCCTTGTGCCGTCCTCTGAGTCAGCAGCAGCACTATTCCTAAAGAACAAGGGAATACCAGTTGCAACTACTGATCGCACGTGTTTATACTCACTCTTCCTTCCACCTTCTTCCACAGTCCCCTTACACACGCGTGCATGCACACCTGCCTGAGGAACTGTGCTGCTGCTTTCTACCTCGCTGCGGCCCTCTCTCATCCTTGGGAATTGTGAAAAACAGCTCAGGAAACACAGACCTTCAAAAAATAAATTTGGGATGTGGGGAAAAAGATTGGAGAAGGTCAGCTTGTTTGGTTAGTAAATCTGAGTGTATTTCCCGGGCCATTCTGAAAGCTCTTTGGCCGTTTTTGTCTGCTCTAGCCTTGCGTGTTCTGGAATTGTTGTGGAAGTAGGAGGCAGCAGTTACAAAAGTGTTGTGTTCTGTGTTTTTTCCAAATAGTCTGTAAATGAAATGAAAAAAGCAAATGTGGTTGTCACTTTCTGCAAACAGATACAAAAGCCTCAGTTGAGGCAAATTCTGTTGAGGAGGGACATGAAAGCAAATAACATACTCAGTTCAGAAGGGTTTTTTTAATATATATATATAAAATAGTACACTTGGTGCTGCTATTCATCAATATATACTTTTAGCACAGCTCCTCAGTGGGAAAGTTTCTCAGTTATGCTTTGTGTCATGGATTATGGTCTTGTTTTGCTCTCTTAAGTGAAAATAAAATCCACTATTGATCGCCCACAATTTAATCTCTTTGTATGACCTACAGTGTTTTACTTGGTCTCCAGTGGTATGCCTTGGTTTTGACATTGTTCTCCCTCTGCATCAAAAATGCTTCAATTTTGAAATGTTGTAGCGAATCTTCTATTTCCTTTTGTTTTACCCATTTTTATTCTGAGATTGATAAATTTATACCAGAAGGTATCCTTATGATAGAAATTTACCATGTGAAACTTCTTATATTCCTTGAAAAAACTAAATTCAAGCTTCATCACAGATGTATTATTTGTGTTCAGCTGAACTATTTGAAGATTCATATCTGTCCATGTCCAAATAATTAGGAAAAAAAGGGATTGCTCAAATCTTGTCTACATAAAGACAGCTAAGGCTTTTAATGTAAGTTAACAGGAGGAATAAATTTTAAGTGGATTAGTTGAGCCACATTAAACATTGGGTTGATTTTCTTATTCAGAATTAGTAGCTTGAATTGATTTTTAGTTTGTTTCAGTGTAAAATTAAGTTGCATTGAATTAACTTGACTTAAATTTGAAGGAAAATGTCCAAACTGGTTTGAAGTAGTTTAATCTGTTAAAAATTGTACAGATTAATGTTCTTGGTAGCATCTCTGTGTAAGGAGATCTGCTTCAAAGTAGCATTCTTCACTGTACCTGCTTTATGCTAGCTGGGTTGTAGTAGTCCTGTCCAAACAAATAATAAGGTATTGTTTTGCTCCAAATTATTATTGCTACAAGGATGCTTTCATTATTGATGGGTGTTTGGTGTTTCTTTGCTTTGCTGCTGGGCTCAGTGCCTTGTCAAATTATCCCCACAGTCCCTGGTGGTGTATCTAGTGGAGGTGACCTGAGAGTGTTTAACCTGGAGAGGGCAAACATTAAAAATCCCCAAGCCTTTTTGTATGTGGCCATCATAGTTTTCAGATTCCATCTTATTGTTATTGCTGGAACATTTGCTTATGCTGTGATGTTGGTAATTTAGGAAAACCTGGAAGTTAGGAAGTTCAGGCTTAATTGACATGATCATAGACTGCAAGCTGCTTTGCAAACCAATTGCTGCACTTGCCAGGCAGCTTTGATAGCTTTGATTTAGATTTTGTGACATCTGCAGCCTATCAAGAGTAGGATATGGAAGATGATCAGTAAGATGGAAGAGATGCTGCTTTAGAGAAATGCTTTTCTTGGAACTGCATCTCTCCTTGCAGCACTGTTTCTGAACTTAAGAAACTTCTATTGGGTTTGTGCTGCAGACACAGAAAGACCAGCAGTGGCAGCAGACCTTCAGGATAACATAGGATACTTCCCTGGGGAACTGTATGAAGCCTTCCTCAGTCCTGCAGAGACTGTATACCATTATAATAATTTTCTTAGCAGTTGCGAGATGTGATTCTCACCATCCAGGCCCAGTTGTTCTCGGTCACTGGTAAGCATTTGAAAGTAGTTGCTTAACAGTAACTCCAACACAGTGCCTCTGGAGGTTGTGTGCTGTGTGTCTTGGTGCTTATTAATAATTTTCAATATGTGGGCTTTCCCAGCTGCAGTCCCTATTTGTTTCCTATGCTATGTCTTTGAGTTCAGAAACAGAAAGGAGCCTTCTTCCATTGCACTCCAAAAGTTTAGTTCCTATAGGGTTCATACAAAGAAAAGTCTTTAGTCACAGGACTCAACATGCTCTTGGGCAAAAGAGATATCTTGGCTGACTAGTGATGTTTGTGCAGAGTTGAGGACTAAATGTCCTTGTTTTACATGCTTGTTAACAATGTCTGTATTAATAATGATAGTGAGAATGACTGTCTGGAAGAGTCTGTTTAAAAAAAAAAAAAAAAAAAAAAAGCCATGGAGTAAAAAGTCAGGGACTCCTGACGCTAATCATACTTTGTGGTCACAAAATTGTGGAGCTCAACATTTTTAGGATTACTAAATTGAACAGGGTGTGCCAAAAAGTTTATGTAATCTTCACTTTTAGAATATAAATGCTAACTAAAATGAGTTAAGAGATGAATTTTTTCATATGTTCGAGGTCTGTTTTACATAACTAAAAAGTAACTAAAATAATTATTAGACATGAACTCTACATTTATTTAAAAGGGACTTTTGCTCTCATGTGTGTAATCTTTCCAAACAATGTGTTTTTGCAAGATGTTAGTAATCTTTATTAAGATGTTTTATTCCATTCATTATTTTGTGATTTATTTTTTTTTAACGTCAGAAAGAATAAATATTTCCTTCATCTATATATTGCATGAGCAACGTAAATTACCTTTTGTAAAATGAACCAAAGAGAAAAAATTTTGGATAGTCAAATCCTGTAAAATTACAAAAATAATGGTCATTGTGAAAATGCATACAATAGGACACTACAACCAGAGCTCTTCATGCGGTTCTGCATGCGGTCAGGAAAAAGTATTTATTTCATGGTTTTCTGCCAAGTGATCATGACGCTGGTTGTCTGTCAGTGCCTCCCTCTAGTAACTTTGGAAAGCGTCAGCTAGTTCCAGTCGCTCTGTGGCGGGTGGAAGTCACAGGGACAGCTAAGTTTGAAAACTGGTTGTTAGATGGAAGAGTTACTGATGTCTGCACTGAGGAAGAAGCCACAGCGTGTGCTGGCTCTCCTCCATCTAGCAGCTGAGAGATGCCAGAGTGGATTGTATGTGAAGGAGGAACCCAGGAGAGGACTGTCACCGAGCATTTGGATGGAGGGGGATGCATTACAGTGGTGAGGGGAAGACAGGACCTGATACGTAAATCCCTAAGAAAAATACCTTGCTACCTCCACCACTGTGGAACAACTCTCTTAAATGTTCATGGAGCTTAAGGTGAAGAACAGGCAGCAAGATGAGGATCAGGAAAAGGGAAATAACATATCACAAGTTTGGGTAGTGAAACTAGTATCATTATTAATTACAGTATAAAAAGTAGTGAGCTGCTTTTGAAATGCAACCAGAAATGTTATGGTAGTGTGACTGTTTGTCAGTGTTTAATAAAGAAGCTTAGAGGTATTATAATTGTTTTCTAAAGCTAATTTAAAGAAAAAGAAGGGGGAAAAGGCTTGACAGAAAGACTTGTGCAAAATCAGCTGCTGCCTCATCAGGTTATCTCTTCCCAGTTTTGTTTTATAAAGGTTATGAGTCTTCAAAAAGAGATCAAGGTCAGAAATGCAACATTAAAAATTGGAGAGAGGGGGAAAAAAAAAGCCTAAATTGAATAGTTTTTGGTCCAGTGTTTAGTCACTTGCTTTTCAGCTGTCTCCAGTTAAGATCCAGCCTGGTAAAGGAAAGGAAAGTCTTCAAAATATAAGTAAACATAAGCACACAACTGTCTTTAGAAAATGACAGTATTATTACCAAATAACATAAATGAGACATTCAAGAAAAAGTTGAAAAGCAAATTACTGTTTCCTCTCTCATACCTTTATCACAGCTATCTTAATAACAAGGGCAGTAGGGGTTGCAGCCCTCAGCACTGTGAACGTGCCCCAAGAACGCTGGCCTTTAAGCAAAGCCTTTCAGTCGCCCTTGTTCTTCTACACAGGTCTTACCTGTTTCCTTTCAATAAAATGAACCGTACCTAGTATCTGCAACTACTTGCATGTGTCTAACATAGCCAAAGGTCTGTGCTCACCAAAAAGAGCACAATTACAGATGTAGTTTGTTAGTCACAATAAAACTTGTACGTGTAATCTGCGCTATAGGTGGGAGATAAAATGCATTTAGCTTTTTTCCTTTGTTTGTGAATTTCTCAGCTATGCTTAATGTCTTGATTACTTCCAAGCAAAGTTAGGTTTTTACATGTTCATTATATATTTGCTTCTGAAAGATAAAAATAATTTACTACCTTTCAGTAGCATCAAAATCTTTGACATGAAGAGATAGGCTCTTAAAGAGGGTATTTATGGGTTAAGTTTAAAAATATGTAAAAGGAGCAATAGTAAACTCCCTGAGTATTCCCTGAATTCTACCTGACAGAAGTTTTAGCTGCTTTATTTTGTAGAACTGGTGAGCATAACTACCCTGAAAGGATATTTCATGTCTAATAGCGATCAACATTATTTTTCCTGAAAAAAATCAATAAACTTTTTTTTACAATGTATCTTTTGAAAACATATCAAATCTTTTATCTAGGTTGTGCATTTTTTGCTACCTTAGCAGTAAGACTTGATCTTGTATTACTTTTCTAATGGGGAAGAACGTAGTATTTCAGTTGGGAGTCAGGTACAAGGTTAATTCACATGTTTTAAGAAGACAGCTGAGCTGCCATAGCAGTAAGACTCTTAAAACAGATTCTGTTTTGCCTTCATTCTCTAATGAAATAGCAGGAAATATGCTTGCCTGTGCAAAAATATTTTTGGTTATTTACATAGCTCCGTTGGGCATTTTCTGTGAAAATCAATAACTCTGGGATTTACATTTTCCAATCTGGCTGAAATAAGCTATATTTGATCATCAGGACACTTTTAAAAAATATAATTTGGTTTTCTTCAGAATTCTGGAACAGGTTGTATTGCCTAAATCAACAGGCTTTTACTTGCTGCTTAAAATCTGTTTGTGTATGAAAGGCTTGCAATACTTTTCTTGATATGGGCTTATATTGAAGAGTTCTTAATATTAAGGCACCTGAATTAAATATTTAAAGTATTATTTTTAAATGCTTTTAAAACTTGATAGGGTTGTGCAGTGCACTGTTAATAAGTACTTTTTAATTTTTATATAAAATGAATAAACAGGAAAAGTTTTCCATGTTTAAAAGAGGAAATGGCTTTAACAGAAAAAGCTCCTAATGCTGATAGGGACCTATCCTTTTTTTCCAGGAAACTGTATGCTAATGAATTTTCGCCCTTCGTAGATGCAAGGTAGCAAGAAAGGTCAATGTTTCCTGGTAGACGCTCACGTAGTGTAGATCAGGGAACCTGCAATGATCTCACAGGTATTTGCTGCCTGCACGTGGCTTCGCCTGATTTATTGTGGTGCTCTGACTGTGACAGTTCTTCCCCCCGCAAGGAAGAGTAACTACAGGTGGAAAGCACAATCCCGCTTTCTGTTATTTTACCCTGGTAGGAACTGCGCGTGTACTCCATGTGCACGTACTCCAGATGCACGCTCTTTTGGGGGAAAAAAAAGTTTGCATTTAAGCTTTTTAGCATTAAAGTTAGAATCTTTCTACAGCAGAAGTTTAAGGGGCCTCTTTCCTTGAATGCACAGCCGCCTCGCACTTGGTATGCTGCCAGCACCTTTCCTGGTGTTCCTGCTGCCGCTTGCTACGGTGCCGCCGCGGGCGGGCGGCAGAGGCTTGGGCCCTCGGCGCGCCGCAGAGCAGAGGGCGGCGGCAGCGGCTGGCTGCTCTAGCGCCTTCCGAAGGGCCGCGTGGTTATCCAGCAGCAGCTCGCCCAGTGCTCTTCGTTAAGGTTTCTTTTCCTACGGTAGTTAATTGTAGTGATTTGAGCAGCTACTGCTGGAGTAGTTTAGGAAAACAGGGTGTATTAATAGTGGTTTAGAAATGATTTTAGCTAGCTTTTGTCTCAGGCTTTTAAATTTTGCTTTGTCGACATCCCTCGGTTTTTCCGCTGGCTGCTGAGCCCGTCCGTGGAGCAGACGTGCAGGTTTCGCTCGCACTCTGGAGCTGCTCTGTTCCTGTGCTTCCCAGAACTCTGCAGCTGCGCTTTCAAACTTAATTATTTTGTAGCTAATATTATGGAAGATGAAAGTACTCTGTTTATAGTGTGAACTGATTTCTATAAATACTGATGTGTTTTCATGTGTGTTTTTATAGGACTCATCTGAATCCTCTCTACACCTCCCCTCCCCCCCCCCCCAATTTGGGTGTTCAAGTTAGGTGCATATCAGGTGGCTTTCTAGTTTCTCCCATTACTTTTTTTAAACATAGATAACTGTTTCAAAGATTAATTACAGTTTGCTCTAATGCAGATTTTTTTTTTTTGCTAAGTTTGAATTGGTGTTAAGAAACTTCATAATTAAAAAAAAAGTGAATGTATACATATATGTATAATTTGTATATGTACATGTGTGTATGCTTTTTTTTTCCATAGAAGTTAAAAGTGTTAGTCTATGTTTTGGCAACCGTATATCCTTCTTTGGTGTTTTTAAAAGCATATAGGTACAGAGGCGTGTAACTGTAACATACGTTGTGTGGAACTGTAGCTCTGCTTCGGCAGTCAGCAGTGCGCCCTCTCGTGGCTAAATCTGTGCAGTTCACGCAGTCACGGTGTCTGGCTTGAATGAAAACTAGGGGATATTCATTCATTCTCTCCCTCTGCCTCCTGCCCTCTCTCTCCTTCCTTAGGTGAAAACTTTTTGATTACAAAATGTGGAATTTTAAAACTGGCTATGAGGCAGTGTTTTTCGTGTTATAGACTGTTATGCCAATCACATATTAACTTTAATTTCCACCTTTTTAAACTTCTTAAATTAAACTTTGGTAGGAGCTTGTCCTGGGGATGTTAATTTGCAGTAAAGAAGAATGTACCTAACTGGCAAAAATAAAAAGGAGGGGGAATAAGGCCCAAAAATAGTGCTTTAAATTTGTGTAGCTTTAAAAAGAAAAAAAGCTTTATTGGTACTTTATAGATCCAGTAGCTTAATTAAAATAAGTGCCTAGACTAAAGCACAAACAAGGGCCAGTCTCCTGGAGAAGAGGATTGTCTTGCTATGTGTATTTACAGTGCTTAGCATAAGATACTTACTAATAATATGGGGAGAAAAGGGGGCTACATCAAGCAGGTGAAGCAAAAGGTGGCGATGACATAATTACACATACTGTAACGACTGTGTTCATGATACACTGTCTGTCCATTGCAGAGAACATTGGAAATGAATGTCTGTATTTCACAGTAAAATTAGGTAGCATTTAAGAGATGTTTAAAATGGGTATGAGCCAGGTACATAATCAGCTGCACCCTCTGACCTTCAGATGCTCACTCTTCTGGGGGTGGGGGAGGGAAGCAACTTTGCATTTAAGCTTTTTAGCCTAAAAGTTAAGATCTTTTCACAGCAAAAATGTGTGCCCAAGCTGGTACAAAGTATATGCTGAAAGATGTTGTCCCTGCTGTTATCTGTTATTGTAACAGTACTCTTTTCAGTATATCTCAACAGCAGTTGAAAACCAAGATTTTATGACTCATGTAGTTTTAAGTAATTTTTGAAATACAGGAGAAAATGTTTTTATATGATCAACTTATGTTTTATATGATCATTTTATGTAGTTTTGATATTGATGGCTTCTGAAGGTCTTTCTGAATCAGCAGTTATTTAAATAGTTATTTCCACATCTTGTAAGATTTGTGGCGTTTTATGATCATTATGTTGCTTTCTAGCAATTTTGTAAAGAAAGGCAGCTTTGGCTTAACAGCAACTTTGTTTGAAAACTTTATTTATTATATACATTGCTGGGTAAACAGGCTGTACATAAGATATAGTAGGAATAATTGGAGGTTACTGGATAGTTAAAAAAACAAATAGGAAAATAATAGGCAAGATTAGAATGTTGGAAAAGGGTTGGCAGTTATTAAAATATTAAAGCAAACCCAGCAGCAGTTAACCAAGCAAGCTCCTGTTCTTTCTGGGAGAATTGCGATTGGAAGTGCGTTGAGCTAGCGGTTTCTGAAGCAGCTCTGTGGTGAGAAGAAATGGATGGAGTGTAAAGGGAGGCTGGTATTGGGAGGGGGTTTTATTTCAAGTATTGAATTAAAAATACTGAAATTGGAAGAGTATTAAGAACCGGACTGAAAGGTGTCACAAAATCAGCCAATGCCTGTAGCAGGATCAGCTTTGGTAAACTACTGACAAATGTTCGTGTAGCTTGAGTTCGTAATGACAATTCTGAGCCTCCCGACTGAAGGTGTTCTGCAGTTTGACTATATTTACTGGCTGATACTGGGGAGAAAATAATTTTTAACTGGTTATCTATCTTGCTGAAATTGAAGCCCATTTCTACTTTTTTGTATCTACAGTGGATATGAGCAGCAGTTTATTGCTTCCCTCTTTGCAGCTACCTTTAACATTATGAATTAATTTGTGTGTCTACTACAACCTTATCTTTGACTTCCTGTCACTATAATACGCAGGTTCTTTAATGTGGTCACTTTTGTATGGCAGTACAATATCCAACACAGCTTGGGTGTTGCATGTAATTTTAGGAACTCTGATAGCAAAGCTTACTCTATTTTTAGTTTGTCCAGCATTTTTCCTTTTAAAATGCTCTTCCAGCACTTTGAGAACTTTTGAACTTCTTGGGACACAGTTCTTTTGAAATACAACTGCCCCAAAAGGCAGCGTTTTGTCACCACGGTTCACTGGTGATACTGCATAATACTTTGCATAGTGTAAACTTTGATGTTTTTTAGTATTACCTTCATCCCCATCTTGGCTTGGCTTCACTTTGTTGTGTATTATGATCATATCTTTTTGTATGTTATCCTTAATTTATGCTCCCCTTTCACTGTTTTCCTTTCACTATACGATTCTTTGTATCACTTCCTTTGTGCTCTGTGGTTTCTTCCTCCTCGAAATGTCTTTTACAATATCCCTGTTCCTGGCAGACCAACAAGGCTGTGTACTGAAGGTAGAAGACCTACATTACACGCACGTAATCTGGGTTTCTGCTTCTCTAACTGCTACGCTCTGCATTGCTCAAGAGCTTTGCAGTGCTTTAATTTCCTTAACTCAGCTAATATTAATTAACAGTTTCTTTTTAAAATCTAGAAGTAGAAATGCTCTACCATCAGGAATATCTACTGTAGAAAGGTGATAATGTAAAACTTCCAAATTATTGATCAGTGTTTATTCTCCTGAACTAATTGTGGGCTGCTTCAGTGTACAACAACTTTTTAAACAAATGTTACAGCCAGGAGGAGGAAAAAAGCCCTTTTTATCCATCAGTTAAGCCATTTCTGTCTACTGTTCTGATGTTTTGTATGAAAGAACCTATTCTTGAGCTGTCATTTCCCCCCACCTCCCAACTGCTTGACGTTTTGAATTCACTAAATGAGTGATTTTATTAGTGTTCTCAGTGACATCAAATTCTAGTTGTGTTTCACTAGACCTCAGTGTCTAGTTCTGGAATTGAATCCCACCTTTTTTGCAAGTTGTTTTGCTCACTGCACAACAGATGTAATATTTGCACCCAAATATTGCTATATGGCTTTTTTTTTTCACATTGTGTTTGTTGTATAAACTAACCCCATCACTTAATCCCATCAGTCTCTCTCTTTTGTCTACTCTCATCCGTTTACTCACATCAGCATAGAAGAACATAGTACTGTAAGAGACGTAATGAATCGTCTCAGTTCCTTGTAGGAGCAGGCAACCACATCTGTCCCCCCCATAACATCTACGTGATCCATCTTTAAAGTGATGATGTTGCTTCTCTCTGCTGCCAGCACTTGTAGCAGAAAGCTGTTCCAGGCAGCAGCTGCTCTGATGGTGAGAAGCTCTGTTCTAATTTTCCTCTTGCATGTGTTCATGGCCCCCTTCATCGCAGGGTTAGCCTTGCCTTTCTGCCTGCTTCCTTCTGAACCTCCTTTGCCTGCCTTAGGCAGAGCAACCATATTCCCTCTTGACCTCAGTTTTGTTAGCTAAACAAACCCAAGCCCTTCTGGTCTCCTCTTACGAGGCAAGTTTGCAGTTCCCCGTGTGTCCTTGCTCTCTGCACCTGCTCCGCTCTCAGGTCTTCTTTCCAGAATGGTAAAAGTACAACATCCTGGCAGCTCTGCTTTCCTACCATATATCTGTGGAGATGGGTTTTGATTTAACAATTTGGTTTCGAGGAGTTTTTCCCACTGAATATCTATGTAATTTTACTACTGTAGTGGTAAGACCAAAAAAGAATTTACATTAATAGTGACTGTTTCTGATGTCTGTAGCTTTCCCAGGCTCTCAGGAAGTAAAACTGATCAGAGTTTTTGTCTCGTTTTAGTGTTGCCTACAGGGTTTCCAGTAATGCTGACTACTGACATGGCTTGAGTCGGGTTTGGTACAACTGCAGTCAGGAAAAGAGAGATCATCAGATAAGAGCTTTCTGTTGCACATACTTCTGTATGTGAAGTTCTCTGACTACTAACCATTCAATGAAAACTTAAATTCGAAAAGGGTTATTAGTCCTTGTGGGATGCTGCTGCGAACTCATCATGGGAAGTTTGTTCTTGTTTTTTAAGGATTACTTATTTATGGAACTGAGAAACCACTGAAATTCTGTGTGTATCGGTGACTGTTTCAGGTAAAGAACCTTGAGCAGCGTTTGAGACTGCTCTGGGCTTTTGAAGGTTGTTTTCTCCTGGATAAAGAAAACCACACAGTATATCTATCTGCAGCAGTTTCCTTAACTAAACTTCTGCACCTGTAGTGTGCTATATTTTTAATAAGCAAATATAATTTAGTGGTAAGAATGAAACTGTGGCAGGTGCAGCAAAGGAAGTCAACTCACTGGCAGTTCTGTTTAACCTCAGTGGTGGTATTTTTTTTTTTTTTTTTTTTTTCAAAGAATTCAGTTGTGTATAGATAGGGAAACTTTGAAAAGTTAATTTCAGAGGTTCATGAAAACTTGAAAAGTAGGAAAAAGACCTATAATATTCAGTTTCCTTGTCTTGCTTGAAATCTGTGCAAACTTATTAGCAGAAATATCCTAGATGCCATTGGTTTTGCATAGGAGAGAGATGATTCTCGTAGGAGGTGACAGTGATCTTTTGGCTATATATATTGTATTCACAAAAATGTTGCTTAGTAAAGCAATTGTAAACAAATCATGATTTCAGCATCTTCAGTAGACAACATAAATGCTTACAGAAGATGTCTTTTTACTATTTCGCAAACTATTAATACAGGTGTCTGTCTAAATCAGGTAGAAGTATATGAAGTGCTTTTTCCTTGATTTACTTTGTATGCCTTCAGGCAATACCATGCTCAGTTTCTGTCCATCACTAGAGTAACTAGAGTGGATGTATCTTTGTGAGTTTTTACGGTTTTTGGAACTGCAGTTGAAATTACTACAGTTAGTGAAAACGGAGTGGACAAATACTTTCAGTAGTTGCATATAAGTCTCGCTGTTTTACAGGAAATATATAAGCTAGTTTAGTGGTGACTAAACCTCTTCCTTTTGTGGTGGTTCCTGGTAGTTGTTTGACCAGATTGTGTTTAATGTTAAAGAGAGATTTTCAGGTTAATTTTGGAAGAACCACTTGTTTTAAAATACATTAGAATTCTATATTTGTCACTTTGTCTCCTTGAGTATTGTGTCTCTCTGTTAGCCCTTTTGTATTTGCTACCCCTTCTTTGTGTGAAAAGTACCTCAGTCTGCAAAATTGGAAAGTGAATATAGCAACTAAATACTTAAACTGATTGGGGAGAAAGTGCTGCCCACTGCAGCATGAACCAACAGAATTTTTACTACCAATTTTTGAGTTAATCTATTTTTTTTCTTTCAAAATAAGCCATAAAATTCAGCAAGTGTGTTTTAATTGTCTTTGCTGCTTTATCACATATTGACTGTTGGCTTTGTAGTGTGTAATCTGAGCAAATTTTCTTGCATCTTGCATCTTTTTTGAGGAAGGGATCTGCTTCTGAGACCAATAGCTTGTCTATAGATTGCTTAATGCTGTTTGAATATTTAAGTATTAGATTGTTTTACCCATTCCTGACAAAATTACTTAAGTATGCGGTGGAGGTTATGGTCTGCATTTCATTTATGTTGTTGAATTTAAAGTTACCTTAAGCAAACTGAGGGTTTTTTTGTGTATGTGTGCTTTTTTTTTAGTGCTTGGGAGATGGGAAGTAATGATAGCTGGCACCTGAACTAAAATATCTGTGTAGGCACTACCATCCCAGAACTTCAGGATGAATGGGGATATGCCTCATGTTCCCATCACTACTCTTGCAGGGATTGCTAGTCTTACAGACCGTAAGTACTCTTTTTTTTTTTTCTTCCTCTTTACTATGTTGTTTTCTACATTTTTTGGTAAATACCTGTATTTTCAAATATGAAAAATATTTTTATGTTAAAGGTTAGCTCTTAAAGTAAATCCATTCAAAATTAGATTTGGTATTAAAAATGTAGATTTTGTCATTGCTTGAATTTTTAAAATACGTTCCAAGAAAAATATGCTAATCGTAACATGAGGTGAAATCTAGGGGGAAAAAAGGGTTCTTAAGTAAACCTGAAACTTAAAGTGTAGGAATTCATTGTTTATACGACGTATCATTCAGTAACACATCTGGGTATTCCACAAATAAGAAAAACATAGAAATGATTAAAAAAAAAACTCTTTAAAACATACATCTCATCTTCACTAAAGAGAGAGACAGACTGACACTCAGCTGAAGAGAGTTGTAGAATATGCTGAATGTGCTCGAAACCTGTTTCCTTAGCTTTGGACAAGATACAAAAAAAGTGCCTCCAGTTAAGAGGAACGGGAGCAAAGAAGGGCTCCTAGGACGGGAATAAGCAGCTCACAAGGTTTGTTTCTTGGCTCTTCAGCCTACGAAAGGAGCAGCTGAGATGTGTCTGCTATCTTTAAAATACATCAGGAAGACAAAATGCAAGGAAAAGAGAGGAACTATTTATATTAAAGCATGATATTGGCACAAAAACAAATGGTTCTGATCTGACCAAAAATAAATTTTGGGTGGAAACCTGTAGAAGGCTCATCATTACTGTAGTGAGGTTCGAGACCAACCATTCCAATATGGGAAGTGAGGACAAGGAGGTATCTTGTTTAGGAAGTACAAGAAAGAGTTTGTACCTCAGTTGTCTATTGTAGTGGATAATCAGACTCAGTGACCAAGATGCTGCTTCTAATCTCGTTTTTATTATTATATTGTTGAAATTTGGAAAGAGTTTCCAAGAGATGCTGGAGAGAGATACCTAACAACTGAATTTAATTGCCTACAGTAAAAAAAAGAAAAAATCGGATGTATTCAAGCAAAAAATAATACTTCATTTCTTGCTGATATTCTTAATTGTCAAATTGAAAGATGCTGCTGTATATGTGTATATATCTGTGTTTATGTGTGTCTAATAATGAGCCATTGGGATGCAAAGCATAATAAGTTTCTGGGCTGTGGGCAGTTTTCCAGCATTAAGTATTTGGAGGTAAGGTTCTGAAAAAAACTGGTGAAAGTCCCTGGCCAAACTCCTGGTGCAAGAGTTCTCAAAACACTAAACCGCCTTTGGTAGCATTAGCCGCTGTAGTAAGTGCAATATTGCTTGATCTGCAGTAATTTTTGTGATGCTTAGAAACTCAAGAGTAGTTAAAAAAGAAAGAAGGCTTGTCCCTGCCTCCCCATATTTTTCTCTACATGAAAAAAAGAAACTGCAGAGGATAAGCCTTAATGGTCTAAAGACAAGGAGGACATGTTGACTAGAGGCTCAGGCCACTAGCTGAGTGCAATTTATTCTGTTTTAATAAATGAGTGTGTTTTAAAAACAAGCATATTTTGCTAACTTTGTTGGTTTCAAGCACATTCAAGGTAATTTAATGCCATTAATGTAAACAATTTTTAATATATTATACACTTGTTGAATTTCTGTCTAAATACAGTAATGGCATACATTGTATAGGAAAAAAATTACTGTAATTTTTTCCCATATTTTTTGCACCTCAGAATACAAAATTTTAGTGGTAAAGTCACAAAAGCAGAAGAGGCAAAAGAGCGTATTTTACCTAAGGTTGCTTTTTCTGAGGCTATTTCTAGTGGATCAGTTACAACCTTTAGCTCTGAGCTTTAGTCGCCTTGGCACTTGCAGTGAGCATGGGTATGACGTGGGGCGGCGAAGGTGCCTTGGCCCCCGCGCCAGCCTCTGCTTCCTGCCAGCTTCCTCTTCCCTTGCCTGTGCAACCTGCCCGTGATCTGGCTAGGGCTTCGGGTTCGGGGCACTTCCTTGCTGTGCCTGACCTAAGAATGCCCTTTGAAGGCATAGTATCTAATCTGATATTATAATCTGATTTAAATATTGTGATGTGTTTTCATTAAACAGTTAAATCTTTTTACCAAGCTTTGGGAATACGTATATTGAGCGAACTGATGTTTTAGTGGTCATACCAACCAACAATACTTGCCTTTTCTTGAGAAGATAGCTTACATAGAAATGAGAGTAACAGGAAAAGAAACTTAAATTGGGTTCCAGAGTGGGAATGCTAATTAAACATGCAGATGAGAGTGGAAAACTAAGTATATGCCTAATACAATTACTGTGCTTTGTGCAACTACAATGACTTTGCGTTTCCTTCCTTCGCCTTTTATCGAATACTTTCAGTTACAGGAGAAGACTGTCTTAACGTACTTAATATCGATATACTTTGGGATAGTTAAAAATGTGTTTTTATTCATAGTACTTGCCTTAACACATTTAAATAGTTAAGTAATATAGTTTGAGGACTTGTCTGCGTTATTTTGTTTAAAACATAGGGTCCACAGGGTGTGTATGTGTGTTCACGATACAAAATCTTCCCTACATTTCAAATGTAGTTGTTAGGTTTTCTTTCTTAATCATATGAGGAACTATGAGGTATCCCTCTTTTGTATGTTTGTGTTCAATAAAAAGATTCTGAACTTCTTTCCATCTTCTGGTAACAGTTTTGAACCAGCTGCCTCTTCCATCACCTTTACCTGCTACAACAACAAAAAGCCTGCTCTTCAATGGACGGATAGCAGAGGAGGTGAACTGCCTTCTGGCTTGTAGGGATGAAAATCTGGTTTCACAGCTCGTACACAGTCTCAATCAGGTGTCAACAGACCACATGTATGTATTTTGAACTTCAGCTCTTATATCAGAACAGCATCTTTATTCCTTGAGATTAAAATGAGAAGGATTGAAAAGAAGGATTTTTATGACAATCTGAGAATAAGAACGTGCAGGTTTTTTATTAGGCTTGCTTAGCAGAGTACTGCTGTATAACAGTTAATTATTTCTGTAAATCATAACGTTAGTAATTGTCCAGCAGCCTTATGTATAACTGCTTTTATTTTGGTTTGGTTTTTTTACACATCTGCTTTTTACATGCTTGTTAGTTATGAGGGCATACTTTGTATTTTTGCTTGTGCAATACTCATTTGTGTTCCAGTTTGGTTAATAGTACATATAGACAAATACAGAGATAGAATAGAATTATATGGCTAATATTACACAAGGAACTTCATATAAGACCCGTGGCAATTCTGATTAGATCTTGAATGTAAGTATTTTAAGAATTGAACTAGCAAGTATGGTAGTGTATCCTCTATTTTTTTAAATGTATATTTTTTTCATTTGTCCCTGTGGTCCGTTAAATTGGCTTGTCTTGACAGCTCTGTCTTTTTCCTACATGTTCCAATCAGTTGTTTTGATCAAACAGAAGTAGTTTCTAAAAGTCCTCAAAACAAATAATAAAAGAAAGCGCAAGTGCATTTAAAGAAAATCTATTACATTTGTGATGGTTCAGAAGGAATCCTGTGATATCACAGATATGTCACTTTCTGTTTTTAAAAATAAAATATTCGCGAAGTGTTGGCTGCAACATGAATGCTATAAATTCATGTGTGTCTTATTTCTTAATTTCAATCCTACAGTAGTACTTTCTTGGTCATTATGCCAAAGCATTCTTCTTTTGTGGAGAAGATCAAGATACAAAAGCAGGCATAAGAAACTTTGTAATAGTCTGAAAGCGACAGTCATGTATATGTAGGGACTTATTAATAGAAAATAATTTTGAAGACTAGCAGAAATACCTCTTCTTCCAGGCCTTAAAGAGGGGGGGAGGGTATGAAAATAGAGGCAGGGAACAGTCTTTTGCAAACTTGTAGGGTTTTTTTCTATATCTTAATAGTGAATAGTTGGGGTTTTTTTACTTGACCTGTATCTTCTTACAGTTTGAAAATGAATTTGCTTTTTTATTTGTTTACTTCTGCAATTCCAGAGAATTGAAAGATAACCTTGGCAGTGATGATCCAGAGGGAGATATACCAGTCCTGCTGCAGGCTATCCTGGCAAGGAATCCTAATGTTTTCAGGGAGAAAAGCATGCAAAACAGATACGGGGTACAAAGCGGTAAGTTTGTTTTTTTTTTTAATGATTGCATTTTATATTGTTCTTTTAAGTTTAGGGGACTGAACCTAACCACAAATATATGTGGAGCAGATACGTGATATTTATGCCTTACCTTGTATCTTATAACGGTATCAAGCCATGTATCTTAGTATCTTCTGAGGATGATTCTATTAGCGTAAGTATGGAAATAAACTCCACTGGGTATTTTGTAAAGATAATGTTTAATATCACTAAGAATATTTAGTTTCTAGGAGAAGGATTGGTTGGATTTCATTTTTCAGTTACTTTATTTGAATTTCTTTATGGGTAGGTTTCCATATTTGCCTTAATAAACAATTGTAGGTTGGAAAAATATGCCTTGACCTTACTGAAAATCTGTGCAATTATACTGTATCGTAATAGTGGTGGTTCTTAATAGTACTGGAGCAAGGAATAAGGTTGAATATGCTGTGCTTAACAGCTCCTCCCTGCCATTACTTTTCTCAGCAGTTTGTGAAGCCCTATAGAAGTTAACGTTTCTACAGCTAATTTTCTTTTGAGGTGTAGTGGGTATGCTGCTGGAGTGAGTAAAAAGCCATATGATATTTGAATAGAACTTGCTTAGGACAGAGCACATAATGTTCCTCTGCAGAGTACAGATGTTTCCTTGGATGAAGATTTTAAGGGCAGTGCTAAATATTCAGAACTTTATTGATCTGCTTTGAAGTTTAAGCTCTGAAAGCAGTCTGCAGATTCTGTGTTTGGTTAGTCTGATGAAGAGCAGTGATAGAATATTATTTTTCCAGATGTGGGAAGAGTTGTGACCGTACTGCACGGTAGTCTGCACGGTGGTCTCACAACGAAAATGTCTGTGAATCAGGATTTTGCACCAGTTTGGTGAAATGAAATTATTTGGGCCAGTGCTGAAGTGAGAGATTTATTTTCTGGATTTTCCTGGGGGGGAAAGGCTTTTGTAGCTTGGTTCAACAGGTTAAGAATAATCAATAATGAAATAAGAGCACCTGTATTTTTAGCAAATGTGCTTCAGAAGGAAAATATTAGTAAAAAGTTATATGTGACAATTTGATATGAAACTTTAATAGTTGATGTTACGTAACAAAGTGTTTCAGAGAACCAGAAGGGATCACACTTTTAAAACTTTCTTGAATGTTTAATATAGTTTTACTTAATCCTGAATAATTGAAAAGATTGCAACATAACTGTGATTTTAGAGGCTGGAGAAAAAGGGGGAAGAGGGGATGATCAGATCTGTAGACACAGTATTTTGAGAGGAAGAAGGTCCTGGAATGAATGTTTGGAAAAGTTAGGCAAAGTGTGACTGTATTTTCAATTGTAAAAGCTAGCACTCTTATCTGGAAATAGGTGGGTCTTTAAGCTAGTTGCTGGTGAATTGTGGTAGTTTTATCCATTAATATGTCCCATTCGGATCTCCGAAGCCAAAGGAGACTATAGTGATGTGTTGGGGCATTGGTTGGCTTTCTGTTTTCTGATGCTCTCTTCTAGCATTTCAAATTCATCTCTTTTGCTTTCCTTAAGGTACATTATACACTTTTAAAAATGGCGATGAAAGCCTAGATGCTTTCTGGTATCATTTCTCCACCTTCTATTGAGTCAAATGTGTAGCGAAGTCAGTGCTAGACACTAACACCAGCATCTGTAATGCCCGCATTTGACAAGGAGCAATGAAAGAAGGGGACCACCTAGCTGCTTAGTCTGGAAGAGCCTCTGCATGATGCTCCCTCGAATGTCAGTTCCGGCATTTGTATGGGCAAAGGGAACTCAAATTCATTTCTCCCAACCTTCTTTTCTAATGTAAGAACAGAAGGACCATCTGGCTAAAGAATTATATTAAATGTGAAATAAAATTCTTGGTTCAATACAATTTGTCAGGAAACAGAAGCATCTCCAGAAAGCTAAATATTATGTCTTGAATTCTTGTGAATGTGGGGTAAAGCACAAGCAGAATTCTGTACTGATTGTCCCCAAGTTCGTACTGATCCTTAGTTCAACAATGACTTTAGAGCAGGGAAAATGTTTTTTAAATATGATAAACAAATAGTCTGAGACTAGACTCGTCTCTTTTTTTTTTTTTTTNTTTTTTTTTTTTTTTTTTGGTTTGTTTCCTGTCCTGTTCCCCGCCCCTGCCCCAACCTCCCCCTCTCCCCCCACCAAAAATGCTGGCATTTTTGGTCTCAGGTGACCCAGTGGCAATGGTCAGCTGTTATGCCGTCTGTCTCTTGATCATAGTTACCTAGGCGTTCCACTGCTCACAAAAGTTAATTATTGTCTGTCCCCTTGTTGCAGTTCTTCGTATACTTTCCAAACTAATTTTGGAGTGAATACAGTCTATTTCTGTATTTTGTGTTGAATTTTTTCAGACTATTTTCTATATATTCTATATATATATATATTTTCAGTCTGAACAGACTGAATCACATCACCATGCAGCATCTGGCCTAACTTTGTATAAAGGGCAACATGTTAATTTTATTTTAGACCTTTTTCATCAGATGACATAGGAAGTTCTGAATGTTGTCTTGTAACTACATCTGTCTTGATTCTTGTAGCATATAACTGAACTGGATTTCTTTTTTATAATAAGTATTTAAAATTAACGTTTTAGATAGTTTTAGTTTTCAAAATAACTTTTTCCCTTTTCCACCTCAACGCTTTGTCTCTTTCTTTCAGCCGATTTGTTTAGAAAGAAAAGCTAAAATAATGTGTTGCAATAGGTTAGTATTCATAACATAACATAGGGTTCAAAAAGGACTTAAAATTCACTTGAAACTGTCTATTTATGACAACTCGTGCATTTTTTTTGGATTAAAGTTTTATGCCTCTTTCCATATATGTGAATTACTTGGATTATTTTTTCCATTTTTACAGAATACAAGTGCATGTGTGCCTGTAAAAGGGGAGAAACACTGCAGAYGTGCACTTTCATTAAGAGTGTCTTTAACTGAAAAATCACCTGTTGGTCAGCTGTCTCAGCTTCAACAGGCGTGATGCTGAAATAACATTTAACCATACAAGGCGTCGTCTGTGATCCTGAGCTGTGTTTTTACATAGCGCATTCTTTTACATTTATTAGGAATGCTAAAATAGAATTAATGTATCACTTTTTTCCAAAYGAAAGAAAATCATAGTCAAGATTGGGAGTATGTGTTAGGGAAAAATATTATTGGAATGTTGTTACTGGGATGATGTTTTTTCAAAACCGAACAGTACCATCATTTGGAATTAAAGTTGCAGTTAAAATAAATTCTCAAATATCTAAGGTATGGAAATGTACAGTGAAGCTGTAAATCTGCTCTGTAGTGATATGACAACGGTGCAAAAGATGTACAAATACAAATAAGATATTTTAATATTAGTAGCCACAGGCAAACTGATTTTAGACTAAATTTTTGGGGCATATTTTTTCTCCTTCGTCATTGCATCATTACTAGGCAGACTGGTTATCTGTCTGGAAACTTTGGAGAGACTGTTCTTTTCAAGTTGTCTAGATTGCCAAAAAAACAACAAAAAAAGAGAGAGACAGAGACAAGAGAATTGGCTGTCACAGAGTAAGTTTTGGTTTTCTTAAACTACATAAGCAAGCGGATTTTCTGTCACTCTTTTAAACCAAACAATGCGTGTTTTGAAGAGTGTTGTAAACTGGGGAGGAAAAGATAGATAAATGTATCTTTCATGTATACTAAAAGTGCAATCGCTGCTTTAAGCATGAAATGAAACTCTGTCTTTACAGCATCTATATAGCTTTAATGTGGGCACATTTTGTCAGCTCTCTGTATGTGAATTTTAAGGGTCAGTAGTTTGACTAAAAAATTTTGAACTAGTTGATGAATATACCATACCCTGGTGGGAATATCCGTAAGATATGAGCAAATGTAGAATGGCCATGCATGGAAATTTCTCTACCAGAAAACCACTATATAGGAAACGCCCACAGGCAACTTGCAGTGCAACTCTGTGATTTGTACCTGCGGCCTGGAGCTGCTTCTTCCCTTGCCTCTGTGCAAGGCAACCAGGGTCCGTTTAAACAAGCCCTGCAGGAGTTGAGGACCCACCTTCTGTTGTTCAAGACAATGAAGCAACCTCTGTATTGAAGTATAAAAGTCTCGGATTCCTTCAGCCTGACTAGAGACCTTCACTCCTGTTCCCAGCTAGTTCGTGTGTTCGTGGCCCTTCACGCCTGCCAGGAGGGGAGGATGGCCGTGCTCCGGGGAATTAGCCCAGCTCTTCTCTGCTGGGGAAAGGCACAAGAGAGAAGAGGGTGGCAGGGAGGGTTTCTGAAACAAGGTTTTCTTGTGTAAATATTGTAGTAATTGAAATCAGTAGTAGTAATTGAAGGACTGGCTCTCAAACGCTCTGGATTGTGGACTACTCTCAGCCTTCTCTCAAACCTTTGCTTTAAAATATGTTTAACAGTGATGTGGTTTTACACGCGGCTGTGGGTCACTTGCGATGGCTTCATGAGCTACAGTTTGCACATAAAGTCTGACACTGATTTAGCTGCGTTGATTCTGTCATTAAAATCACCCAGTTAAAAGTAATACAAGTTTCTGTGCACCTGCACCGTTTCAACTTCTGCTGGTATCTAGTTGTTAGAGAATTTTTTATACCAGGATCCAAAAGAAAAAAGATTCCTTAAAATTATCCATAATGAAGACGTGAGTTAGTTTCAAGTGGTTAGGTACTTTTGACTTGACAGGTAGGGCAATTTCTGAAACTCCAAATCATGACTACGGATTTAGTCTATGGATGGGATATTGATTCTGCTTTGCAACTTAAAATATTACAGCAACTTCCTAGATAACCCTGCTTACTAGCAGAGGTAGAATTGAAAGGTTTTTGTCCCTGCGTAGGAGGGGACCCCCTAAGGCATGCCAGGAGCAGTAAAAGAGCGTCTTGCACCACTCTGAGATTGCTGTTAACTCTTCTTGCTCAAAAAATGAGAGAGAGTTTTCTGTGGTCTTCTGACTTGCTGTGAGGTTCCCAAATCTTTTACTTATTGGCATAATGAGTATTGCATGCACTGCTGTGCACACCACTCTGGGTTCTGGAATATATGTCCTGCTATAAACTGTTTGTTTTTACAAACAGGTTTCAGGTTGGAACATTAAGAAACAAAGGAAAGAACTACTGTTGAAATTTATAGCAAATTATCACTTCTTTAGGGAACATAATGTTTTTTATGAATATGTCATGGTGTAAAATGGGCATCTTGCATGGAATGGATTGTTTTTAATGTTTTCTAACAGTTGTGGGTAGAAGATGTTAATGTGCGTGTAAACTTTATAATTTCTTCATATATAATCATTTGTGAAATGAGAGACTTTATTGATTAAAAAGGGAATGCATATGCAGTAATACTGCTGTCTTCTTTTAATAGGGATGATGATGTCGCAGTTTAACCTTTCTCAGAATTCCATGCGTGGTAGTCCTGCATCTTCCAATTACCAACAAACCACTATCTCCCATAGCCCTTCCAGGTAATACCGGTTTTTAAATGGGGTTGGTGGGGAGGCAGTGAACTTCAAACTCAACTGTGGCCATCAATTCTTGTTGCAAGTATGTGAGTGGAAGGAAGATAATCATTGTCAAGACAAATTTCACATTTGTCTGGCAGCAGGGTGAGTTTCTTAAGCTCACAAAGTCAGATAGAGCACTTTAAAGTGCTTATTCCCTGCTTAAGGAATCCTCCTGCCACCCCTCCAGGTGTTCTCTGCCTGTGGCAGAGGCTGGCAGTGGTGGCAGGAGAACAGGAGAGCAGAGGCTGTGTGTTCTGGCATGTGTGAGACTGGCAGTGTGACAGGAAGGTGGGCAAGGCTTGTTAAATCATGGAGTACTGCTTTAACAGTTATACAGAAGGCCACAAAGAGGAGGATAGGCGCAGTGGTTTGGCCAGTCTTCTCGCACCTTCCTTTTCAGCTTTCTAGTTCGTTTCCAACCTTTGAGCGTCAGCAACTAGAACGTACCCGTAATCTAGACCTTGGTTAATAGGCCTTCTCTAGTACTCTGGACTAGAGGAAAGAGTTTTGCATGCAGTTCCAGCCTAGTTACTGGTCTTTAACAGAGTCCATATGCAGTTACTAGATAAAATTATTAAAATAAACTATTTTATTTCACATTTCACTTAATGCGATTATTTTGACAAATGCAATGCTTTAGATCTGTTGCGGGCTTTTGTATTTTTGCCTTTTTATCTAAAAGTGATATTGAAGAAAGTTTCATAGTTTTTGATTATTACAACATGATACGTCTTCTCAAAATCCTTGCAAAATCCTTGTGTTAAATACATCTAGATTCTTTCTATGGAAGTTTACCTTCTATAGAATTGTTATTTAGAACCAGGATTTGTGAAAGCATGTATTGTATTGCCTATAAGATAGCAAGCAAAACATCTGGTTAATAACTTTTTGAAGTACTTCTTATTTTATTTGTATTTTGGGAACTGATGCAGAAAGAATGCAAGGTATAGTGTACATGTATTGTTGTCAGAACCCTGTTTTATTTCTGTGGCTTCCTGTCTCTAGGATCCATTCAAGATAAGGCCAATGAAAGAAAATGTATTTAGGGGACTGGGTCAAATCCCTTCTAACTGCCTATCACTCTCCTATGTCTTGGCAGTATAGTTCTGTTAGATTTTTGAAGTTCTTCAAAATCTTACTGGAATATTTGCCTTTTCAATAGATGGCTCCTTGTTAATGCTAGCAAGCTAGTCATCATTTGATAATGAAATCCTACCTGTCATTTTCATTCAAGCTTTTAATGAGCTATGAATGACTTTGGAAATCATATATGTGAGTAAATGTTTATAACTTGTGCCAGTGTTTCCTTTTACCAGGTGGAGGTCTTATGAATGTTTTTTATTCTCTCTTTTACTTTGACTAATGCAGCACTTGGACTGTGGCTCTTAAGTAATAACTGAATTTGGGAAGGTACAGATAATTTGTGAGAAATATTGCTTTTGAAGGGGTTTCCTGATTACCTTGGAATACTGCACCTCTTCCAAAAGTTATAATGTTACAGAGTTTTAGTATTCCAAAAGGAATAATAAATATGTCTGCATTGTCTTTTCCAACTTTTAAAAATGTTTTATTTTGTTTTATTTTTAGCCGGTTTGTGCCACCACAGACAAGCTCCGGCAACAGATTTTTGGCACAACAGAACAGTCCAGTGCCTAGTCCATATGCTCCTCAAAGCCCTGCAGGATACATGCCATATTCACATCCTCCCAGTTACACACCACATCCTCAGATGCAGCAAGGTAAGTCTGTGACTTTTTTTTTTTCTCCTCTCTCATGCAGCTTTACCTTAATGTGCATATTTCACAGCTCTTTAATTTTCTTGGAGGAGCCATATGCTTAATGCAAAACTTTGAGGTGACAGGGAACTTCTTGGTATGTTTAAATTTTGCTTACCTGACTATACCGATGGCAGTATATACTTTAAAAAAAAAAAGAGGGGGAACTTCGTGCCATTGCTGCCCTGTTTACACTTATTTCCTATAGTTACACATAACTAGAAAAATCAAAACAAACTGTGCCTGTCACTTAAAGAACACATTTTTGCCAGTGTAAGTGACAGTTCTGCTGCCAGCTCATTTAGCTTTACTCAGCCTTTGTAGTGTAGACTAGACTAGTTCTAAGCTGGCCAGAATTATGCTCAAAGTACGCAGTAACTGGCGAGGATGACCTTCAGAATGAATGGATTTCTTTGTTCTTCTTCTTTTTTGAAACAATCTTGAACAACACAAACATTGTTAAAGTATCTAGGAACTTTAGGCATGTTTTTTTGGTAAGTAGAATTTTCGTTGGATTCTTCTAAATCATCTGTTCTTAATGTTTAGCAGTGTTTTTAGAAAATATATAGCTGTTATGTATTTAATGTTATGTTTCATATGTATATCTCAGAAGCTTCATATACCAAGATAAGTCAATAAAAATTATCTTGAAGAAAAATATGTTTTCTATAACCTGTAAGAATGTGACACTGACTGTAATTACAGTATTTGCGGAGAGAAGCTTGGCTAACCTATAAGTGGAATGCAGATTTTGAATCCTCTTGAAAGTTCAAGTCTTAGATAGCTGGTTTATTTCAAGGTATTTGTGTTAAAAAGATTCAGTCAAGGAATTTGGGTTCTTGCTCAGATTCCAGACCTCTTGCAGCTGTCTCTCATTAATATCCGCTATTACGTTGTTTTCTGTAAGACCTTTTAGAGTTGGGGTGTGTGTGTGCGTGTGTGTGTGTGTTTATCAATATAATTATTTATATTTTTCTTATTTCAGCTTCAGTATCGAGTCCCATTGTCTCAGGTGGGATGAGAAACCTCCATGAAAATAAAGTTTCAAGTCAGTTGTCTGGCAATTCAGCTAATCATCATGCTGATAATTCTAGACATGGCTCAAATGAAGACTACCTACAGATGGTGCACAGACTAAGTAGTGATGTATGTTGCCTGAATTGGTTTATTATGATAAAACAAATATGTGTTTAGCTATCTTAAAAGTCAGATATTTTAGTATGTTGCTGTTGATGCATAAAAATACTGAAAGTATATTTCATTTTCACACATGTACACTAAACCATTTAACCTTAGCATGTGAAATTTCTTCCTACGTGGCCTGTCTTTTGTTTGGAACCATTTATAACATCCATTCTGTTGAGATTATGGAAAGTGAAAAATCTCACTCCTATGTAAGTTTATTTTAAGAAACAATAGGGTGTTGCTACAACATAGTAATATGTTAATGTGAACAATACTAGAATCTAAATAGGCAATAGTTAACTTGTCTCACTGAGGATCCTTGTAATTCTCAATTGGACTTGAAATACCTGAATAACCTGTTGGATAGTAATTTGGTCTTGTCAAAGGCAAGAGTTCCTATGGACCTTTCTTCTTCCTGTACTATTATGTGCTTTATGGCCTGGTTTCTTAAGAGGTTTCCCCATGTTGACATGGGAGAAACTCTTGCTGAACTCTAGAGTACTCATTTCTAAAGGAGAAAATGATACTCCAAACTTCTCCAAAATTCTTTCCTAAACTAGTGATGATTTTTCTTCTTAATGAGCATCTCGTCCTGTGGAAGAAGCTTGTTGAAATTCTTCCTTGCAAGTTTGACACAATCTCTTGACAGCTTTTAAGTGGAGAGCCCTTGAGTTACAGTTTTGTTTTTTGACTTTAGGCTCTTTGAACAGTGTGATCATAGTGATACCTACAACAGTTTTTGAGCAAAACTTGGTCCCTTTTTTCTCCTTCTTTCTTTAAAGTGTTTTCTTTAGCTTTCATGGGGTAACTCTTGTGCAACTAAATAAGAGTTGCAATCAGCAGAGGTGCTTATTAGCACTAGGCTCCTTAAATCCCTTACCAGAGTTAATACAATAGGTCTGAGAGTGTCATCAGTTTTATTAATCTTGTTTTTAATCAGTCTAAGTCTTGTTTAAAAAAAGGTTAAGTAAGCAGTAGTATTTCAAATAAAAAAGTTTTATGATGAAAGAATCTTATAATACAGAATTGTCAGATATTTCTGTCGGTCTCTGCTTCAGTGGTGCAAAGCCTTGAATGTAGGAAGCTGCTTTTGGCATTAAACATACATACATCCTCCAGCGATGTTACAGGCACAATATCTAGAGAATGTTGGTTTTGTTAAGACAAGATTTTTGGAGAACTTTAATATTAGGATAATTTATTTCAGTATTTAAAGAGGGAGTATTTAAAAAAAAGTCCATCACTAATTTTGTGATCCAAACGATGCAACAACTTCCTGGTTCATGAGAACTTATAAATGAAACTCATTCAAAACTGACAGACTACGAAAACGCAAAACATACTGTCATTATTTGATGTAATTGGAGAAATACTAAGATAAAAAGTAGTAAAAAGTATATTTGATCCATTTTGTATTTAAATTTTCAAATATATGAATTAGGGAGATAGAGCATAATAAACTTCATGTGACTTAAGAACAGGTGTCTGATAGATATAAGTAAAGCAAACATTTAGAGAAAATTTTAGTTGTCTTTTCTGAAATGTTCACGTTTACAACTTTTATCCCTTTATGCATTTTCTTAATGGCATATTTATGTAAATATATCTTATCATAATTGTACTTTTTACACCTGATTTTAATTGTTATCATGTAGAAAATGGTCTGAAGGATTTGGATTAATTCAAGTTTTGCATCTACATATGAGCAATAAGCTTACTCATAATGTTGCAGCTGTGTCAGAAACAGTGTAACATTTGGCATAGATGGAGTTATAAATGAGGTTTATTAAATCATAAAATTTACTTTAATTGTTTTGTAGTACTTTTCTTAATTTTAGGGTTTTATTGCTTAAAAGCAAAGTTGACAAAGTTGTGAATAGTTACAGGATATTGTTTATTTGCAACATAAGATTTTTATGAAATCAATGAATATGCACTTAAGGGAACACTCCATGTACACTCAATTTGAGGACTTTTTTTTTTTTTTTTCCCCTTTTTTTGAAAGATATATGAGAGCATTCCTCAGTTTGTTTTGGCTTACATTTCAGCATTTGGTTCAGCTCTGAACTAGGAAACAGTAAATGAGCGTTTCTCAGAAGTTTCAGTAGGAAGGGCACGGCACGCACACAGGAAGGGTTCAGTTCTAGCTGACCTAGCGCCTCTGCCCTTGTCCTTGGCAGCCCTGGCTATAGCGCCTCTCCCATCATAATACAACGTGTACGCTAAAAAATGACTAAGCTGAATTCTTTCAGTATTTGGGATTTTGTGTATGTGTGGAGGGGGTTATTATGATTCAAAGATAAAGCAGGTTTGACAAAAATCAAGTACATAATTTTAACGCAATAAACTAATAAATCATACATGTGGAAAGGAATTCATTTCAACTTACAATGACATGAATGTAGGTTTAAGGTGCTACAGCTCTCTTTATCATGTTGTATCTGAATAATTGATTTCTTTACATGTGTGCTTTCCTCACATGAGGAGACAACTCTTTTTGCAAGCACTGTTGCAATAAGAAGTGTAATTAATAGCACAGCGTGAGTTTTAGATGTACTTTGCTGTGGGGGTGGAGAGGAATCTAATGGAAATGTTTTCGAAGTCATTCCGTGGCTAGGGAAACTAGTGAAGACTGGTTGCCTATGGACTTATACTCTTTGCCTTGTAAGCACCTTCACTCCCTGACTTGCCATCCTTTCCTGTGCCCTGCACAGTGGGAACGCTGGTACCTCCACCAGGCTTAACATGTACTGCAGCGCCTGTTCTGCTGCGCACCTGGAATTTGGCCCTTTGGCCATTGCCAACGAGAGCGCGTAGTTGCCCATCTCTGCGGGCTGCCTCTTCCTTGAAACACCAATCCAGCTTTCTCATTTATAGCCTGATGCTGTTTTTTCATAGAAGCATGTAGAAACCTTATTACACTGAGTCTTCTAACATTCTCTTAATTTGGTTGAAATTGGCCAAAAAGATAGATARATAAATAAATAAATGAAAATTGGGGGATGGACAAACATTCAGGCTTAAAAAAATGAAAAAAGTTATAAGAAAGAACTGTGTGTGCACACAGCTCAGTAAAAGGCACATTAGAATATTAGYTAGTGCAATAACCAAGATTTAGAATTAAATAGGAAACATTAGATAAGCGAGAGCTTCTTAGGAGACTTCCTCTAATTTCAACGTCACTTACATGACTTTACYCTTTATAAGAATAGACTTTTTTGTGATTTGTCTATACTTACAGAAATTGTCTCTTCATAAATATAAGAGTTGTTTGTTCTTTTTGAAAACATTCATTTTAACCTAGACACTGTTTAAAAAAAAAAAAGCTAAAAATGGGAAATACTGTTTATAAAACTTAAAACTAGTAAGGTCACTGACTGTGAATAAGTATACTCTTGACCAGCAGAGGGCTCTATTAAAGCAATAAAAACCATGCAGAACATTAAAAGGGAAACTGAAGAGTAGTTTACCTATATTGTTTTAAGATATTGTTGAAAAAATGTCACAGTTGTGTTCTTAAAGATTGAGCATGCACCTCCTTACATTGTAATCGGTATTCTGTTATGATGAAGGTTGTCATAAATTATGGATTCCTTTGAAGCAGGTTGTTCTRTGCAAAACTGAAAATACAGTAGAATTTGTTTGCTGTGTTGGGGGAAGTACTCCAAACTGCCATCAAGTTGTTTCCTACCCAGCTGTGGATACAGTCTTGTGCATAACACAACTTGAGGCATTTCAACTTGTAATTTGTCTATCTCAGCCAGCACAATAGGGGTGTTACAGATTTTGTTCACTCCCGATGTGAGTATAATGAAGAGTATTAGCACAAAGTTAGTTTGGTTAACTGTAAAAATAAGATGGCATTCTAGACAAGTTCAAGGGTAAGTTAAGTGGAAAAAATGTTGAGTTTGCTTTAAAACCCTACTTTTTATGCTTAATTTTCTCAGGTGATATTGTGTAGAGTTCATACTGCTGTTTATCAGCTCTTTACTAGGTGTTCTCATAACAAAAAACTTCTAAATGGAATTTTATTTGTCAGCTAAAATACTTTAGCTAAAAGATATTTACATAAATTTATTTCTGCATGCACATTATGGTTATAGATTCTTATCGGGGCCGACTGCACTCTGGAATATTGTGTATATAGCAGTATTAAAATTACAGATTCTAATTTAGATAAATGTTTTTATAATATTTGTCATCCGATTTTTTTTTTTTTAATTAATATTATTTTTGGTCTGCTCCATCTTATCAATATGTGTACTAATTGCAGGCTTATTTTATAAAGTGTTCCTGTTCATAATACTAATTTTTATCTTTGTCATTTTAGGATGGTGATCCTTCCATAAGGAATGCTGCATCCTTTTCCTTGAGGTCACCACAGTCAGTCTGCTCTCCAGCTGGAAGTGATGGAACCCCTAAAGGTAGTCTAGCAGTTATATATATCAATGTATATCAATGTGTCTTTCCCAATTATAAAAGACAGATTGTTTAAAGAGGTATTTAGATAGTTTTCTTGACTCCTGTATTCTTGTAGGACTTGAGAGTATGTCATTAGATTTCAGTTACAAAATTATTTTGAGCCCTGGTTCAGAAGTTTTTGAAGATCCGAAAATTGACTAATGATACTTCAAAACAAAGTTAAAATTCATGGAGGACAGAAGGATTGTAAATCCTTTCCAATATGAGAATTAAATTGTACTGTAAGAACGGTTTCAGTTGCTCTACATAACAAATGRTTTAAAGGCAGCATTACGAGTATTGAATGCTTAACCAGCCCCATAGTGTTTTAACATGCAACACTTATTAACTGTAATCATGAAATTTCAAGCACATGAAATTAAAATGAATTCAGTGAGCACAATACATCTAGTATAAATGAAGCCTAAAAACCTTAGTTGGAGAGAAGGAATAGGGTGTATTATCAGTCAGGTAAAAAGGAACAGAAAAATCTGCTCAAARTAATTCTTTATGCTAAAATCTAGAATGCATGCTGCTGTTTATAATTTCATCCCTAAGAAACAATGGCTGAGATGCATGAGRCGTAGCAAAATAGAGGTTTGGAAATATTCTTGGTAATTTAGGATTTCAGTGCTTATGCACTTACACAGCAGTAGTTAAAGAAAGTGCAACAGTGCTTTCTTCTGTTTAGCACTGGAATAAAATTAAGTCTTTTTGGATGGTCAGTTTAGGTGGAGAGGGAGAGCCAGAAATGAGGGAGATTACAAAGAAGGTGAGGGAACTGGGCTTGTTTGGCCTGGAGAAGGCTTTGCAGGGGAACCTCAAGCAGCCTTCCCGTACCTACGAGGAGGTTATCAAGAAGACTGAGTCAGGCTCTTCGCAGTGGTTTTTGGAGGGAGGGCAAGAGACAAGAGCCATAAATTGAACCAAGAGGTGTTCTGACTGGATATAAGGAAAAACTCATTCACCATCAGGACAGTCGAGCATTGGAAGAGGTTACCCAGAGAATCTATGCAGTTTCCACGCTTGGAGGGTTTCAAGAACCAGACTGAATAAAACCCTGTATAACCTGGTCTGACCTCCTAGCTCACCCTGCTTTGTGCAGGAGTTTGGACTAGAGACTTCCTGAGGTCCCTTCCTAGCTGATCCTCTATGATCATGTGACTGCTAACTGATTTTTGTGGTTCATCTCATAAAGATACAGATACATACTGTGTTAAACAGTGATGTTAGAAATGTGAGTAGCGTGCTGAGTGAGTGCTCAGTATTTTAGGAGGTCTTGCACTGAAGGACTTGTAGGACTTGTATAAATGGCAAAGACTAAGTGTGTCTTTTTCTTCTTTAACTCAGTGTATTGTCCACAAAATCCCTGTTTATAGAGTTTGTCAGTTTAACAGCATTGTAAATCTAAGCTACTTCCACTCAGATATGGTTACCATTCAAAAGAATATTTTATTTATTCATTTGTTTGTTAAATTGCTGCTATTTCAGTTGGTTCTCTCAGAATCCATTTTGAAGGCATACTTTTTTAGATGGCATTACAAAGGCTGAAAAAGTGCAAGAGGAGCTTTTTAGATTTACCTGTATGTTAGAATGTTAGATCTACTTTTGTCTTGGTTGATAGAGCACAAAACTGAAATACTCTGTTACTACTGATGCTAGCATTTTGCCCTCTTGGTTGGCAAGTCTGCAAACTTCGGTAAAGAAAATTATCAAAATATTTCATTGTTTGTTTGGGAGGTCAAAAAGAATGGCACTAGACAGTTATTCATGAGTCCAGAGAAAGATCTCAGGAAGGGTATTACAATTTTTAAGCTTTCTTACTTAATATAGAAATGTGAGGCAATTATGGAAGATATAGGTACAGTCTACATTTCTGTACTTTTAAATGGAAATAACGGGGACTTCCGATTGTGCAATGTTTTAATTATTGTRAGACTGAACCATAGCTGTCTGAATGGCTGAATCTGAATGAAGAAAAAGTTTTGTTTTGAAGTYAGGAAAATATTTGAGAGAGATGACAGAAGTTGTATTTGCTCTTTTGGGTGGTTGTTCACTTATTCAACAGAGTAAAATTCCTCTTTTACTCCCGAAAAGATACCAGAGCAGCTGAGGTTTTGTGCAGAAGGTTCTTGACTGGGTTTTATCCCTTCTTTTTTATATAGATTTTGTATTTTTACCCATGAAAACAGAATTGTGTCTCTGCATTCCTGCTATCATCTGTTACTGCTTCTGCTACCATAGATGAATTCTAGAGAATTAACAAGGAGTATTTTCTTTCTGTTAATTTCATATAGGATATTTTGTGGGATCTATTACCCAAGATGGATTACTCATCAAAATTCTTTATTCCTTTGTTCTACTCTTTCCCATCACTTTAGAACCTAACAAAAGACTTTTTTTTTTTTTTTTAAAGACAACTTCTAAAGATCTGTATAAAGGGAAGCTTTCCACAGAGTTCTTCATCCACCACTTGCCAAAGAGAACTTATGTATTTACAGTTACTTGCTTCCCAACAGTTTCTTAAACTCCTGGGGAAACTTCTGTAAGGAATAGCAACAACACCTTATTAAACGATACCATTTTGCGCTTTCTTGCAGAATTAAATTGTTTTCGTTCCAGAAATTGTTTATCTTTCTCTCACAGGAAATATTCCAACATACCCTTCCAAAATTATTTAAGATGGTGAAAACTACAAAAATACCCAGATTTTCTGTAGAGGCTGATATCTTCCAAAATAGTGTAGATACTTGACTATTTTCCAAATAACTTGGAAAGATTATTTTTATTTTCTTGGGAATCTCTAAGACTTCTCCAGAGAGATTCCTGTACACTTGGTCTCCAAATGCATAGTGGCTGGCAAGGAGAACTAGGAATCTTCTCAAATCTGTATTACGAGCTTTGGTGTTCCCACAAGTATTAGTTAAGAAAAATTATCATCACTTCCCCTGTCTTTTGAAAGAAAGATGGAAGAAATTTATCCAAAGAAGTTTTTTGACAGGGCCAAAATAAACATTCATCCTTGTTTCTTTCTTCAAGTCTTAACTTTTTACACAGGGACACATCTGAATATAGCATTTCTAAGCTAGAACAGCCAGAGCTTAGTTTTTTCATCAGGCATTTGAAGCTGTGGAGAAAATAGTGAGATTCTTCCCTGAAATCTGTTGAATGAGAGTATGGAAAGCAAATAAATCTGTTCCAAGAAACTCCCAAATATATGTTCTTCTTTGCCCTCTAATTTGTCTCATATGCTATCCTTTTAAGTTGGAATTCTAAATGAAATGATGCTCTCTGAAAACAAACGTTAATATAGTCTGTTCATCAAAATAAGTAATAATTGCTTTACGTCTATAACAAAATTGGGGAGATTTCCAGAGTAACATTCAAAGATCTTAGAAGATGCAGCAGGAAAGGACTTGGAGGTCTTCCCATCTTCTTATCCTACAGTTGGATGAGCTGCACCAGTATCATTCCCAATAACTTGGGTCTAAATTTTTCTTAAAATGGCAGTAATGGAGTTTCCTTATCGTTTCCATGCAACCTGTTCAAATTCTTAGAGCTAGAAAGCTTTTCCCCTAATGCTTTGCCTGAATTGTTCTTGTTACAGTTAGGCTTGACATTTCTTCACTTATTTCCGATGGACAAGGAAAAACAGTTCACATTCTTTTTTATATAGTGATCATTTACATATAAAAGACCGTGATCATGTTTTTCTCCAATCTAATCCTCTGCAGACTAAACAGCACTGCTCCTTTCTATTGTCTTTTCATAAGTCATTATTTCTGAGCTTCTAATTGTCTCTGTTGCTTTTATCTGAATTCTAATTGCTTTGCATTTGTCTTGATGTTTTGCTGCTGTAAGTTGTACATACAATTCTAGTTGAAAACTTTGAAGGATGAGTAGTTGGAAAATTACTGTTGATGTCTCTTTGTATGATACTTTTATATATGAAAGTATGGCTACTCCTTTGGCAATGATAACTTAGATTCAGTTCACAAGCTGTTATAAACATATGGCTCTCTGTAGAGCTTATTTACCTTCTCGTGTTGTTACAATTGGTCTTTCTGAGGTAAATAGCAAGTTTGTGCTTATTCTTACCAATTTTCATTTGTTTCAAATGATTATTCCATTTAGTCAAGATAATTGTAAATTTTGATTCTATTCTTCAAAGCACTTGCAGGCCTCTCTCTCAAACACTTTATACCAAAAGCTTGATATCATCTTGAGATTGATAAAACTGCTCTCTTTCTGTTATGTTAAGAGGTTGTTAATGAAAAATACTTAATACTGCCAGGCGTAGGACAGTACACTGGAAAGCTGCACTTGGTATGTTCACCCATTTTTACTGTGATACTCTTTGAAAACAGTTTTTACTGCAGCCTTACRTTTTGCCTAGACCATATTTCCTCAGCTTGTTAATGAAATTTTTATGAGAAACAATGCAGAAAGCCTTGCTAAAGTCCAGGTATGACACTCCATTCTCTTTAATCCACCAGTCCTACTGTCTTACGAAATGAAATTAGTTTTATTTGATGATATTTGTTCTTAACCCACTCGTGCTGGAATATTACCGCTTAGTTATTCTCTTGATAAAATTGTTCTTCTTGGATAAATTGTTCTTTTAGTATGCACTGAAACCATACAAACTATTATATAAAATTCTCTGGCCACTTCTTCACTATCCTTTTCAAGAGATTGTGTTTTTCCTTTTTAAGTCTGCTGGAGGCACAAATTCTCAAGATGTTTGTTACCAATTCTGAGATTGCTTTAGCCAGGGTTCTAGAGTGAATTTTATCTGATCCCATTTTTATGAAAACATTTGTTTATGTGGCAATGTTAAGTAGGATCATATAAAATAAGAGATTTTTCCATCTACACACTGTAATTGCAGTCTCTTCAAATATTTTGGCAGTAGTGGACCTGATTTGTTTGCAAATGTTCAAATTGTATCATCACCAGGTTCTCAGCTTTTCCAAAAGACAAATGTCAGTTCCAATACAATATGTATGCTCTGGTCTTTTCTCCATCCCTAGTATCTACCTTCAAGACCTTACTTACTATTTAACTGCTCATATATGTAACCTAGTAATCCGCATGTAGAACATATTCCTTAAAGCCTCTCTTCCCAAGGGATTTTTGAGTAAAAAGTCTAGAATGCAGTGTCCAGGTTTGACATACAGTGACTTGGTACCCACTTAAATAATTTTCCTGGAGTCTCAAGGATATATGAATTGAAAAATGTAACAGCACTTGAATGTTCCTGATGTTTCTCTCCAGTGTGCTATAAACCAAGTATTATCCATCAGTCCTCATTTGTTCATTAGTAGTTTTTTTCGCCTTTGTGCATAGGAAACGATTCTTCTGGCAAAAGAACATGTAGGAATGTTGAAAGACTTTCTTTTTAACATCTGGGAATCTTTGCCTGCAAGGGATTTAAAGGAATACGAAGATACTACTTGGAGTGTGCTGTGGTTTTTCTGTTTGTTTTGTTGTTGTGCAAGTGGAAAGCTAATAATTCTTTCATATATCTGAATCCTAAATTTCTGGTAACTTTAGTGATTAGGTTATAACCATGTGCATTACAGCAATGAATGTGGCCAACAGTGAGAGTTGGTGCATCAGCTTTGAAAGGCAAGTGATCTTTGCTCTGAAGAGGCTCTGAGATCATCAGAAAAAGTATCATGAATGGTTAAATGAGAAGGTGTGAATACTGTGGCATAATAAAAAAGCGTACAGACAAAAAATACAAGGTTTAGAGGTCAGTGATGTGTATAATCTCCTGGACAGAAGCCTGTTTGTTTGCTACCCAAGTTCCTGATGAGTGTAAACATGCAAGTGAAGCCATTTCATACTATATTGTTTTTGAATCTTTACATTTTTGAGAAGGCTAAGTCACTGTCAGCGCAATACATTTTGAAGTTGCTTGCATTGTAAAAGATCTGATAAGGAATCAGTCAAGAATCACAGGAAAAAAGGTATTTACAAATAGCTCACACAGTTGATGAGATTTCTTCAATCCTCAGTGCCATCCACCATTAGGAATCACAAGGAAAACTAATTATTACTGAGTACCAATCCCAGGTTTATCATGGGTGGTCAGCAGGACTGTTACTGAAAGGCTATGGAAGTATTGCTTATGGCCATATTTGTTCTTTGCAGAGGCTTTAACTTGTAGGATGTTACCTGCTTCTCATTTACATTTAGCATTATCTGGATGACTGTTGGTACTTGCTGCTCAGTAGTGATACAATGACCCTACCAAATCAGTGGAAAGTCTCTTGTTCTTGCAAAAGTTTTACATGCTCTTGGCATACAAAGAGTTTGTATGAAGTTCTTGTACTGATACTGTGGAAGATCAGCTACAGAAGGTCAGATATTTTTCTCCTGAATTAGAGTGCAGCCCAAGATTCAGACTCAAAAGCTGCCTACCCATTTCTCTATTCTAAAAGAATATTCTAGAATTGGGCTTATAATGATCTTTGAAAAACCGTAAATGTGATTTACTACATGTGGTACATGTTCAAAACTGTTAAAATGTCTCTGGTAGAATGAAACTATTCCAGAATACCTCATCTTTTTCCATTTCTTTTCACCTCAGTAGCTAAGTATTGTAGCCAGGTATTTTAACCATTTTGTTGCTAGGTAGAGCTCTGAGATGTCAAGCTTACTTAGCTTAGAATAAACCAGACATAGAAAGGATACAGATCTACTCAGCATGCTCCATTCTGGGTTTAACCATGGTTAGTTATCTCGGAAATATGTGCAGTTACTGCCAGAATATCTCCTCTTAAAATGCAGCTTATAGGCATTGCTATCAATGCTCTTCAGAAATTTCCTTCAGGAGGAAGATATTCTTAACTAGCCTAGTCGTAGTGCTGCCTACAACAGGGAAAACTGTACTGTTGTTTCTTCATTTACTGACTTCCGAGTGCTTTCARTGAATGGGCTGAAATCCTTCTGACCTCCTCAAGTCTATCCAAAGATAAAAAGAACCTGCTTTTCTGTTGCTGCAGTGTTGCTTTTCAGCATGACAAATAGAAAATTATATCAAATCAGAAAGATACTGTCATATTTACTTAAAGCTTAGGGCAAGGGAGAATCAAACCTGTGTCCTCCATTCAAAATGTAGTTATGAATAGCAGTATTTAAGTGTTCCATTGAAACTGTGGAAGTACTCACCTGGAGTGAGAATTAAGGAGTGAGATGTCAGTAAGATCTCTAAAAAGTTTTGAACTGCCTTTAATATTTGGAGAAAGAAAACACACCCTGTGTTTCCACTGAGTGATTGTCATTACCTTAAGGAAAATCCGTAGCTAACAATCTCTGCTATGCACTAAGAAAATCATGTAATTTTTTGTCGAAAGGAACAGCAATTAGGAGGAGTGTGTGCGTGTGTCTGAAAAACAGAAATCTGTGGTGAAAGACAAATGAGAGGACTTCATAGGGCATAACCAGGACTTCAGCACTAGTGATTGTGTGGTATTTAATGTAAGGTGGGGGGAGGGAATGGAGTAGTGGAAAGATTGGGAATCAGGATGAGCAAACACAGGGCTTCCCAACATTGCAGATATCATTGGCAGAACATGGAGCTGTCATTGATATTCAAGGAAGGAGAACTGGGTAAGATAAATCCATTTTATACCCTGCTCTACATTTAGAGATTATAGGGCATCTCTTGGAATGAACTAGAGAGAAAATAAAACATAGGAGTCTATACAAAGAAGTCATTGGTAAAGGAACACCTTTCATTTTAATTGAGGCTTTGATGCAGATATCCTTTCTTTTCTTCATCTACAGGTCAGTATACTGCTTAATGATGTCCTTAAATACTGCTCAAAGTATCTGCTAGAATTTCAGCTGCAGAATAAAGCTGCTTTCTTGCTTAGTGGTGGTTCTTCAATGAAGCACACCTGTTTTCCAGTTAAATTTTGAGTGTTGTTAGAAGCACTGACCTATGATGACCTGACACAGAATGAGCAGTAGTAATGTTAATGCCTGCTTTCTGAGCATCGGTATCCTCTAATGGATGAATGGGATCAGAGAGATGTTTGATTTGTTTAAACAAGAGGAGGTTGGAGCATATTATTCCTTTTGTTTTGTCACACTGTCATTCCATTTTAAGCCAAAAGTTATTTCTCAAAATTATTATCAGGGCAGGTTGAAAAGCTTATCTGTTTTTCAAAGCCTTTTCTGGGCTAAGAGATATGGGGAGTTGGTCTGATTTGAGAGACAGAAATTCTAAATTTGTGRATGGAGAATATTTTTAATGAAAAATGACCTCTTTTTTAAATTTCTCTAAATATACACAATGTTTGGAATGAGTGCATGTAGAAGTGGAAATGAGTATATTTTAAGGAAGAGGGGAGATAAGTGAGGGAATGATAGAATAATTCTTTATAACAATTAGTGTTTTCTAGATAATAATGGGTGGGGAGGTTGGAATCAATTTACCTAAAATTAAAAAAAAAAAAAAAAAAAAACTTTGAAAAGGACCTGGCAGAATCAAAGTTAAGGAGAAAAGAAGGGCCAATTTACCTTTGTTTAGTATGTTTTCTAATTTCATCTTTTCATGGACATTTTTAGGTAGGGAACCCTCCCTAAAAAAATGTGTTTTGTTTATTTATTTTTTTTAATTTAAAAATGTTTGACTGAAATGGCCAGTGCCTGTACACTGATGATTAAGTCTTCATCACTGGACCTTACTAAGGATCTTTGTCTTTTCTTTTTTCTGTCGTCAACTTGCTTTCATTAACCAGTTTCTAATAGCTGWCATTATGACCCTGCAGGTACTATGTTTTTCTGGTGGTGGGTGTTTTGGTTCCATCTTCTCTGAAATGATCCCTTCTCCACCTGCTGTGGACTGCTAAAATTCCTAGGAAACACACTGCAACTATCTGTATTACATCTTGATCTGGGAATGATGTGCTTCCTACAAGTCTTTTTTAGGCCTTTTGTGAACACAGATATATGTGCAAATACACATTAAAATTATGTAGGTTATATTTAGTGTGTTTTTATATAAACATGAAACAACATAACTGTTCAGTTTTTCTGAATTATTATTCTAGGATCAAGACCACCTTTAATCCTACAATCTCAGCCTCCACCTTATTCATCACCTAGAGATGTGCCCCCAGACATATTGTTAGATTCTCCAGAAAGAAAGCAAAAGAAACAAAAGAAAATGAAGTTAGGCAAGGATGAAAAAGACCAGACTGAAAAAGCTGCAATGTATGATATCATTAGTTCTCCTTCCAAGGACTCCACTAAGCTTACATTAAGACTCTCTCGTGTAAGATCTTCGGATATGGACCAGCAGGATGATATGCTTTCTGGTTTGGAAAACAGCAGTGTATCAGAGGGTGATATTCCTTTTAATGTGCAGTACCCAGGACAGACTTCTAAAACACCCGTTACTCCACAGGATGTTAACCGCCCACTAAACGCTGCTCAGTGTTTGCCGCAGCACGAACAGACAGCTTTCCTTCAGGCACAACAAGTGCCTGTTTTACAACAGAACACTTCAGTTGCTGCAAAACAACCTCAAACTCCTGTGGTACAGACACAGCAACAGGTTTCGCAACAAGGAACTATAACGTCATATGATGAAGTAGAATTGGATGCATTGGCTGAAATTGAGCGGATAGAACGTGAATCAGCTATTGAAAGGGAGCGATTTTCAAAAGAAGTGCAAGATAAAGGTAAAAGGATTGTGTGTGTGTATACACTATATATATTATATAAATATATATATATATGCATATAAAACCCATATATATATATATAAAAAAAAAAACCTTCCTGTCATTGTCACATAGTTCCAATCTGTTTAATCAGTGTAGGTTCTTTTACCATATCTATCTCCATTCCCCTCCAGCAATGAACTGTAATCTCTCATATATGCGTATTTTTAATATTTGATATTCTTTATTTGGGGTCTTAACAGATGAAAGTGAAGTTCTTATGTTTCAAAATTTTTTCTAACTGCTATTATTTTGAACCATGAGACTAAATGAGATAAAATTGGCGTTGTTTATAATGTTTCTAAAATCCCAGCATTGCCACATTCCTAGTCAAATTTTGTAATAAGTTATGGTAGTTGAAAGAATTATTAATTAGCTACCTATGTTGCCTAATTTAAGAAAATAGATTAAAATTTCTATCCTATTCCTATTCTTATCCCTATTTGAACCTAAGATGAAGGTTTTAGATCAAAATCACATCTATTCTTTTAAAGGCACTATAATGATCAGATAATATATACTACTATAGTGTCTTCAGAGTTTGCTCAGCTCGATATCCATTATTATGTAGGCATTACAAGTTTTAGAAAGCTAYTGTATATCTATATGGTCTCTAATATAGTACCAGATGAGCCTTTGAAATGTTTTCTCTTCACTTCAGTAGCTAGACTGGTTGTCTTAACTGATTTCATTGAATCTATCCTCTTTAAGTTTTTGCTGCTGTTAACTGATTTGAAAGTCTTAAGCTTCAAAATCTCAGAAGTAGATTTAAAATCCCCATATAAATCTTGAAAATAAGATGTTTCTTATAAAGTAGATAGTAATAGATTAGAATAGTATTTAAAAGCTTCCTCTAGACTGTGTTTAACTTCCAAGCAAAAATATTTTGCAGGCTAATGCAAATTTATTAAATACTTCCAAGAAAACCTTGCAGAAGTGGAACAGAGCAATTTCTGATTTTGGAGTGTCATAGCTGGAAATAATCAATTTTTGATATACTTGGGTGGCATCTGGATGCGACTTAATTTATTTACACTTTGGGTTTTTAACCACCAGAGAGAGCACAAGTTTTTTCCTTATTTAAAGAAAATTTTCTGTTTTAAGGATATGTATAAAGTATGTGTGTATGTGTGTGTGCGCATGTGCATGTGTATATGATTGTTGTTGCAAGTACTGAAAAGATACTTTTTAGATATTTCTTATTTGATAACTAAATTAAGTCTTGTCAGAATACATTATTGTCAATATATGGAGAAAATGGGTGCTCACCTCAAAAGAGATCGCCACTTACTTTGTCTTTAATTCTGATTTAATGAAATGGGGTTTTTGCTGTTTTGCTTTCTTCTACTAATTTCAAATTGAATTATGAAGGACTTGTTGTTTGTCTCCTAATACTTTGTTTCTTCGAAAGCTACTTTTATATCCCCACTGTTAGAGTAGGTTCTCCAGCACCTTTTAGCTGAAAAACATCTAGAAAGAGGCAGTGTGATTTTGATGTTGCACAGCAGCCTTCAGACACTTAGATCAAGACAAAAACACTCCCCCCCCCCCCCCCGGCTTTCATGAAGTGATGAACATTAGCTGTGAAGTTTGTTTACCATAATTACGTAGCCACAGGCAGATTTTGATTTGTTTCTTTTGGGGAAAGTAGTGATTTTTATATAATGTGATCTCTCCCCTTTACCGCTGCTCTGTACCAAGTATGGATCCCAAGCCTGTGCTTCACTTCTGCCTGCATCCTCTGCCAGGTCTCAGTTTTTCCTGAGTTCCTGCAATTGCTATGGATCAGGCGCAAGAGCTGTTACCTCGTATTGGGACAAATGATTACTGTTTATTCACTGGGGGTAAGTTGCCTCTATGCTAGACAGCAGCTCTTTTCTCTTTGGCTGCCAAGATTTCTTTCATGAGCAGAAATAGTGTTGAGTAGAAGGATTTTAGCACTCTGGGGACAGACTTCCTGAAAAACTGTTACCTTGGAGAAATACCGTTCTTATTTTTCAGTAACTCTTTTGCTGTTGCTTGCAAGTCTGTGCCATGTCCAGAAGTTGATACAGTCTGGCTTTCTTCCGTGATCGTTCTTGTAGCAGCCCTTTGGTTTGGTACGATTGCAGCAGGAAGCCTCCTCTCATGTTCCTATGGACATATATCCATTAGAAATATAGCCAATAATTCCTATACATGTCAGTCATTTTTGAGAAGCTGCTTACTGTGCTTATGGAAAAGACTGGCATTGTGCATGTTAAGACATAATGTGATCTGAAGTTAAAGTATATGTCAAGAAAATAGTGGAATTGTAGCATGTACTCAGTCTAATTAGAATATGAAGACATAGCAACATGGGGGCGGGTGTGCTAGCTGGCACAGTACTTAGGAAGCATCTCAGTAGAGATCTTACTCTAGCTTCTAGCACGTGCTAAAATCTGCATGAAAGCATCTTTGCTACTTTTGTAATTGCTGCATGGGAATACATACTGCAGCCACAGTATAGCTTCTGGGTAGGTCCAGTTTGTCGTCTTCCCTAAATTACTTTGAGTGGAATTGTACTCCCTCAAGTTCTGATAAGAGATCGGTGGTCTTTTCTGTCATGTTTTAGATATGAAATCTCTACAGTACTGTGCTTCATCAGAGGTATTCAGATGCTTCTGTATGTTACGTTCTAAGGTTTGGAGCCATGAGTGTGGTGGAACTGTTTATTCCGGAGGAGAGGCAGAGATGTTTTTCTGGGGGTTCTTGCCAAAGATTATACAACTGCTACACTTCTCTAAGGAAATGCTAAGGTCCTTCTGTAGCGTTTGGTACAGGTGGAAATGGGGATCTGGAGCACTTTGAAAATTATAGCACTTTCTGTACCGAATCCCGTAATTCTAACAAAACTGTAAGAATATTTAGTTTCTACCAAACAGTCTCTCAAAGTGGGAGGCCGTCTCCGTTCCAGAGCTGGAACTAAAAGAGGGTTTTGCAGAAGTGCCTCCTTCTTTAAAAAGCAGCATATCTTTCTGGAACCTGATTGTCGTGCTTTTGCTTTCTGAGAAAGGAATTCAGTGCAAAAATTGCTGGTGCAGAAGCTGGCAGAACTGACGTAATGTCTATCAGAAATGCGTAAGGAGAGATAATGCAGAGCTTTGGCCTCCATATACGAGAGCTTCTCAGAGCTCTGTTCTTATTCTGTCCTTTTAGTTTTTTGGGATCTTGTATTAGGTGGATTTTATGGTCTTTTCGTCGTGATACATGGGTGTGAAGTTTGAAAAAGTTACAATTTCACCCTCGATTTCTATGTGGAAGGGACAAGACTCCATCTTCTCTTCCTACCTTGTCCATCAGGGAAGTCTTTTTGTATTGATTAATTTTGTAAGTAATTTGTCTGTATCTGTTAATGAAAGGAGTAAGTGGAGATTTTGAAGATTAAAGCACCCTGCACCAAAGCTTTCAGTCTAATACATCTATTACAATGTTGATAGCCTCCGAACAAACAAATGGGCCTGTGAATGTGGCATGCCTCATATCGTCCGTTCCCCTGCCACCCACCCCAGATACCTCCCAGTGGCCTTCATGTCTTCAGCAGATACTAGTTGTCAGTATTAGGTCATATCTTCTCTTTCGAAGAGATACGTAATTTCAGAGATAGATCCAGCCATCATTTATCAAGATTCAGGTTATCCGCATAGGGGAAAAAAAAGAGCCCTATGGGTGATTTGGGTGATTCTGGAGGACTCATATGAAATGGGATTATGTTTTGGCCACAGCAATCAAGAGTAAGTTAACTGTCCTCTGCCTAGGTACATCAGGACACGCTGATGATCTGGTTTCTTTAGAAAGGCAGTGAAACTTCAGGCTTTTTTTTTTTTTTTTTTTTTTCTCCTCTCCTATTCACTGTTAGTAGTCGCATTTGCTGTACTGCTTGGTGCTCACGATTGCTTCTGAGACAAGCAAAGTTCTGTGTTTTGAAACCCTTCTGCCCCCTGAGGGGGAGCTGTACCTGTTCTCCTTCTGAACTTGACCATTCCCAGAAAGTACAGGCAATCCTGTCGCGCTTTAGAAAATCACCAGGAGCTTCTGTTCTTCTCTTTTTCATGGGAGGGAAGTTATGAGAGAGGAATTTTATTTTCGTTAACTTCAGTTCTTTGCATTAACCTGTTTGCTTTGCTATCTCTTCAGCTATAAATGGGTTATTTGTGTGTATAATCAAGTAGTTCAAAAGCTAGCTTGTCATTTTTTAATCTAAACCTTTCCCAGAGTATTACATTAAGCTCTTCCTATGCTTTAAGATTTAGACCAGCTACTAAATTAATTTTCAGGTTTGAGGTTTCTGCCTCAAGATCTTCCATGCTTTTCTCAAGATCCTATATACTGTGAATCAAAAGTATTTAAGATGTTGATGTTAAAAGGAGCTCTGAGCCTTTTAGACAGGGGAAGAGGGAAAATAACCTTGAAAATAATGCAAAATTCTGAAAAATCAGAAAGTAGTTTATCTTTTTTCAGAGACTTTTTTCAAATTTTGTTAGTTTTTTTTTTTTTAATTTAGATTTGCTAAACTTTGAGCTCTTCTATACATAGTACTGAGTGTTCACTGTTAGATTTTCAGCCACTTCAGAAACATTTTTATGTAATGCACCTGTCTTAACAGATTAAGGAGTACTACTTTTACTTGCGCAAGGCACTTTTTCTGGAGTTTGTGAGAATGGTCATGAAATCCTAAATTACTAAACATTTCATTGGGAGGCTACTGCTATTTTTTTGAAACTTAAAACAGTAGAAGCATTTTTTAAATGGGACAAACCTATTTGTATCTGTGGCTTTTTTCCTATATATTTTACCTCTGAAGATCCATTTTACCCACTTCTTTGGAATCTTTCTATGAATTCTTTGAATTAGTGAAAGAAAGTGAAGCTGTAATAATGTTATTTCCAGTAATTGGATCAGTTAGGGGGCACTTGGATGCCTGCCATGGGCGCTTCTTTTTTTATTCTGTTCCAAGCCCATAGCAGCAGAGACACACATCCCAAGAGTGTGAATCTGCCGGAGCAAAACTCTCAAAACTACAGTTGTAGGTAAGTAACTTTTTTCTCTTACCTTTTAAAGTTCTTATCCAGCTCCTCTCCCTTTCTCCCCTTTCCCCATCACCCCCTAAGTGCCCCAAAGAAGAAGGTAATGGAAGAACACTATTAAAAATGGTTTGTTTATGTCTAATTTTATTTAGCCAATAAATGAAATGACAGAATGTGTAATTATAACCAGTATATTACCATTCATTTACAAAAATACATTATAGGGGTTTTATTTCCTTAAAAATGGAGATACAAGTGTAGTCATTTATCTAATAATCTTGTAGAAGGCTAGAACAAATAATGAAACAAGAACAAGAAAATTAAATGAGACATATAATATAAATCATTGTGTCTCTATGTAGCGGGAAGATATGAGAATTACATATTACATATTTTGTGTGTACAAAACAAATGAGTGTACAAACTTGAATTAGATCTGCATTTTATAGTGTTATGTAATGGATGAAACTGATACCTTATGTAGCTTTCCCACAGAAAAGCAGCTTTACACTGTCCAGTTCCTATAGGTGAGAGATTTTCTTGTTTTGTGTTCAGACATATTTAAGAAAAAGAAGGGGAAGAAGTTCCTCATATGTCTAGAGAAATGTCAATGAAATGTTGCAATGTTTCAGCCTGTCTAGGAAAAATTACTTAATATTTTTTTAAAGGATGAAATACCTGATTGAGTGGAAAAAACAGTGTAAAAAAAAAAAAAAGTTGAGGTGCGCTTTGCATAGGATAGCACAGAAATCTGTTCTTGTAAGCTAATGTAGAAAAGACCTAAAAACCAGCAGCTTGGTAAGAAGTCTGTTTTGCTTTAAATTGTAGTATAAACTAAGATTGCCAAATTAAATATAGCTAACATATAGCATATGCCATTGATTGTACCCATTAGATGGATGGGAGAATTTATAACATTGCTTGCCTAGTAATGWTTGTATTTTGTTGTGGGACAATCACTTCTCTGTAAAGGACTTAAATCTTGATAAGGAAATGGCATGTATAACTACTAAAGTTTATTAAGAGTTTAAGCCCAGCATTTCTGTAGGTGATAGTCACTAAGTTTACTCTGATATCAACCTAAAATGACACAGACTTTTTTTCATTATCATTTTCTATAAATATCACTAGATCTAGTTAATTGAAGATATTTTTAACTCAAGGTGTGATGTCAGAATGAAATCAACATTTGGAAGCAGATTAAGAGTTCAGCAATAAATTAAAAAAAAAAAAGGCTTTTTTTAAGCTTGCTGTTCATATAAATGACTAAAAACTAATTGGATGTGTTAATCTGTCTCCTGTAAGTGGTACATAAAATAAGTCACTCAGATTTTTTCACAATTCAAATACATGCACCAACCATAAAAAAGTATTTGTATATGTGTGAACTTGTTTAGAAAAATATGGCTCTTCACAAAATGATCACATGAATAGAACCCAGCATTTGTGCCAGAAAAATCTATCTCATAATGGAATTAAAAGCATGTTATTTGTAAAAGCCTTCTCGAATTTAGAGAGGTTAAGTTAGGTCTTCCAACCTCAAAACAAGTGTAGATGTTCGATTATATTTCTGTATTTCATGTATTATACATGTTCTTGTCATTTTTCTTCCTTCCATGTTATTGTAGTTGACAGAGAATAGTGCGTTACAAGGCATCCTTAAATAGAAAAATTCATAAAATCATGTTTCATCCCCTGTAACACAAACAATTCAGTGTTCTGAACTTCACAAAAAAATCTGCTGCACCCTAAGGCATATCAGAGACTACTTCAGTCTGTCTGTGTTTTGTCCTGAATGAGTTTGGACATCCCTCCTGATGGGTTCTCTTTTTTGCAGTGTGACTAGAAGTTTGATGAAGTCTCTTGACAAATTGTTAAAAATTAGCAGCGCTTTCTGTTCAAAGTCTCAGAAATCTCTGCATCTGACCTCCAGCAGCTGGAAGCCCTCAGATCTCTGTTTGTTTTGGAGCCTTTGGAATTATGTTCTGTTCTGCAAAGCTTCCTATACCAAGATCATCACTATACTTTCTCAGTTCCTTCTGTAAGGGAGCAAGCAACGAAGCCAAGAATTTTCACCCATCTTTGCTCAGTCTCTCCTTCAAGGGGAGGAGCTAGGGCCCTAGAAGTCTCTTCTATTGATTAGAAGGGTTCTCGGATTACGTATTTGTTTGCTTATTGAAATATAGTCTCAGGAGGAGGTCAGGTGAGAGCAAACTCTTATAGTCACTAATGCTGAATGTTCATGAAGGAGTAGGAAGATAAGAAGGTATGTTTGCCCTCACTCTATTGATAGGTCAATCATTAGTGCTACTAAAGCAATTTCAATTTTAAACCTTCCCTGTATCCAGATGATATTGAACAGTTTAGATTCTTGTGGTCTGCAATATACTGCTCTTTTTGGGTGGAGGGGAGTGGCACGGGGAGGAACGGGCAACTACTTCGAAGAGATCTGTGAAAGATAATTAGGAATAGCAAAACAGTTGTCAGTAAACAGATTTGTTATGTAGGAGTATGGTTATGCGGTATTTGTTGAAAACTCAGTCTTGACTGTTACCTTAAATGCTTGTAACTGGCCTCTGGATGACTTGTCCTTGATGTTGTTCAAAAATGGAAGGTTTGACAATAAGCTTGACAATAACTGTTCAGGACAGTATACTTGGTATAAATTTATTCACTGTTGATTTAAATAATGCAAATAAGTGGTATTTCAAATAAGTAAAAGTATATCCCAGGAATCTCTGAAGAACAGCAAGGCTCTTAAGTGCAAGGCCCTGCTAATATTGATACTTAAAAAAAAAAAAAAAAAAAGTTTGTACTGGATTCATCAAACTGGTTCATCCAGAATTCATTGTCAGAGGATCAATCTCCTTTGTGGTTCTGAAGAGGAGTATGCACTTAACCAGCTTGGATTTGAAGTCTCCAAATGAATCCCTTACAAGGTGTAAACGGGGAAATGATGATTTCTCTCCTGTGTCTTCAAGATCATTCAGAAATCTCTGGATTTTAGAGCCTGCCAAAATGTGTTAATAGAGCAGAATGTTGAAGTACTTACAATTCTTCTAAAACAAAGCTCAGGAACCATGTGCAAGCGTTTCTTCTCTAGAGTATGTACAAAAGGCCCATTTCCGTTTGGTACAGCATGCAGTTCTAGAAGTTTTTAGGCTATCATCCTATTGTACTCATGCGTTGAAAGAATTCAGGGTGGGACTTAAGACAATCATCAGATTTGCAAGAATGCAATAGCATCAGAGACTTCAGCACTAATGGTCTTCTGGCTGCTGCTTTGTGCAAGATGTTCATGTTAAATGGAAGAAAGGAGACATTTCTTTAATCTGGCTCCCCTCATGCAGCTTCTGTTCTTAACCCTTGCTCAGCTTCCAAGTATATCTGTTTTCAAGACTGATGTTCTTCAAATCACATGGTTGACTTGCAGTTCCAATAGAAATATATTTGAAGGTATCTGTGGTTATTCCAAGTGCAATGTGTTTTTGCTCAGAGATTCCTCAGTAGTTAATTTCTAAATATGAAAGTACTCATCGTTTTGACACACAGATATTTCCAAAGGTGAAGGCTACCCCTGTCTCCTGGACTACTGTTCATAACAGAACAAGGGAGGCATAATTGATTGGAAATTCAGCTAACCCTTTTTTCCGTATGAAACTTGTGGTTCCTGTAATGTTTTCTTTCTTGTAGAAAGCACCACCACTGTGACCTGTTTAATTTGACACATCTCTACTATTTTTTAGAGTAAGGTAGCCTATGCTCTTGCCTCGAGTACAGAGTTGCTGCCTTTTCATCAGTGTGCTGCCATGTAAAGAGAACATCCATGTGGATCTGCCAAGCCAAAAGGATGCATGCATAGGAGAAAACATCGATGAAACTGTATTCTGAACTGTCATAAATTCATTCAAGGGATCATTTTGGATATAACCATATTCTTAGAGTGGAAAAAAAGTGAATAATGTTTCTTAAAAGAAAAGAATCTGGAAACAAAGAACTTGGATACCCAGTCTCTAACATAGTCAGAAAGCTCTTCTGTGCCTTCCTCTTCCATTCATTACAAAAGCAGTTATAAAGTTAGTAAAGAATGAAGCAAAAACCTCCTGATCACAGTTCATCAGTCTTGTGAGCTTGTGAGCCTCCCCATTCAGAAATGTGGCAAGGTGTGAACCTAGGTCTGCAGGACTTGAAAGGAAAACATTAGTCTGATATTTTGGCAAAGTCCTAGATCCTGATGATAAAAAGAAATTATACTATCTATGGAATGAAGTGGAAAAAGCTTGGATACCGATTCTGTGAAAGATATTTTATTTGAATGGATATTTGAAGTTCCTAAGCTTGCCTATTCAGGGGTCTTGAGACTCATGCCTCAACAAGGCAGATTTATGCAAACTTGTATATTTGATTGTAAAAGAGAAGACATTAAAACGTCTGTTTTCTGAGGTTACTTGTCTCTTCTGAGCTCTCYGATACTCCTTTGATTATTCTCATGTAGTCATGAGTCCAAGATTTCATAAAGCCCTTTAAGCTTTACAGGTTTATCACAATTCATATTTTTGCAACTATCACTGCAACCCAAAAGGATACTGTGTTCATTCAGTGGAGTTCTTTCATTATGCTCAGTGAAGATAGTGGTATGATGTACTCATTCTACCTTTTATGCCCTAGTTCAATCTGGCATTTGCATATATTTGGGCCAGCATTTTTGTCCTAGTTCCAGAAATCTCATAGCAGCAAAATAGTAATTGTCAAGTCTAGTCCTAAGGATAACCATCAGGATGCACTGGAAATGTGAAGAAATCTGTGAATAATCTGTACCTCTTCTTTCTACAATCAGCTAGCCATTTAGGAAAAGAAAACTTTGAAGGCATCCCTTTCTTCTCAGAGAAGTTGTCAACAAGGTTGTGGTTATAATAACTTACTAAAACATCACTATTCAGTAGTCAAGAAAAATGAAGAAATTGCATCAGAAGATCTTCTGTGTACTTAGAGGGAATAAGTCGTGATGTGATTATTTATATGTTCTCAAAGAACTTACAAGTTGACATTTTGGATGATGAAGATGCACAGCATTTTGAGCCCGGTCAGTTATGGAAGTTCAAGAGAGAAAACTGGTCCTACCTGACTTGTTTTGGTTGTTTAATCTTGGAGCCCTCAGCATGAGGGCTCTGTAAGGTGAGTTTTGGTTGATCTAGCTACAGCAGTTTAAGGCATCACAGCTCCTGGCCATCTGCCTTGCTCCCGTAGTAGGGGTAGCAGAAGGAAACATTTGCATGGCTCTTAGCGGACTTGTTCAGTCTGGTAGGTTAATGCAAACCATCTTCTCTGTTGCATTAGGCTGATGCACTAGACAGTGAACTGCCCTTATGGAAGTGTGGGTGCATGTTCCCTTCTGCTACAGGTGATAACTCTGGGTGAAAGAATAAGGCAGATAACTGGTAACAGTAATGTCTTAAAGGCTACTGTTAGATCCACCATCAGAGCTAAAAGGGACTTTTCTAGTGTGGCTGATGTTTCTGGGTTAAAATGAAAAAGCCGAATGACTTTTTCCTAAGAAAATAGGTTTCTCAATTTGTTTTTCAAAATTTATAGAGTTTTGATTAAGAAATAAGGTAGGGATGYGTGTGTATGAATGTGTATTAACATATATGTAAAAAAAAATTWAAAAAAAAATCAAATTTGAAACCAGTCAGTCTGGAAGCTTCTACTTCATGACCATTCCTAAGACCTGCCATGAAGCTCAGTGAGGCCCAAGCACTCTTAGTCAAAGGGAGAAGAGCTTTTTTTCACTGCATGAAGGTTTCAAAAAAATTGATTTTTTAAAATCAGTAGTATAGGGAAGTAAATTTATAAAAGCATTCATATCCAGCAGTTGCTGTTATACAGGAAAAGCAAAAATCTCCATGCTAAAAAGTTACACCTGCTATGTGGTAAATTTATTTTGCTTCATATGTCTATCATAAAGTATGAGTTGACTGGCTCTCCCACAGGTTCTGTTTTCCTTTGCAAAGATCCTTGTTTGCAGTTGGCCATTTTTTGCATGGAGCTTATTATACCTGTCTTTACTGTGTTCCACAGCCATAAATGTTGTATATTATGTTGGAGTTCTAGGAAGTGAGAGGTATGCAAATAGATATGAGAAGGAAAACGATGGAGAAAGCCTGTTCATGTTACTGGAGTTGACCATGTTACTACTTGTTACTGTGTTCTAATGTTAACTTTGGAGATGATCCTTCAAAGTTTTCATTCTTCGGAATAAGAATCTTCTACCAATATAGAAGAAACTAGAGATTATAATTCTGCTTTACAATTTGTGAGGKTTTTTTTCCTTATGGTTTGTTTATTTCCCTCTTCCCTTGTTTCCATCCTCTTCAGTCTTCCTCCGCTCACAAAAAGGGAGCTGGCAAATTGCATCTAGACCACAAATCCAGGCACAAAATATGTTATTTTTCTTACAGCACATTTGAGGTCTAGACGTAAATTTATGTTTATATTTGACAACAGATCTACAACAGAATTTCCAACCTATGTTCAGTCATTCCTTAGACTTAAAATCATATCCCCTGATTACAGAGAAAGTGCGTGGGTATTTTACCAAATTACAAAATGTTAGTTGACAAATGAGAATATTAGTGCAGGTAAGACTCTAGTTTTAGGGACAGAAATGAATTTTAGTTCAAGTACCATGTTGGTAGTATAAATAGATTGTAGTTTAAATGAATAATAAAGGTTCTTTTTTGTATTTTCATGTGCTTCTCAATTCTATCAATTCTACCAAATTACATGGTGTGTGGTTGGCTCACTTACGATTTTTCTGTATTCTACTCTTGATTATTTTTTAGCGCGAATTGAAAGGATTATTGCAGAATCAAGCGCTTGACACTACATAAAATTATCGCTAAAGTTTTTATTTCATCCATTAAAAGTGTTATGGTTGTAAAGGGAAATTATCAAGTTTGTAAGTGTGTAACGGCCCCCCACCTAGCATATATGTGTTATAGTAGAAACTCCAACTCTTGGTATACAGCTTTGCTTCAAAGAGAAGCATAGAGTGTTGGAGTCTTAATCATTTCATTCATTGTTCATGTGTTCCCTTGCTACAATATGCAAGTCCAACTAATGCACCGAAGCAAGTGGGGAAAACCTTTGTTTTAATCATTGCAGATCCTTGCTTATCTCATGTATAATGAAGCAGGCTGAATCTGCAGAGGAGAAACTTTTATAATAGTATTAATCAAAAAGCCGTTATGAAGGAGCACCTCGACTTTGTCGTTGCAGACTTTTGCTTCAACCTTAAACTGATTTTGTTGTTGTTGTTGTCGTTGTTATATATTGCAGCTGCTTTATTAGATGGTTCTCTTGGGAATCATACAGGGACTTTGATTTCATGCGTTTCAAGCTTTTTTTTTTTTATGATTAATTGGCACCTGTTGTAGACCGATAATGAACAACAATCCATGAATACAATAAAAAGTATTAGCTAGAGAAGTTATATTATTATTTTTCAATTCAGTGAGTTTTGTTGTGTGTGCACATATATGCTGAGGGGGAATAATTAGTGGGGGTGGAGGGGAATGGACATTTTTGCTTGGACGTGTTTCCTATGTATATCATTTGTGGTTTTTCTCTTTYAATTTGCAGATAAGCCTTTAAAGAAGCGAAAACAAGAAAACAAACCACAGGAGGCTGGGGGTGCTACTGGAGGAAATAGGCCAGCTTCTCAGGAGACAGGTTCTGCCGGAAATGGGGCAAGGCCTGCGTTGATGGTTAGTATTGATCTTCAGCAAGCAGGAAGAGCGGACTCTCAGGCAACAGTAACTCAGGATTTGGACACCATCAAAAAACCTGAAGAAATTAAGCAGTATAATGATGGGTTTGTATGTGTTCCCCAAGAAGACACTGGTGGAGTTCTTAAACTTAAACCTGAAAACCATCCTGAGATCCTTAGGAAAAAGTCTGACTTTGAGGGYCAGAAGACAGATATTCAGCAAAATGAAAACAGACAAATGGAATTTCAACAAAATGAGAGCAGGCGGTTGGAAAGTAAACACAGTGAAAACAAACAGGTAGAAGCTAAACATGAAAGCAAGCATGAAAGCAGACAAATGGAGGTGAAACAAAATGAGAACAGACAGACAGAATCAAAACAAAACGAGAGCAGACAAATGGAGATGAAACAAAATGAGGGAAAACAAAATAATGGCAAACAGGAAATAAGGCAGAGGCCCGAAACGCCAAAACAGAAGAATGAAGGCAGGCCTGAAACGCCAAAACAGAAGAATGAAGGCAGGCCTGAAACGCCAAAACAGAAGAATGATGGCAGGCCTGAAACACCAAAACAGAAGAATGAAGGCAGGCCCGAAACGCCAAAACATAGACATGATAATAGGAGGGACTCCAGTAAACCATCGTCAGAGAAGAAAATTGAAATATCTAGGCATAAACCAGATGTGAAATCTGATCCTTCAAGGATAAAATCTGAAAGTAGATCCGATCCAGGAAAACAAAGACCAGATGGGCGTTCAGTTTCTGATACTCCAAGGCGTGACCATGATAGCCTTAAACAAAGGTCCGAGGACAGGGGGGAGTCAGAGAGATATAGAGGAGACCTATCCAAGATTAGAAGACCTGAATATTTGAGATCCTCAAACAAAAGCGAACACGATTCTAAGCATGGTATTAAATCTGATGGTTCAAAAACTGAGAAATTAGAAAGGAAACATAGACATGAGTCTGGTGAATCAAGGTTTTCTTCTGGGGATCAGAAATCAAGACCTGACAGCCCTCGTATAAAACAGGAAAGTAAAGGAGATTCTAGTAAATCAAGACCTGATAAAACTGGTTTTAAATCACCCAACAGCAAGGATGAACGAAGGACAGATGGTAATAAGAGTAAAGTAGATGGTAATAAAGCACATGCTGATAATAAAGCAGAGTTTCCCAGTTATTTGTTGGGGGCAAGATCTGGTGCATTGAAACATTTTGTCATTCCAAAAATCAAGCGTGATAAAGATGGCAATGTCACTCAGGAGTCAAGGAAAACTGAAATTAAAGGTGAACAGAAGGACAAAGTAGAAAAGATTGGGCTAGTTGAAGATCTAAATAAAGGAGCTAAGCCTGTAGTTGTTCTTCAGAAGCTATCTTTGGATGATGTGCAGAAATTTATTAAGGATAGAGAAGATAAATCAAGGAGCTCTTGTTTTAAACCTAACAAGAACAAGTCATCCAAATCTAATAAAGGTAAGATTATTTTAATGTTAATTACATTAAATCTTGCACACTCCTTTTGTTCCTTTAGACTTACTATTGTAGTGGTCAATAATTCAGCTCAAACATATGATAGTTAATTTATATGCTTGCTTACATGGTGATTTTGGGGAATCAAACTGAAACTGCTCTCGTTGTCATCTAAGAGCTTGTCAGTGTTGGAAATCTTGCTCCAGTATAAATGAAATGATTTATTTACTCCAGTGATAGTACCTAATATAGGAACACTTAAATGGTTTTAAACTGTACTTCAACCACATTAGTTTAATCTGGTAATTTACCTTATTAAACATAACTGGTATGTGTATGATTTAAACTGGTCTAAGTGTGTCTGTATAAGGTATTGGTACTACTTTAACTAAATCAGTGTACTTTGAGTGGTGGAAAATACTATGTAGACCAGCACTAAGACTCTTTCATATTTTTAATCAGAGATGAAATGTGGTTTTCAAAGGGATGTTTTGACATGATGCAATAAGAACACTGTGGCAAAATCCCATCTGCCTCTCTTACACTATAAATATGACACTGTTGGGGAGCCACCACGCTTCAGGCTGTGTGACAACAAACTTACCAAAGCACTCTGTGTTTACTGGTTGACTCTGTTTCCATTTTAGAATCGAGTCTTTAGGAGAATTCAGACATTGTTTGTAAGGTCCAGTATAAATTCATGATGTGGATAGTATATTATTCAGTACAGTTGGTAGGTTTAATATCTGATTGTCTGTTCTGCTGAATTTAACACTTTTAATGATTACTTTTCTTCTTGGTACTGTAATTTTGTCTTTTTTGGTTTCAAACTGAAGTAGATCATTTCACATTGTGAAAGTCAGGTTACTTAGCAGTCAGGGTTACCTTATTTTTTAGTTTTAGAGTCTAGAGAGCTATGCATTTAAATTTCTTACGTAGTACGTTTGTAGAGTTGGTACRTCTCAAAATAGACAGGTCAAGTGGCAAAGGAGAGGATTTCAGCTTTATACAGGATTATTTTTGAATGCATGGTTGCAGGTATACCTCATTGCTTATGAATTTGAGATTAAAATGTTTTCTTACAAGGGCATTTGATAAGGATTGATGTAGGAATCATCTTTGTGAATGTATAAACACATTTATGTGCACATATATGTGCAGAAGTGATGTCTGTATAAGAAATTTATTGTGATACATCTGTTCTGTCTACTAACCAGATTGTGATTGACTCTTGGACTCTTAAAGATTTAGCAGTTCAATATGAATGTTACTTTTTGTAAAGTATCAGCCTCCCTGTTAAATATTTTCTATTTATCCTGAAAATATGAACATTTTCCTTCTCTTTTTCTGAGGCTCAGAAAAGGCAAGATTTCCATTTCTAACAATAATGGGATCTAGACTTAGACATAGGTGGTATCAAAGGTGTCATCATCTTAAGTTTGAAGATTTCAAATGAAACCTTTATGTTCGTGACAGAGAATACTGCAAGCTTTCTTATGGGGTTCAACACTAATCTCCAAAAGAGAGACTTTGAATTCACCCAGTTCTATGTGCAGAAAATTTTTAGAGGTTCTAGCTCCCTTTGAGCTGTGTACAGTGCAAGTATACTTTCTGAAATGTTTTTGAAGTACATTTTTTCTGTCGTTTGTTTTGTATGTGGTTATTTATATAGTTTTAATAATGTCTAATGGTTTTAATGACTTCTGTAATGGGCATGACTAGTAGCTGCGTCACACGAGCAATGCGTTCATTTTAAACTCAGGTTTATAATTTTTCTGCAATGTTTTTGTGTATTTTGTGTCTGCAAAAGTTATACATGTTTCTTCCGCTGTATCTTGGGATATATTTTTCAGGAAAAAAAGATGTTTTAAATGTAGTATCAGTCTCTTTGCTATTGTATCCTGAGTAAGATTCTTATAATGTTATTAGAAATAGGTTTTGTGGAGAGAATAATGTAACTAGATTTCACTTACAAATCAAGTTTTGGGTGTTCAGCCAGGCAGATTTTGGAGAAATTGTCATGATCTTTGTATTTTTCATGTGTATTTCTAAATTTACATTTCTTGTCTAGTTTCCTGATAAATTACTTACTACTTCCTAGGATATATTATACTATATAGTTAGGTGAACTAAAGTGTTTTTAAAAGGTTCCTAACTCATATAGATGTCTGTGCATAAGCCAAAGTCTGTTTGACAACAACTGACTAACTGGTATAGAAAATATCCATGTCATTCCTACAAAACCATCCTCCCTCCAATTGAGAGGAATATGTTGTTCGCTGTTCTACTCCTTTAGTTAGAAAAATTTTAACAGACTAGGAAATGTAATTTTCATAAACATTCCTTATTTGTTTCATGCTATATTTCTTAATAGATAGTAGCAAATTTTTTCTAGTGTTGCTTTTAGTATCCCCATTCCACTTCTCCCATCCCTTTTGTTCCATGTAGCTTAGTATATTTTGCTTTTTTCTYTCCTTCTTTATCTCCTTGTATTCCTTGTCCTTTGTTTTTCCTTTCTCATCCCTCCATCCCTGAAGGAAATGCCTTCTACTAGCCTTATTACATGCATCACCAAATGTGTGTTTTAGCTTAAATACAGTTTAAAATAGGGTTAGTTCAGCTAGTTCAAAACACCATTTAGATAGTCATTCTATTGGGAGGGACTTATGCTGCTTTATGTACACTTACAAAATCAACTTGTTTTAAGCTAAAATAAATGCTTTGTAAGCTGAAAGTCTATATTACTTTTAATATCATTTTAATAAAATTAAGTTTGAAAATCATACCTTTACTGTGCATGTGGATAAGCCTTGCATGATACTGTAAAAAGACAAAACAACATTTTTATCAAATTTTATAGTCAAGTTTGAAAATTTGTTAAGATATTATATGACTAGGAGGATAGCCACCGACTGTAGTATTATAGAGGCAGACGGAAGGAAGAAGTTACTAAGGTAAACCTGCAGTATTAAAATCTACAACCTAGATTTCAGGAAGATTTTGCTTTCGTACAAATTTTCAGCTAGTATGTGACTGTTTAGACTGAATCATCCCCGCAGTCCCTCTGACGTTTCCAGGGAAGAAGCAACGTTTTTCTCTCTCTTCTCGTCCTTGAGCATTTTTCTGAAAGATGCGCTGTAGCTCAGAGGAAAGTTACAGCAATTCTTTTCACGGCATTTTTTTTAAGTGGTCATGTGGTGAAATTTTGTGGCCTGTTTTCCCATGTCAGAATGAATTGTAACACTCTTATTCTGATTTTTAACATCTGTAAATGCCTTATCCTGGTTTTAATGGAAATTTATGTTGTGGGAGCTCCCTGGAACTTTTCCATTCTTCATGTTTCTGCCTGCAGTGGGGAGGTCATATTTGCTATATTTCCTTTTCAGAGCTTCGGTGAATACCTCCTCTGCTACTTCTTATGGCTATACTGATCAGCTACCTTGAAATGAGAACCGCTGCCGGTTTCGGTTGCTTGTTGTGAACATGACAGAAAGTGTAATTGTCTGCCTGTGTAAGGAGATGTCTGAGCTGCTTTATATGTGTTTGCAGGATTGGCTTTTCAAAGCTCCCTATATGTAATGCAAGTTTCAGTTCTAGAGCAATTGAGTGAATGTTTTTTAAGACTTGTGTAGAAGTACCTTTTGGGTCTTCAAATATCATCTATAAAGACTTTGTTTTGTTTAAAAAAATTCACTGAAGAATCTAATGCCCAGTGCTACTCCTTCATAGTGTAGATTGTCATTATAGGATTTAATTATCTGTACATTATAGAACTTAAAACAGGTTTTTGTTGCTCCCTACAAGTCTTCCTAACTACACTCTGTTCTCTCCTGCTATGTTCTAAAATTTGAATAAAGATACTCCATTTTTACAAAGCTGCTCTTTACACATATTTTTATGGGAGCAACTAAAGATTCTGCTGCAACTTACTCCTACTAGTCTTTAATATTGTAGAGTTAATGCAGTGCTTCTAGATTTGCTGTGTTTTATGCTTGTGTGTTTCTTTTTAAATTCCAAATGAATTTTTCAGAACATATAATACCGAAGCGGGTAGTCAGTGGTAGGTTAAAGCGATATAAAGTTCCATGGCATTTGCACAACATGTTGCTCCACGCTTGAATTCTAGCACTGCTGGAAGCAGCCTTGCTTGTGGAGCAGAGTAATCAATTAGGCGCTTGGCTTCTAAGAATGGCAAGAAGGGGGATCTTCCAGGACACGCAAAGCCGTATCCACGTCCTGGTGGCTCAGCAAGCCCACTTGTGCCTCTTCCCACTCTCCTGGGCAGCACAGCAGAGCTACTCACCAATACTGCTGGTAGAGCTAAAGACCGTGGACGTAAAGGAAGTATGACTTCTAAACAAATGTTTAAGTCCTTTGTGTGTAGGACTTCTGTAAAGATAAAATTGGCAAACTCTTGAGGAAAATAGTTTATGGATATTAACTCATCAGTAAAACTTTGAAGTTCACCCAGATTTATTTAAAACCCTTGAAAATAACAACTTCTGGTGCTGAAACACATGTATGGTTATACTCTGAAATCAGCAGAACCAGCAGTTGTTCTGCAAGGAAATAACTGGAGTAAAAATGTACTTTCTTTGGAAAAGAAGATTGCATTTCAGCTGGCTTACTCCTGATTGTGCTTTGGTAAAGTCCATAATTACGTCAACTTGGAATTTGGAATCGCTTTTTTGGAGTTTCTGGTAGAAGCTGTATTTGCATGTGGGAAGGAAGAGTAATAACCCACTAATCATCTTGCATGTGCACACGCTGCTAGGTGCATCAAATGGGTCATAATTTTTTCTGAAGTTCTCTTGTAAATTAAACCCCATTTCAGAGAAGCAAAGGACAAATTCCACTGTTTACAGCAGGGAGATTTTATCATGATTCTTCTCAGCTGAAGAGCAGTATTTGGAGCTTCTCTTAATCTAAATTTAGCTGGAATTTTTGAAAAAAAGCATATTACTTTTATACGAATTCTACAATCTTCCTGTTGTTCCTTTTTCTGGGATATTAGTGACTACCTCTGTGGAGCTTAACTAGACTAGAAGAGGAGCGGTCTGTCCCTGGAGGCATTAGAAGTATTTAAAGATATGTTGGGTTTACAGAGAATCCATTTTAATATATACTTTGTCCACTTATCCATCCTGTTTTGTTTTTTTCCTCTCCTTTTTTGGATTGCGTTGAACATGATCACAGTTCGAAAAATATTGTAGGCATCATTTAGTCAAAAGCTAAAAACTAATTATTTATAGTCTGTTAAATCCAGTAGTCTAGAAAGATCTCAGTTCTTAAGCATGTTTTACACCAGAATGAATCATTTCTACTTACAGGGATGTTTTAGGCATGGTGTTTCCTATCCCAAAAAGTATGTTTGGATGCATGTTGGCATTGTRCTGTCTGGGGGCTTTTGGTGTTAGTTTTTCAGAAGTAGATGTTGGATAAGCATCTTTTGTTAAGAGCTGGTAGGCATTCAGCAGTTGCACACTGGAGTCCTTTCTTGTACTGGTCTGTTTAACAGCAGAAGTTTCTGTGCTGCTTTGCCTGGAGGCTGCCTAAGTTATCTCCTCCTCTTGTCTTTGCCATTCTGGTGAATATCGTGGTGCTGCTTGTTCCCATGGTTGTTCTCAAGTCTTCTCTGGGTAACAAGAGCAAACCTTAYGTGTTGCACATCTGGTTCTTAACAGTAGCAATAAACTTGACTGAACTTCTTAGTTTCATTGTACTTTGGTTCATCTGAAATATGATACTTTTTCTGTTTGGAGATTTAGGAGTGTTGTGTTTAATTAGTTTACTTTTGAAAAATAACTATGGCAACTGGAAGTGATAGAAATTAATAACCTAATTTGTCAGAGCASTCAGCCTTTTTGTTGAAGTCTGAAACTGTGTTTGGTTCATGGGCTTTGATGCTTGATCAAGTTCCTCTTTGTTTCTGGGAAAAGCTCCGTCAAAATTATTTTGCATAAATAAGTTATGCAACAATGCATTGCAACATATAAAAATGTGGGCCAGTAATTTATCTAACATTAAATATGCAATGCAAACTTGTTCACGTGTCTAAGCATCTAAATACAGATGTTATTTCTTACCTTATGTGCAAGGATACATCAACAAAAGCTTTGGTTTGAATTTTCTTCTAAACAAAGGGTAAATTTGACAAAATTCAAATATTCACTCCTGGTAAATTAACTTTTCTGTTGCTCAAAGTTTTCACCTGTTCTAGGTGGCTGTTTTCATCTCAGAAAATTTAAACTATTGACTTGAAACTTTGAACTTAATTCTTGCCCAGTGGAACCAATATCAACGAATATAATAGAAAGGGCAGAGAGCTATTTGTTTTTCAAATTGCTGAATTGTTGTTTCATCAGATAAAGGTTCCTTAAATATATTCACTGATAAATATCTTATGAGCAACTTTCATATATTTCATGGTAGAAGTTAAAACATCAGCAATCTTTCTTTTTTCTTTTTCTTTTTTTTTGGGGGGGGTTTAATATAACTGAGTTACTTAGAAGAAGCAAACAATGGAGTAGCTTCCTCTGATAATATTTTGAATGCTAAAGGCCAAGAATTTTTCCACGATAGTGCAAGGTAAAAGCAGAACTTCCTGATGTACCTTGAAGTCAGAAATCAGATTTAAATCACTGCATTTGTTTTGCTTGTTGTCTTCAAAGATCTTGCTTGTATTATGTTGCCTATATAGGAGTTTTTCTAGTATGAGCAGAATAATTATGAAATGACTCAATTGAGGTGTGATTTGATTTTATTTAATGAAAGTCTTTCTTCTTAGGCGAGGCCTCGTGGCTCAATTTTCGAATTAGTCAGGATACATGGCTGGGAAAATGCATCAATCACATTAATTTCAGTTTCCAAGCATTAATAGTGATWAAAATTATATGCTATATTCCTGCATCTGTGCAAAACATCCTAACTTTTTAATACAAGAAAAGGGAGTTGGCTTAAATTTTAATGTATTTGTTCCAAAGCAGTGATAGTGAAATCCCTTTTACAAAAACAATCCCTGACACGCTGRTTCATAAAATTGAGGTTCTTCATATAGCACTACATTTATTTCAATCGCCAGTCTTTCTCCATTTCACTCTGAATACTGCTATGTTATTCTTAAAGTATCTTTCAAAACTAGACTGCTTCAGCCTCCTTTTATAGATTTGTAAAGATGAGAAGTCAGAGAACAGCAATAAGGAATAAAATAACTTGTGGATATGGTTGCTGCAGCAGTTGCATAGCGAGGTAGTTATTGATATCCGTGCATTACAAGTTCTACTGCTCCTTGGCAGTCCTCAGAGAGTGTGTGCTGGGTATGTTCCCTGCTCCCTGCCTGGATCCTTCAGGGCGCTCTATGGAAACCTCCTCCCTCAGTCAAATTATGGTCTTGATTTCTRAGAATATTTTGAACTACTGTAAAATCTTTTGAATCTGTGCTACTTAGCCATGGGCAATGATGAGCTCTACTATGACATGCAATTATTCAGTTGCTGTGTCCATATTCTTTTTTTTCTGACCCACCATCCTGGCTGGGTCCCGTTTCTCAAGGCCAGAGCCAAGGACTAGAATATAAACAGGGAATCTGAACCTCTCCTCCTTTGAGCCAGAATCTGGGAACCTTCCTTTTGTGCCAGTATCGGGATGGGTGGGGAAAAATGATTCATTTTCAAAGATGTGTTCAAGACCCTCTCTTTGCCCATATGTGAGCAGGATCTGTGGAATCATAYAGGACATACTTCTCTCTGACACTACTTTTCTCCCTCTTTCCAAATCCTTTGCAATGCAGAATCCTGTGCACCCAGTCACTTGGGTGGTGGTGGTTGAAGGGATCTGAGCCTCCCACACTTTCTGGTGTGTGTGCATGTGTGTGAGTGTGTGTGAATTGAGCTCAGGAATTACCTCTTCATGTGCATGGTGATAAGGTGAGGATAAGGAGCTTGAGAAAGGGCTTACATCCTGTTTATAGGATATATCTGTCTACCCTTCTACAAACTCTTAAGGCAGAGAATGGGGGAGGAAAGAGGAAAGCCACTGACGCAGATGGACTACTTGTCAGATTTGGTTTTGGTCTGTATTAATTCTGACTGGGTGTTTCTCAGCTGATGACATGGCATTGAGATAAAAGTGGGACTTCTGTGTTATGAGCAGATGTACATTCACTGTGCCTTGAATTCCTCTTTGGGAAAAATCACTGCCTTTTCCTGGCATTTCCCCATCCATCCTTGAAACTGTCCAGGGCACAGACTTTCTTGGAGGAGTGTGAAACTGGTGGGCAAGGGACTTGATCACCCAAGCAAGGGTGAACTCAGTGTGCTATATAAAGGAAACACTACTACTGTGGGTACTGAACCTGTGGGTGCAAGACAGGGACACAGTGAAGGTCCCAGCTATACGATACTGAAACTTTTTAAGGGAGAATATCTTGGAAAGGATATCTTAGATTTGCACAGTGAGGGATGTTTGAAAGTCTTCAGCTTTYGCAGGTAAGCTGTCATCAGTCACAGGTAGTCTTGTGGCCCTTCTCCATGTAGTGCCTGAGTGCTATACTGTAATAGTACTTAACAATTTTAAAAGGATGTTTATTTTCCAAACATTTTTGTAAAGTGGGGAAGTACTTTTATCCTCTCTTYTGCCTTTCAGTTCTCCATCTAAAAGAGAAACCTACCTGCCTGAGTAATTGTGATAGACTTAAGCTGTGAATCTATCCTGTTGCAGTTACAATGACATAACTATCCAACAAGAAAGAAGGCACTCGTTAAAGAATAAGAGTGTATTTTATTTGATTTAGTACAGAAAGTTTGAAGGTTGTTTGAGATAAGCTAGGAAAAAACTTTTCATTCCTGCATATATGTCTACATAGGAGATCTTATCAGTGTAATTATAGTAGTAACCCAAAGTGACTTGAGAAAGTTAGACAGTAAGTTGGTRATAGATACGGGAGGTAAACCTAAAGCCTCAGTTCTTATTAAAACCAGTGGGACATCCTCACTGTTAATGCTCAGAGAGGACAGCAAAGGAGAGTGAGCGTGACCTTTGTGGAGTAACAGTGATACAGGTAATGGCTTCTGTGGCTAAAAAGGAGCGAGAGGAGGGCAAAATTAAGCTGTAATCTGTAAGTATTTATTTTTAATGTCAAGATGTGTGACAATTCAGTAGCGTAGAAGTTCCAGAATGTGAAGAGTGGCTAAATTTTTAAATTTCTGAATACCAACATATGGAAAGTCAAGTTTCATGTCTCCTCCACAAAACAAGTAGCATTGTTCCCTCTTAGACCCTTGTGTGCTATTTCATATAATGTCTTGGCATTTAGAAAGCTTTTCATTTTAAAATAACAAGGTATATATAGAGATTACAATTATAAAATTTCATTAACTATAGTTTTCCTAATTACAAAATATTAGCACACAGAAATGGAAAAGAAAATTCATGGCAGTTAGTTTGTGCAAAGCACTTGATGAACATAAACCTAGCTGGTTTCAAAATGAACTTCAGGGGTGTTTTTTTTCTTCAAGAGCTTGTTCAGATGTTCCTTTGCCACTACAGGTGCATGTGCACACAGGTCATTTTGATGTCGCAAGTGTCTTGAAGGAACCATATATAAACAGGCTGATACCTGCCTTAGTGATCACCTCCACGGTAGTGACTGACTCTTACAGCTATGGAAGTGTCRATTCAGAGTTTAGGCTTCCAGGTGTTCTTGAAACCTGATGGCTGGTTAATTCATAGGAAATTGCACCAAAATGTAAACTGTTTTTCCTGCTTTTGAAAAAGTAAAGACAAATCATTACTGACTAAAGAATAAAGTTTATTAGAGTTGTTTTTGATTTCATGGCAGGAACCACCTCTTTGATCCTGGAAATCTGACTTAAGCGTCAGTAAACATATCCCCCTTTCCATACCTACTTGTCTGAAGTTGTCATATCAAGCCAGGTGAAAATAATCTGAACATGCTGATTGTTGTATCAGAATAGCTGTACTGTTCATATTGAATGAATCGAATAAAAGTCAATAATGATGCTACTTTTTTTTTTTTTTTTTCCTGTTCAACCTGTTTTGAAGGCTTTCTGGTAATGGATGCATCTACCCAAAGCAGGGAGGTTTATTTACCTTGCAAATTCAAAGCAATGTGATTTTGTATCCCTTCAGTGATTAGGTTTTGCATAAGTATTAGCTAAAGTTAAAGGCTGTTCTTCAAACTTGAAACAACACATCAAGTTATGAACAGAAAGTGACTCTGAACCTTTTGAATCAGGTCTGTGCCTTGCTATTTTTTCTTAAGCCATACATGAAGAGGAGAAAAGTTACATCCGCTAGATATTTGTAGAAGTTTTCCTACTATACAGGACAAAACACTTTGAAAAGCTTCCCAGATTGAAATAGAATATGGGGAGAGGCTTACGGCCTAATTAATTTTTAGCTGAGGATTCTCTCATTTGATTTTTATACTGTATTGCATTTTGTCAAGAATTGCATGGTAAGAAACAAGTATCTTGACAGTCATTGGGCATTCAGTAACAGCTCAAGCTTCTTCGGTATCTTCTCTAAGAAACCTGTTGAGCAATCATATTACAACAACAACATGTTCTTCTTCCAGCAAACAACAAATATTTAAGTCATGAARTAGATCTGGACGAGCACTGAAGAAGAAATGGTTGTTCACATATGGCAGTTCTTTGAAATGCGTTGTTCTTATTGCTATTCTGTGACTCACCCTTCGGTTTCACTAATGTGGAGTTTATTAACGTTGAGATTCCTTGCAGTGGAGCAAAGATTTGGTTAGGATGGTGGTTTTCTTTTTTTGGAATTGTGGCAGCTTTGAGAATATGTATAAATGCTGCCTGAAGAACACTGATGCCTACAGCCTGTTTCAAGCATGTTGTGTATGCCCATCACACGTGTTGCAAAAATAGTTATTTCATTGATGAGGACARTTTTTCAAAAAGCTTAGTTTACTGGAAGGCATTCTTATTAACTTGTGGAGTAACTTTTTAGTAAAGTTACTTTCTCCTTTGCTATTAAAAAGCCATGTAAAATAAGGAGAATGTAATTGCTTAAAATGGAGACAGGAAACATGGATAGAAAGTCTCAGCAAACTTATCAAACAAATTGAAAAAATGAAGGTGATCATACATGTTTTTGTAAATACTGTCAAATGGTTTTGTGTTGTATATCCTTTTAAACATTTTTTGAGAAGTATCCTGTAACCTGAAGAGGAATTAGCATGGGTTTTATAACCGCGTGTTTGTTGCCATGTGACTGGATTCTTGTGAATAACTGGGTCCTCTTTAGCATTTCTATACTCCTCTGAGCAAATAAAGTTTCATATTTTATAATAAATGTATTTTTTAAAAGAAAGATCTTAGTAAGATGTTACTAGTGAGGGAGGAGTGGGTTGCCCTGACTCAACATTGTGTAAATAATAAATATTAATAACCTCTTGACTGGAGTCCCACAGTATGTAATATTCCTGAATTTCTTTTAAAAGGATGGAGAGTCCTTTCCCGTGTATGTCCGAGTTGTTGATACATGTGCAGTCATGTCTAACTCCTTTGTATTGCATGAGTAAAACTCTTTAGATTTGGTTATTCACAGTCCTCAGCAGCTAAGGAAACTATGCATGCAGCAGAGTTGCTCCAGGTAACATTGTGAAAGACACAAAAGCTATGAAGATGGCATGTAGAGAACTTCATAATAATTCTGTTTGTTCTCTTTTCTGCTGTTTCCTTCTTGAATAAAGAAAGCTATACGTATTCTCTAATAAAAGAAAAAAAGGGAAAGATTATACTCTGATCTTAAATATCTCTTAACTGGAGAGAGAGCAGTTCAAGTAATTATTTGAATTGGATAATTTTACTAATCATTCTGTTTTTAAATTTACTTTTCATAATAGACTGGGAAAGGCTTGAGATATATTTACAGAAAATACTTCTGTTTGTGTAYGTCTTTGTGCATCCAGCTTTTAAGCATCTATATGAATCTTAATGCAACTCCTATTCCTTTACTCATAGCTGGTTTTTGCAATGTCATTATCTGACCAGATTTCCTGTAGGCTTTAAGTTCTGTGAGTAGTCCTGTTGATTTTAGTGAATTTACTAACAGTGCATAAAATTGAGCATGTGTTTTAGAGAAATATGATCAGAGGCCCTTTAGCGAGTGGTCTGCATCTGTGGAAATTGTCTTAAATATCTGCATATATGAATTTCCCTCTAGTCTGGGGCTGGATGTAAGTTAACTCCTCTCCAGAAGCTGTGTAGTCCTACTAAGAGACGTGGATGATGAATGTAGGGACACCACCAGTCTGATACAGCTAGACAACTTCTGGATTAGACGTAGTTGGTGTCCAGTCAGCTGGTAGTATGAGCAGAGGAGCTGCATCTGTCCATGCTGGCATACTTTTCCATAGCTTCAATGAAGTGCCAACCCACAAAGAATAATCATTTCACAGTACCATAGTAAATCACACTGTGAAATATTTTGTAGTATTTTTCAAAACAGCATTGAGAATTTGGGTAACTTTGGCAGATGGTGGATATCTAAGGATAACAGCTCCTTAAAGGAATTAAATAAAAGAGTGACCACAGGTTGGGGGTGAAGCAGGGAGATAGGATATCTCTCTACCTCAGTTAAAAAATGTTCAAAGTAACCAATATTTAAGTTAAATATATTTTTAAATGCACTTATATGAAATGACATGCTAAAAATACTTGAGGATTACAGAAAAATAATTTTCTGCCTGTTTCGGTGCTTAYAGACAATTTTTTTAGATGTAGAGAGATGGGAAACCAGAAATATATATGACCTTTTAAAATTTTCTAATTTTTGTTGAGGTTAATAGCTGCTGGAAAGTACTTTCTAATATTAAGACCCTTCTAATTTCAGTTAAAGATGTTTAAATAAAAATATGAACAAGATGATGGTAGGTTAGTGTAAAAATGTAGATAGATTTTTAAAAGTAATACTAGTGGAACAGGTATAGTGAATGCAATTAAAAAGTGGCTAACCATTCAGAGGATGATTTCTTGCAGGGTGAGTTTTTTGGTTGTCGGGGTTTTTTATATACAATAATTGGCAGATGATTTTTTTCTCTATCTGTAAATGATGTAGTTTACCTTGGGGAAGGAGAGAGAGGCACTTATGACAAAAGTATTTGTTCTTTTTGGGAAAAAGATTTAACAGTTCAGTCAGATAATCTTCAAATCTGTGTAATAGGCTCTTTGGTAAATAAAGATAAAACATCAAAACAAAGCCCAAAGAAACACTGAASCAATTTGCTTTCTTTATGTCACTTGCAAAAATCTTCACAGTAAATTTTGGAGGTCATTAGGAAATCTGACTTTATGCAGGCCTCATATTAATTTCAAAATGTGATGAGAATGGCGAGATGTTGTCTAACTGTATGCTTCTGTGGAAAAAACCTGCTGTTGTCCTATTTGTTGTTTGTCTGTATTAAACAAAAATCCTTCAACTTTGCTGTGTAACAAAATTATGCAAACATCTGTGTTCTGTTATAAAAGTATGACTAGGAGGTAAGAAGCAATCTGGGGTAGAGTTGGGATGCCAGTGAGCTGGCTGGTATTTAAGGATAAGAACCCAGAGGTTCTGCCAGACACACCCTCTGCCTACTGGTAAAGGGGAGATCGCGATCTCACATACACTAAGGAATATGCTTGAGACTAAAGAGAACTATAAYGAGGCGCAATGAATCCTTATTTACCTACGCTTTCGGAAAAAACTGTCAACAGATCCAGAGAAGGCACCAAAATAAGACTAAGCTTTGTGGGAGTGGAGCAAGGATGTCTTTTTATAAAGGAAATGCACTGATTTGAATTTGTTTTATTTATATGCCTGATAAAAAGAATTTTTTGTTGAAGGAGATATATGTGCAATTTATTGTGTTAATTTATAGATGCAGTGTGACCAATATATACAACTTTAGAAAGGGCTGTCAAATACATGCAGGTTTATCTTACTGTGGTATTGCTAGTGGATGTACTGTAAGCAGTTCCTGAGAAAGGTCTGTAGCTTTGGGCCCTTATTTTTATCTTCAAGTTCACATGTACTCTTCTTACTCTCCATTAATAGGTAGCATAGATCAGTCAGTGTTAAAGGAGTTGCCTCCTGAGCTCCTGGCAGAAATTGAATCCACCATGCCACTTTGTGAACGTGTGAAAATGAACAAGCGCAAACGTAGCACAGTTAATGAGAAACCAAAATATGCTGAGATCAGTTCCGATGAAGACAATGACAGTGAAGAAGCTTTTGAATGTAAGTAGTATATAATTCTATTCCTACTGCTAAAGGTAGCTAATATTTTGCTCTTACCCAAAGTTAGGGGKTTTTTTTGTTTTTTTTTAAGTTGTCTAGCCTAAATCATACAAAAGCAAGTTAAATTTGGTGTCTGGGCAACTACTTGGCCAAGTAATTTTTTTTTTTTTTAAAGAAAAATTACTTAATTTCAGTTCATGCTCAAGATGAAAAGCTGCTAGCTGTTAAATTTTCTTTTCTACTTACCTTATGGGAAGCCACTGTCTAGATTGTTTTTTAGTTGTGCTATGAAACATTTTTTAAACAATCAGATTAAAGAAAATATCATGTAAAGCAGCTCAGAAAATTTATATACAAAGCTATGGAAAGAAAAATTTCAATAAATACATTTAAAATTATTACTTATTTTCATTGGTAAGAAAAGCAAAGCAACGTCTCTTGAATTTTTCTGATATGATGAACTGAGAATATTACTGCCTAAAAGTTTCTTAAAACATTTTTTCTTCTATTATTTCCCTGGTGTATTGCTGGACAAACTGGCAATTACTTCTGATGGGTTCTCAAAATAGCATTTGCTGATGATACTGGTCTTGAATTAAATGTTTTCAAAGGAAGAGAGAAAGCTTGTATTCAGAATTTCGTGGTGCGATCAGATAATGGACGTATGTGTCAAAAAAAAATTGCTGTATGCACCTAGGTTAGGAAGGGATTTCCTACCTACTACTAAGAAAATAGTTAGTTTGTACCCATGGTAATTCAATTAATCAACACTGAAAAGAGACGCTGTTAAAATAGAGTTGAATCAGTTCACAGTGAGCACCTTCTTAGCTGTGTTACTTCTACAGTGCTACAGGAGACGTGTCTGCTGCTGTTAACCTGAGAAGGCATCTCACATGTGTTTTGTTTTGTTTTGTTTTGKTTTTGGTTTAGATTCTTTTTGCCTTTGCTTATATAAACTTTATATTGAACCTCTATCAAACACAAAAAGTTTTTCTCCTTAGTCTTTCTTAGGCTCCAAAAGAGAAAGATTTTGTTGTCCTGATTTTTTAACATGTTTCAAGTTCTCCTCTAATGGATATGTAGTGCCTATACACCCATAAACATACAAAATTATAATTGAGATACTTCTCTGATCTTTCTCAAAGAAGTAGAAAAAAAGCGTCCTCTATTTGTTTTTTTTTCTTTTAAAATACAACCAAACTGTTGCTGCTTTGGCCATGGGTATGAGATCTTGAGGTAACTTTTTACCAGTCTTCATTACGGCAAAAGATTAATGGTCATTTGCTTCATTCAGGACTGTATGTTAAAATCTCTGTTTACTGTGTAACAGCACCTGTTCATGATGTTAATAATCTGGAACAGGGAATTAAAGAAAGGGTAAGTAAAATGGAATTATTTAAATTGGTCAGGAATGGAGAGGATTGTTGGACATTTCAGAGAGACCTTTATAATCTAACCCTTAGTGACAGTGGCTGCTGAAATTCTTAAGTACAAAGTAACGCAAATTAAGGAAAACTTTCACAGTAATTTTATGCTTTAAGGGACTCTAGGTTCATTACGGCAGCTCAAGAGATCTGAACATGATTCTGAATAACTCAGTGAGGACATCTGCTTTAAAAAGGAGATTATAGTATCTCTCAAGGGATACTGTAGAACTGAACTGAAAGCAAAAGACAAAACGACCATAGAAGATTTGCGTCAAACTTCAAAATTCTTTTGTATGACTGAAACTCTGCTTTAAAAAAGTATATAAAAAGTGATTGTTGTAGAAGATAAATTTCTTTGAGCAACTCATGAAGAAGGGTTAGTCCATAAAATTAAATGGTGGGAAATTCAAAATTAGTGAAAGGAAATCCATTTCATACCGTAAATGCTAAATGGGTTCTTGCATAAATGTTTGGCAGAATTCAGAAGGAAATTGGGTATTTATATTCTGGATATTCTTTAGGTATGAAATTAATAATTTTTGAAACATTATTAAAAATTGTCTTTTTAGTCAATTTTAACTACTTCAAAATAATAGACTTGGTAGAGCAGTGATCAGATTCTGAATAGCTGTTCCTGTGTCCACATTATTTGCCTTACAGAGCCAACACAGCTATAGCACATTCTGTTTAGTTATGCAGCATTGACAAAATGGTCAGTTTAAGTTTCCACTGGAAAGTAATATTGGAAGCTACCTTTCTCATGGAGACGTAGCTGGGGTCAGAATTTGTCCTAGAGAACTTGAATTGTTATTGATGATTTGTAAACTGTGGAGACCCTTTGTAAATTCAGAGTTTTCAGATCCCAATTTGATGCTGAGGAAACCAGAAAAGACTTATATATGTTTCTAAACTGAAGAAATTTGGTCTGGAAATCACTGAGGGAATGGAATAATGATGTTTTTTAGAATTGCTTTTGGGAGCAAAAGTGTTCTACAGTTTAATTACTCATTCCTTAGACCAGGTAAAATACAGGTTATTTAGCAAAAGTGTTAAGTTACTTCCAGTATCAGGAATCTGAGACAAGTCTGTGTTTTGATGGAGAAGATACAAGAATGTTCAGTGCCCTGGAGCAGTGTTTTCAGAATAGCAAATTTAGTGGGTTGATTACTATGCTCTGGAAATTCTCCTTTTAAAATTGATGTTCAAATGAAAAACACTCCCTAAATGCTCAGTTGGACTAAAAGTTAGGCACTGCTGCCAATGGAATATCTTTCACCTGTCTAGTTTTAGGTAAGTCAACCTCAAAATGAACTGAAATTCAGCACTTAAAAATATGGAATTAATCTAGCTCCACAAATTGTTGAATTTCATGGAGGAAAGAAAATGAAATGTATAAAGCCTTCTCCCATAAAATATTTTCTTATCCGGTAGCTCTTGCACTTCAGGTATCCTGGATGGCCTCTCATTTTTTCAAACACTGTTAACTCTCAATCACATAGAGTAACATATTTGGGGGATTTGACACCCTGTGAGTAGCGATATGTGAGGAACCATCTCAGAACTGATCATGTTAGTAGCTCAGGCATCATGGTTGGAGAACATGAGTTCACTGTCTCAGAAGCAAGTCCAATCCAGGAGCAGTGCAGCTCAAAGCCTGAACTAAGTTATTACCTTAAAGGACTTAGGCCACCTCTGCACAAATTCTGTACTATGTTTTCGGAAGTGGGGGCCCTTAGAGTGCAGTGTAGAGCATCGGTACGATCTCAGGTTCAAAATCTTTTATTTTGAGTTTGATTTATAAAAATATTTTAGTCTGAGCCTAGGCTGACTACTGTGTGTATCCTGGTATATATAATATTCTCTTTCCTATGCTTCTCAGTAAACTGGGGTTTTAGAAAGGACTTGTCAGTTCTATTACAATTCTGTATAAATGCTTGGAGCCAGTTTGCTCAGAAACAGCCCTGTATACATTCGTACCTCTCTAAACTTCAGGAGAGTGGGATAGAGAGAGACACAGATGTCAGGGTTGTTATCGGCAGGTTCACAAGAATAATAAAATCTGCTAGTCTAGAACTTAATGTTTTGGAGCAATTTTGGTCTTCACAGCATGTTCTGTATTAGACATTTTATTTGTTAGCCCAGTTATCCTGTTACATTAGATAATGGAGAATTGGCTAATTTCATGGATGAAATAATTAATATTGCCTCCTCAATTTCTGATTTATATTACATCTTAGCACCCTCTCCCCTTTCAAAGTGCACAAGACTGTCTTTGAAAATAACAGACTTCCTTCCTGTCCCCCAGATGTCTGATTTTCATCAAAGCTCTGTTTCTCTGTACATTTGTCCAATTTTCTTCAACATTTGGTTCTGCTACGTTTTTTGATCCTGACTGAAAACTGGTTGTAATTACCTTCTGTGGTACATATTTACTATTTGGCCCAGAAGTTGAGACTCCAACTTTCTCCCTTTACACTGGATTTTGTACAAAATGTATCAAGGCAAAGTTGTAGATATCTTGGCAAAATAGAATATCCTTAAGCAATCAGATTATCAAATCTCATTGGAACTTGCTGTGTTGGATGGGTAAAACAATCATTGAACTGGAACTTGGGCACCTAGTATAGCCACAATTTAGATAATTGAAGAAATTATCGCAATGTTCTCTCATGAAAGGAAAGGATGAAAATTATTTTGATCTGTTCTACTTTCCTTACTTTGTTTAAAAGGACAGATGCTCATTAAATTGGTATTTTGGAATGTTTGCCTTATGTTATATATATTGCCTTATAATGCCATAACAGAATTTTATATTATAGTTTTAGTGTGTTTACTTGTTTTACAGAACATTTGTACAACAACGTTTTCCTTTAACTTGTAAATGCATGATTTTGTGCTATTAGAAGTGTAAATTTTGTATTTATAATGAAAATGCTCCTCATTTCTAGCTTCTCGGAAAAGACATAAAAAGGACAGAGATGCAGCTTGGGAGTATGAAGAACATGACAGAAGAAGTTCTGGTGATCATAGGAGAAGTGGCCATTATCATGAAGGAAGGAGGACTTCTGGTAGTGGTCGTTACCGTAATCGCAGTCCTGATGACTCTGACATGGATGATTATTCTCCTCCTCCTAGCCTCAGTGAGGGTAACTCATCATTATAAAAGTTTTTTTTTATTCCGTAATACTAATGCAATATTAAAGTATATGCTGAGCATTTTAAAATAAACATCTTTGCATGCATTATTTAATATGAGCATAAGAAATGTAAATAATTTTTTTTTCAATTTTTAGAAAGTATTATTTGTTTTACTCTTTATTATCTTAATTAGTGGCTAGAAAAATGAAGAAAAAAGAAAAACAAAAGAAGAGGAAAGCTTACGAACCTAAACTAACACCTGAAGGTAATCTTTTGGAGATTTATTTTCTTTCTTCAGTTTGTATTTTCTGTTTCATATATAAAATAATTATATATGCATTTCTTTTTTTTTCACCAGAAATGATGGATTCTTCGACTTTCAAAAGGTTTACTGCTTCAATAGAGAATATTTTGGAAAATTTGGAAGACATGGATTTTACTGCTTTTGGTAATATGTCAGAATTTTTCAAAATGCTTCCCCCAATTAGAAGCTCAAGAAACAATAAAAAAAAAATCTCAATATTTTCAGCATTCCTTCTTCGTGATTTAATTGCTTGTGGTACATACTAGGGTGTGCAGTGTTTATACCTATTTGGCTTCCACCTTGAGCAGGTTCCTTTACCCTTCAGTTTCACTTGCTGCTGCAGGAAGAAAATCCTTTTCCCTGCAAAATCCAAAAGGGACATAAGTCGCAAAAGGACAAATAATTTTCTACCTGGGTGGAAAGAATACCTCTTGGGAATGTCATTAGGATGTTATCTTCTTATATGCATATCTCTGCAAACAACGCTAATGTAAGATGGTTTTCTTGCCAATAGTATCTGGAACACACATAATTTTGCATCTGCTGTGGCCTTTGACCTAATAGAGCATGGTTATTCAACCCAAGCATGAGAGCACTTGTGCATACTCATGGCTGAGACACTGAATCTCAGTATACTCCTTATCCACTTTAACACAACCAAAAGTCATCATCATCAGTCTTCACTAAATGGAACTATTAGCTGTTTGGAAAATCAGTTCTTCAATAGGTTTCTTCAGTTGGCTTTTTCATATTGGCTATGAAACACTGCTTTTTGCCTTATTAGAAATATGATTGTTAATTTTCTTTTTTTTTTTCTTTTCTTTTTTTTTTTTTAAGGTGATGATGATGAGATTCCACAAGAGTTGCTACTGGGAAAACATCAGCTTAGTGAGTTGGGTAGTGAATCCGCAAAAATTAAGGCAATGGGCATTATGGACAAGGTACATCTTCATAGCCTTTAACTCTTTTTGAATATTTAATTTTGTTTAACGTATGGAAAGCATTTGTCCAGGTGTGTATGTGACTGATACTATAAACAGTCATCCTTCTGCTGACTTAGCTGAAGTTACTGCACCTTAACTGCTTGTTACTGTCTCTGAAGCTGAGACATTTTTTTGAATGCTCCTTTTCTGTGTCAGTGTACCATATATCACAGTGTGGGGTACCTGGCTTTGCAATGAAATAGGTAGGTATTAAGACAGATTGCATAATCTATTAAGGCACCTGAGTTCTCAGCCATATCACACATGCCTGAGCAGTAAAATCTTCAAATAATTATTTTCACAAAAGCACACCAACCTATAGTCTCAGATTTCCTCCTTACAATAAGCACTCCTGTGTTGAGTAAAACAAACATGTTGGCAAAGTCAAAAAACCCTCACCCTTTCCAATATATGCCATCAGTGTAATGTAAGACATCCATCCAGCATCTCACTGAACTGCCTGCTTCCTCCCTCTCCCCAAAACTCCCTTTCAAACTGGAAAGGTTTATGGCTCCAGGTGATACTAAGAATAATTTTCTATAGGCTGCATATTTCTTTGTCATACTCTTACAGACTTCACCTCAAGGGAATTTTCTCTGTTGTTGCAAACTGTTGGTATCACATTTCTAGAAACAATGTTCTTGCTCTCTTTATCTTTCTAGAACTCTTTGCTTTCAGCAGTCTTATGTTAAACTCTGATTATGCCTGCCCATGCCCACTTATTATTTCTGTGAAGTGTCCATGAAGCCACTTACTGTACAAGACTCTTGAATGATATTCTTTAATCCAAGATTTAGATATTCTTCCTAGCCTTTCCTTCAGCCTCCCARCCTTCCTTGTAGCATGTTTTCAGCCTGAGGGTTTCTGCTTCCTGATAGTTCTAGGCCTTTACCTTTGTTTCCTACTTTTTATACATCCATCCACCCATGYGTATGTGTGTGTATGTATGTATGTGTGTGTAAATATAATATAAAAATAAAAATTTTGTTGCTTCTAGAGGTGAGCACCAGTAGTATCTGGATGAATGAAGCTGGTTCTTCCCAGGTTTAGCACAGTCTAATAATTATTTAATGTTAAGTCTGTAGGTGAGCTCAAACTACTTTTATCAATGGTGATACTTTTTCAAAGTTAACACTCTTCTTAATAAATTTCCTGTGTGTTAGTAAAGTGTTATGGATTTTCAATTCAGCTTCTCCATAAGCCTTGGATTTTTTTTCTAATAGAACTCATAGAGTCATATAGAATTCGTGATTGATACTTGGCTTTGATAAATTCCAGTTTCTAGTATCAGGAGTATATAAATATATGCTATTGACAGATGGGCAGTTTTAAATCTATTTCTATGGATTTTGCTAGTTGGAAATGGAATTTGATTGCAGAAAATATTTCACTAGTTTAATTATATTATCAGCATTCTCAGTCATTGCTCTGTTAGAAACTGGGCAAGCCAAGATTCAGTCCTTATTTTTAAAGTGTGTACAATTTTCATTTAATGCCAGACTTGCATAACATATTCTGTCTTTCATTTATGCAAATCTTTTAAAAGAATTTGCAAGCCTTTATGTTCCTACTGCTGTTTGATGTGTTTGTTTTCTTTTTTTAGCTCTCAACAGATAAAACAGTAAAGGTCCTGAATATTTTGGAGAAGAATATTCAAGATGGATCAAAGCTTTCTACATTACTTAACCATGTGAGTTTCAAATTGCATCATTTCACATCATTGTTTAGGGTAGGGTTTTCTTCACTTCCAATCCCATTTAGCTTCAAGTGGGGAGTGTATGTGTGTGTGTGAGGAATTTCTAATTTAACACTCATGTGATCTGGATTGTTAAATTTTAGTAAAGACTGATTAATATTCTTTCAGCAGTAAACATATTTTACTCTAGTATGGCTAAGAACCAGATGTGTTGGGAACAATTGAGTTTTAAATATTATACTGTCATCCTAATCTGTTCATAGTAACTGGTATAACCTATAACAAGCTGAAATTTCTTTGCTACGTGTTTATAAAACTTCCCTTACACAGTAGAAGAAAGCATGGCTTTCGTGTAGAGCACATTCTTCCCTATAGCATCAAGAGTGGCGGAGGCACGATATTTGGGTCTGCTCTTACGCTTCAAAGTTAAACATATCAACATAAACAAAACTAATAAGTTTAATATTTTAGGGACTTTTTTCTCTGATATACCAAAACTATGCTGGGGTTTGGAGTTTTTATGAAGTTGAAATATGGTATTTATTTATTTTTACACTTTCTAGTTGACACAATATTCTAGCCAGAGTTTTAGCCAAAAAACTTACTGATCTGCGGAAGTGGAGAGTAGTTATGAGTATTGGGAAAGAAGCATTTGAACTTGAAAATGAGAACAATAGACACATTATTTGTACTTGAGTATTTTCATCTAGCTATTTTGTTCTCTTTGAAGTTTCAGAATACTGTTCTGAATGTCTTTAGCAATATGAAAAATAAGTGACAAAAGCTGCTGGTTTCCTATTCTACTTCAGTATGATTGAGACTTTATGCAGATGCTTTTAAAGTATTTTCTTCCTTTTAACTTTCTGTAGTAAAGCTTGAGAGTTAATGAAATTGTCACACGATTGCAATTCAGAGACAAAACTTCAATTAAAGAGTGAACAGTCATTAGCCAAACAAATTTTAGATTTTTCTTAAGACCTTTTAAATGTTAATTGAGATCTTTATGGCAAAGAAAGCCTCTGGTAAAGAGTGGGYCTTGTGTTCTTTTACAAAGGGTATTTAAAGTGCAATGAAGATATCCTACCTTCATATCAGGGTATTATTCAAAGGCAGAATGGATTGCAGGTTCTTTTATTCCTAATATTAATGAGCAAAAAAGTAGAAAAGATTTAAAACCTATTTGTTTGGGCTTTTTTTTTTAAAGCCCCCTTCAGGATTATATAGGAATAAATGGTTTAAAGTTGTTTTACCCAGAAAATTTACAGGGATTTTCTTCCGATTTACAGGTTTCTGTTAATTTTTCAAATACATCTGTTGTATATAATGCACTGTGATATTTTTAGATTCTTTTATCCCAAAGGGGAAAAAGAAGATGTAGTTAGAAATTAGTGTTCCTCAATCCTTTCTTTTTCTCTCTAGGCTATTAGTATGGCTATATTTGTACCAGAGAGATTATTAGAAACTCTCCCTGGTTCCACTATTAATAACATTAACTATATTTCAGTAGTGGTGGGTGGCCATAATTAACCTCATGTTTGTTCATAACTCATGCAAACACAGAAATAAATAGATTGTGTACCCTGCACTACGTCTAAATGGGCATATTTGATAAGAAAGCTTAAACATATTGATACTAGATCAGTTTTCAGTGCGTCTGCAAAGTGGAGGAAGTACTATTCTCACCAGTTTCATAGAATTGTAGCGGTCTTTTTGTGTAAGAGATCCCTCTAGTGGCAAAAATTAGACTGACTGGAGCAGCAACCAGTGTGTGTTCACCACTTGAAGATGAAAACATCAGGTGAATGAGTTTGAGATTTTGCTCATATGTACTCATAAGTACATTAGCCTTATGTAGAGAAAATAGAAGTCTTTCTTTATAGTGCTTGCTCATGATGTACAGAAAACTGCTTAGTGTTTTACTTGAAGAATACAGTGAGATATTAAGGACTTGTATTTTAGAGAGGACATTACGCAAACCTGTCACTAGTAAAACATATTAGTTCATTTATAGAACAAACTGCTTTCTGATCATAAAGGCAATACAGCATCTCGTATGTGCTTGTATGTATATTAAAAATAAGATTGTTATATTTTATTTGGCAGAAGGATAAAAATTGGACTTTTTGCTCACACTGCCATCTTTTTCTTGCCTGTTGCAGAACAACGACACTGAAGATGAGGAGCGGTTATGGAGAGACCTTATTATGGAGAGAGTGACCAAATCTGCTGACGCTTGTCTTACAGCTATCAATATTATGACGTCACCAAACATGCCTAAAGCTGTATATATAGAGGATGTAATAGAGAGAGTTATTCAGTACACCAAATTTCATTTGCAGAACACTCTCTATCCTCAGTATGACCCTGTGTATAGAGTGGATCCTCATGGTGGTTAGTATGCTAAGAGATCTAAAAAAAAAAAAAGCTTTGCACATCATAAAACATACATTAATAGATCTATCCTATGCTAATACAAGTGATACGACTTTCCTAAATACTCTGAGGGTTTTGTCTATAAATCGTATACTGGCAGTTCTTTCATATCACATCCAACATACTGAATTAATGCTTTACGTGATTTTTGAAGGGTGATGGAAAATGTAGAGTAAAATAACAATGAATGGAATGTGTCCTCTGAATAACCATTTGTACAAGGGTCTTGATTTACTGCAATAACAGCAGCATAACCTTTAAGCCAAAGTTTATAGAAGTTTGTCTGAAGTTCAGCTTCTGTGTATAGATATTTTAGGTGTGAACAAGTGATTTTATAGTCAGAATCTCCATGTATATAATGACTTATTTCCRTGAAAACTATTTAGCCTTGAGCAGTTGTTTTTTGGATTTTGGTCTTTTGTTTTAATAAGACCTTTTTGTTCTGATATGTAACCTTCAGATGTGGGTGCCTAAATCTTGGGTCCAGAATTTAGAAAACAATTATGAAAAATTAATCTGTCATGTGAAATTCTTGTTTTCCAGCTGGTGCTACTAAATAATTTTTCTTCTGGTAGCAACTCTATTCATAAAGCTGTAGTCTTGGAGTTGTCTGGGGGACTTCTTTGAGAAAACGATCACCTTTCTAATGTCTGATGTAATTAAAACATTTTAAAAAAGATAATGAAAATATTTTTGGTTTTCTAGGTGGTGTTTTAAGTTCAAAAGCAAAACGTGCCAAGTGTTCCACCCACAAGCAAAGAGTTATAGTGATGTTGTATAACAAAGTTTGTGACATTGTCAGCAGTTTGTCAGAGTTGCTAGAGATACAGCTTCTAACTGATACAACTATTCTTCAGGTAAGTTTTAACAGTTTTGTTTTGTTTTTTTTGTTTTGTTTTGTTTTTTTTCCCCATGGGGGGACTTTAAAGTGTGATTGCCTCAATGACATGACATATGAAATTAGAACAAACCATTTCGGTGATTAACATCAGAGTGATTTATGTTGTGCGGTGTATTATCTCAAGGAGAAGAACATTTAATGTTCAAATCTGGCTTTGTTGTACACTTAAGAAAAGTTTAACATGATCATATTCAAATATGCTTTAATAACTTTATTTGTGAATAATATGAAGTAATACATATTGTGACAGGATGTACCTTATCTGCTGAATGTATAACCTGCTTGTTRAACTGCTTAAATATCAGTTTTTTAGACAAATATACTTAGCATAATTTCTTTCTATTGATAGGTATCATCCATGGGAATAACACCATTCTTTGTAGAAAATGTCAGTGAACTACAGTTATGTGCCATCAAATTAGTGACTGCAGTAAGTATTTTTTGAGATTTCGTGTTCCTGTATGTCATGTTCCTGTACTTCTGAGAGTTTTTAGGGCATTTACATAGGCTGGATTTTTGCTGGTTTGCTAGGAGCAGTGTTAAATGTACCTGAGCTGCTCTGATTTGCAGAGTACTTTATAGTAACAAATAGTCTACTTAACCAAAATTAAGTTCCTTGTTTATGTGATTTAAAATGTAACCATAATCCCCTTGCTCTCATCTGTCCTTTCTCATCTTGAAATATCTTAGCAATATGGTTTTCCTTATTTCCTTTGCCGTGATTTGAATATGTGCAATGCAATAAGGAATAAGTCTATTCTATCACTGACATTTTAAAAAATAGAGAGCATTTTAAATAGAAATTGGGTCATTTGAAGATTTTAAAAAATCCATATTTGAAAAACAGTTTTTATGTATTTTTATAAAGAATTGCTTGCTTTGCAAAACAAAGCAATGCGTTGAAAATGAGGTATGTAATAAATATAATTTTTAAATGCCATGTTAAGCGCTTGTTAATGTATATAACTTTTGATAGAATATTATTGTTAAATTTACTTATTATTGTATTTAACAATAAATAATTTTTAAACAATCCTGTGACTGTTAAATAGGTGTTCTCCAGGTATGAAAARCACAGGCAGTTAATACTGGAAGAAATTTTCACTTCCCTGGCRAGACTACCAACTAGCAAGAGGAGTTTGAGAAACTTCAGGTAATTACTGACATAGATTGCTAATTTGATAGCATTTACAGTTTTGTACATACAGGAATTTAGACTTCAGTATTAACTTCTTACAAGATTTGCAACTTCACAGCAGTTTTTTAGAGATGGATGTTTCAAAACCTCCACAATGAGAGCAGAATTGTCTGATAAATGCACTTCAGTTTGTCTTGTAATAATCAGTTTCTTATCCCATCATATTTATGCTTAGTTACAAAAACAACTGAAATATATGTTATTAATTTTCTCACTAAGGATGCAAATGAGTGTAACGCTAGTATGTATTCAGAGATTTTTTTTTATTGGAAAATTCTTTGAATCTGATTAAATGGAGTTAAATCATTTCTTCACTGCTAAACCCTTACATGAAAGTTCTGCAGAATTTCTTTGATGGCATTCTCAGAGCACTCTTGCCAAGGAATCAAGCCAGTGCTCCTTTGGATTAGTTTCATTTAGAAACTATTCAATTTACTTGGTTAAACACTTGAAATTATTCCAAAGCATTTGTTGTTGTTGAGGTTGATGTAGTTCCTTCCTTGCATACATCTTTCCCCTGGAGACAGACAAACTGTCAGTGGAAAAAGTCTGTCCCATCCAGAATGGATGAACAGGAAATATCCAGGAAAAAAATGCACATACACTGAGACATTGAGTTGAATTCAGCTGCCCTAATGTTAATGTGAGTGCTTCTGCCTTGTATTTCCTATGGTTTTGGTTATAGGCATCAGAGGCATCTAACAAATAGGAAGGTGGTAGTCAYAGGAGCATAACTGGTAGGTACCCTCCTTGAATCAAGACCTATAGCAGAAGGAAGTCATTAGTTCAAGGCCACAAGGACTCTACTCTTTATCTGTAGAATCATAGCTCCCATCTGTTAAAGGATATTCCCTATCCGTGGCTACCWTAATGAAGGGTATAGCTTAGAGAAAATTTGACATGAAAAATTTGACATGAAAAGATCCAGGAGCAGTGAAAAATAACTTCMGAAAGATAAAGAATTGTTGGTATGTTTCATGCGCAGTCACTATTTTGATAATTTGGTGAGCATGATGTCAGAGATTATTACCTTTCCATACTGTTAACTGCATTAGGTGGGGTCAGGATTTGAATAGATAGATAAACACAGTACCGTCTGTCACATTGCATTGCTTGGAAGGGGAGAAGTGTAAGGTGCAGTCTATTCCTACTGGTCCCGCTTGTTTAAAGACACTCTTGCATGCTGAAGTTTATAGTCTTCTACACATGAAGTATTATCTGAGCTGTAACTCTTGTAGAAGTCCGTCATGATGACTATTTTCTCTTGCTTAATAGTCCTGCGCGTTCCACACATCTTAAATAATACATAAGTAATAAGTTGTTATGGGATCTGTTCGGTGTATTTTTTTCTGCTGTGTAAAAAGTTGATATGGCATTATACGTAATAAGCCTACTAGTAAGTGCCTTACATGTAGGTGTTTAATGTATTAAACATTTCTGTAGACTTCTAGCTGCTGAGTTTCACAGAGATTCAGAAAGCCATTGGTGGGCTGTTTCAGTCCATCTCTCCTGCCTGAGAATAATACTAGTTTTGTCAGACTGAATCTTTCACTGCATGAGGAAGAAGCAAATGACTAAATGTCTAGAACACAGAGATTTCTAACTGTGGTAATAATTTTAGAAAGATATTATTTAGTACCAAAAATCTTATTTTAATTTTTTTTAGCACTAATATTATCCTATTCATATTGACAGGTTAAACAGCAGTGACACTGATGGAGAGCCGATGTATATTCAGATGGTAACAGCACTAGTTCTGCAGCTTATTCAATGTGTTGTGCACTTACCATCAGCAGAAAAAGATTCTAATTCAGAGGAGGAATCAAACAAAAAAGTAAGAATGCTATTTTTAAATAGCCATAAAATTCTTTTGTGTGGGAATGACTTTGTGTGTTTGTGGGTRTAATGTTTTATGATGGTGCCGTAGTAATCAAGTGATGTATTTGGATGTCTGTCATAATTTTTTGATGCATGGAAAGTGCTGATGTGGAATTCACATTTCTATGTATGTTAAAATGTTAGACAAATAAATTTTGTTATTTTTAGGTGGATCAAGATGTGCTTATTACTAACTCATATGAAACAGCCATGAGAACAGCACAAAACTTCCTGTCTATTTTCCTTAAGAAGTAAGTATTGTTATAATATTCTTTACTGTATTGACAAAACAAACTCAGAAAGTCTGTCACAGCTTCAGACAAAACTAATCACTTCACAATGATAAATACCTACTAGTACAGATATTTGTAACTATATGCTTTATAGATCCCTAAGAGAGCTACCTGTCTGGACAAAACTTTCTATGGAAGAGAAATTCTGCAGAGTTCTTTATGCATTTAAGAACCTGTCTGATAGTTTATGTAGGATCCTTTTACCAGGTGTCTGTTATTCCTCGGAAGGGTGAAAGAGAAGTCTGATTAAATATTTAAGAGGTGAAATGTACTACTATGTTCATTCATCAGAATGACTAAGAAAGAAAAGCCTAAAATCATTTTCATTTGGCTGAAGCTGGGGATATCAATAGATCAACAGAAAAAAATCTTTTTATGGCATGGCTGAATAGCCTGACTAAGCGTTTGTACAGAAATTTCTGCCAGGTCCCAAGGTTTTATCACATTAATTTCCACTGGTAAGCCAAAATGCTGTTTACTAGCACCTGTACTCTTCTGCATATTTCTGGTATCATTAAAGAAGTTAGGGTTGTCACATGTCAGTGAAGCACTAGCAGGACGGTGTGTGTTATTTTCGGATTTTTACATTCTGATTTTAGCCTTTGTGGAGCATAAATACTGATATGTTTTATGGAAATGAGATAAGTCATACCAGGCCTTAGGAGTGTAGGCAAAATATCTCATAAATACACTATTCCAGCTTGAGCTTTAGAATTTAGTCTCGCTTGTCCATCCTCTTCGTGCAGACTTAAAACAATAAATAAAATCTCAGGAACAAAAGCCCACTATCCTGGATTAGCAGCATTTCTTGCAGTGCAATTTGGAGTGTTAAATGTTTAACTTCTTCATCCTTAACTGAAGAAAATGATTTTTTTTCTACAAATATTTCAAAGTTTTCATTTTGTAATTCCCTAAAACTCATTGTCTGGTTCAGCATAGGGCTTCTTTTGTTTATAGCAGAAGAAAAGCTTAAATGGCTCTTAAAAATGCTTACAAAACTCATGTTCTTTTAAACAGGTGTGGTAGTAAACAAGGGGAAGAAGATTATAGGCCACTGTTTGAGAACTTTATTCAAGATCTTCTTTCCACAGTCAATAAACCAGAATGGCCAGCTGCAGAGTTGTTACTTAGCCTATTAGGAAGGCTATTGGTAAGAGATTCCTGTTCTTAACTATTATAGTAATTTATTTCTCATTACAATGAAGACTTGTTCATTTCAACTCAAACTGTTACAAGAATGCTTTCTGATGGCTGACACACGTGCAACATTTAAAGATTTTCTTATGTCTGTCACTGTTACATAATACATAGATACTAAATTTTAGGTTGGAACACGATTAGGTTGATAACATGACTTGGGAAAGGGGACTGTTTCTCATGGAAGGCCGCTTCTATTCTGTGATTTCCCCCCTTTCCTCCACTAAAAAATGCTACCTAATAAGCACATATACTCCTTTGGGGTAAAAGCAGCCTAATAGCTGTAATTATTCATGTTAAATATCTTCCCTGGACTATTCATTTGGCACAGAACCTGAGAACAGTTAAGTACATATTTTGGTTTTCTACTGATAATACATTTGCTTAAGGAATGTGGCATTTAACAGAATGTAAACATTTTTGTTGGCATGTGTTTTTCATGCGTTCTTCTTTGGTATTAAGATGTAGCTAGTACAGTAATTTGAATAGTTTCTTGGAAAACAGATGTTTTATGGTCTTGTTCCTAGTTAATGTAGCATTCATTATAGTTGTGTGAATAATGTGGAAGATGCATTATGGTGCTTAAGATCTATGCTATTGCAAAGTTAATCTACTATACTAGATGTCCAGTTTATTTTATGAAAATATGTATTTTAAAAAACTCAGAAGGGTGTATTTACAGAGAGAGATGCAACAAATGTTAAAAAAAAAAGTAAATAATGAGCATATCTGTGGTGTAATAATAAGTGTAATAATAAGTGACAATTTTATGCAGCATGAAGTTAGGTGGAATTTTCAGTAAAGTCAAGCAGTGTCTTGTGAGAAGAATCTCAGATGCATAAATATGTAAGTTTTTAAGCATTTTATTCTGCTCTCCTTAGGTTCACCAGTTCAGTAACAAATCTACAGAAATGGCTTTAAGAGTTGCATCACTTGACTATCTTGGAACTGTAGCTGCAAGACTGAGGAAAGATGCAGTCACTAGCAAAATGGATCAAGGGTCTATAGCCAGAATCCTCAAACAGGTACGTGAGAGATCCTGCGCTGGTTCGTGCTTGAACAGCAAGATTGAGACATATCCATTAAAAAATATATATATATATTACTGCAATCTTAAAGATGTGGGGKTTTTTTTGTTTTTTTTTTAATGGCATCTGGAAAATCTGTTTCCAATGCTGTTTGAAGATTTCTGGGTCAGTTTATAAATAACATATCTGCTGGCTCATCATTGTCTTTCTCAAATCAGCCCCCTAATAATCATATTAAGTGGTTAATTAGAGTGGTGAAATGAGTTTTGTTGTGACAATATAGAGGAAATAATGGAGCAACAGTTGAAGGCTGTCTTAAGAGACCTCAAAAATATATATGTGTATGTGTGTATTTGTCACTGCACAGTAGAAGGAAGTATAGAAAAGTGGTAATTGAGCTTATGGCAGTCATATGCAGACTTTGGAAGATTGACTGTTATGCCTGTAAGAGTAATCTTTATGTGATGTAACTGGTATTAGTCATCATTTCTTTACAGGAATTGCATATAACTCTTTCTTCAGAGAATGCGTATTTGTGTTTCTGCTGAAGCTGTTATCAAAATATCTCCATATCTGCAAGGGTAGCAGCAGTTACGCAGTGTATGATTTTGGACTCTTTACAGTACATAGTGTGTTGAGAAAATAACCAGGTCCTACGTGTCCTTTTGAAAACGTGGACTCACACATTTCTTAAGGACCTAAGGTTAAATCTGGAATGGTCATATCAAGCTGCTTTTATCTGAGTTTCCCTTTCAGTAACCTCAAAAAAACTCCAAATCTATAGCAACTATATTTTGACTGTTAAGGATTTATGCTGGAGGAAAAACTTCCATAATTTGCAGGTATTCATCAAATAAAGGAGTAGATGAATTTCAGTTCTTCATGAGGCTGATACTTGCCATAATTTTTGTCAATTAAAATATTTTACTATATACAGTGTCAAATATGGTCTTTACATACCTAGTTTAATGTAATTTATACTTCTGTGGACTTAAAAGGCTATAACACTCTCCCATCGGTAGTGATTCTGACAATTATACATTGGACTGTGTAGGGAAATATCTTTGAAGGGTCCTTTTGTTACCTTATCTCCAGAAGTATAATAGTGTTGAAAGATATCCAAATGATGATCTGAATCTTCTAATTTTTCTATTTGTTTACGTAATCAGGCAGTAACTGGGCATTGGCATCTACAGAAAATAAAATTGCTTTGGGCAATTGAGTGCTAAAAGCAGTTTTTCAGTTRTTTGGGGAAGCTTAACATCAGTGATGGTAGACAGTGCCATCCATACATTATGGATGATATATTTTATACAGTACCACCAATAATAGTAGACAATGTGTTTATAAACAATTTATAAAATAACAGATAACTCCTCAGAAGTGTATACATGACTGCTGAGTTTCACTTGGTTGTTCAAAAGGCAAGAAAATAAGAGGATGCCTTGGTAGACATGTTCAGATGTATTTTCAATGTATTTTATACATGGGTATGCAGATTTTCAGATTTTATTTACCGCTGTGCAATATTGTATTTTATAACTGTCTTTGCTACCCCTGACAGGTTTCGGGAGGAGAAGATGAAATCCAACAGCTGCAAAAGGCTTTGCTAGATTATCTGGATGAGAACACAGAAACTGATGCTTCATTAGTGGTAAATTTCAGTTTTCTGATATTAAATGTATATAAAAATAATGTCTATAACATGGCTACTGAATAAAATGATTTGAGGTCATACCTATTACTGCTTCACTTATTTTGTCACCCTAACATAAACTGTTGATTGTATTTTCCAAAATATGATTGATGTATTAGACTAGCTTAATCTCATTATAAATCTATTAATTTCCCTCTTTATCTGTTTTTTTTTCTGTGCACCCTGCTGTATTTCTCCAGTTTTCTCGAAAGTTTTATATAGCTCAGTGGTTCCGTGATACAACCATGGAGACAGAGAAAGCAATTAAGTCTCAGAAGGACGAGGATTCGTCTGAAGGAACTCACCATGCAAAAGATGTTGAGACTACAGGACAAATCATGCACCGAGCAGAAAGTCGCAAAAAATTTCTTCGCAGCATCATTAAAACTGCTCCATCTCAGTTCAGTACATTAAAGTACGTTTCAGTAATGCTGATTTCTTTATTAAGCATGCATTTGATTTTTTTTAAATTATTTTTTGATAAACATATCCTAATTAACACAATGAATTTGTTACAGGATGAATTCTGATACTGTGGACTATGAAGATGCATGCTTGATTGTTCGCTACTTGGCCTCTATGAGGCCGTTTGCCCAGAGCTTCGATATTTATTTGACACAGGTAAACTGTGCCAGAAGTCTTAGTACAGTGAAACACAGTTGGTTTCTGATTCCAAACACTTATGGGGTAGTGTGAAATATCTGTTCATTGTTGAGCACAGGTATTTACAGGCCATAATAACACCACATGCTTTCATATTCTGTATTGATGACATAAGTGCTTATTTTTCTTTTTCTTGCATGTGTTTCACATGTGCCATATTATATATACATTATTTTATTTGTGCATATATGTGTATGACAAAATCATTATATTAGATATACATAGTAAAAGAATAATTTAAAAAATGCTGAAATCTTTTCACAGTTTTTGTAAGATGCATGCTCATTTGGTAATATTAACTCATGAAATGTATCTTAATGCCTCATGTGTATGCTTATTTATATTCTAAATTTTGAAAATATAAACCAACGTGGTAATTTGTTTGCAGTGCATGGTGCTGTCACTTTGGAAGCTGTTGTTTGACCAAAGTCCTTTCTTCCCTTTTTCTGGGAGAAGAGTACTAACATGTTGGCACAGCGACATGTTTGAGCTCCAGCAGTGGTTGAAATTGCATTACTTGTAGTGATCTGCATAGAGAGCCGCTCTTAAAGTTATAGTGCTCAAATCCGTCTCTTCTGTTGAAAGAACTATGGTGAAAGCCACACATGAATGGCAAAAGCTGAGTTTAAAATTAAGGGTCTTAAAGTGAAGATATGGACCCCATATAGATCCTGTTTGGACCAACCTTAGAGATACAGCAAATTGTAGCAAATATCCATGCTCAGTTATCAGTGCCATTGAACTTCACTTGCATGCACCTTTTTACTGTCTGAGAAGATATACTCAGTTTTTGATAGTCGGATTTTTTATTTTAGTTTAATATTTTGCATGTTATTCGACTGCATTTTTGCCTGTGTTAAACATTGTTTGCTACCTTCCCAAAGCACTTGAAATGTTGTTTTTGTTCTCTTATTAGATTCTGCGTGTACTTGGTGAAAATGCAATTGCTGTTCGAACAAAAGCCATGAAGTGTTTGTCTGAGGTTGTTGCTGTAGACCCCAGTATTCTAGCCAGGGTAAAAAAATAAAAGAAATATCCCTCATGCACAAGTATTTTTCTGTAATGCTTAAAAGAATTCTTTATTTCTGATATTGGATTTGTGTTTTATTCACTCTTTTTAGCTGGATATGCAACGAGGTGTTCATGGACGGTTAATGGATAACTCCACTAGTGTACGAGAAGCAGCTGTGGAGCTGCTTGGCCGATTTGTGCTCTGTCGTCCTCAGCTTGCTGAGCAGTATTATGACATGCTGATTGAAAGAATATTGGTACGGGGTCTTGTGATATTTATCATAAAGTACATGGTATTGGAAAACTTTGTTTTCAACAGAGTTTGTGTTTTTAATAATAGAGAATGATGTTCTAACCCTCGAGAGTAAATTAGTTTTTATTGTTTTAACTGGAAGTACAATGCTCTTAAGACCAACCTCATAAAAGGCATTGCTTGTTTCCAGTGAGGATCTGTTCCATCGAAAGGTAAACATACATAGAAAGTTGTACAAAGGCAAAACCAGGATATTGATGATTTTATTCCTTTTGATTCCATTAGTGCACAAATTAGGTGAAATGAGGAATTTTACCACATCTCTGAAGTTTTTGAGATGTTGGTCGCTGAAAGCAGTTCACTAGTGTGGGCAGTGAGGGAAGATCTGCAGCACAGTAATCTAAAGTTGCCATTTGTAATCCAAAAGAAAAAAAGATAAAATATTTTGTTTTTCTACTCTTGTACAAGTGTTTCATGTCTGGATGTTCAGATAACATACAATGTGAATTTAATTATAAGATAACATTAGCATCTATGTCAGGTTTTTAGTCAATTTGCTATATTTGTATGATAAAACATCTTTATGGAGGGCTTTAAAGATAGGTAGCTTCATATGTGTAAGGATACATAAAAATGCTCATCCTAACATTCAGATTTAACAGATTTTGTATAAAATAATGTGGAATGAAGCTCCTCATTCATCTCCTTAGACTAAGCCTAGGAAAATGGCAAAGATTTGCAGCACATCATATCCATAAACTTTGTGCAAAGGCTTAAAGGATTGCAGCCCAGATCTGCAAAGGGTCTTGTGTGTTCTGGCAAACCGGTTAAAGCATCATCCCATCTAGCTTTGAACCTCTTGAATTAAGGAGTGGAATTATACATTTACACTATTATGAGCTCTTAAATGAGACGATATAAATGGAGGAAACATTAACATCATTCATTAGACTCTGGCCAGGACTGTAGAATCCTTGCAAATCGTACAAGTTATGCGGATCTTTCATTTAATTGCCCTCTAGAATATTTAACTGCCTTTTTAAAATACATTTTGCAAGTCAGATTGGGTAATCTTCAATTATTAATTCATATAATATATAAATGAGTTCATAGTCTGATTTGTTTTCAAGAGTGTAATGCTTTTCTCCGCACAGGATACTGGTATCAGTGTCAGAAAAAGAGTCATAAAGATACTTAGGGATATCTGCATTGAACAACCAACCTTTCCCAAAATTACAGAGATGTGTGTGAAAATGATTCGGAGAGTCAATGATGAAGAAGGCATTAAGGTAGAATAAAATATATCCTTCAGATTTTTAATTACTGTTATTTCGTATTTCCATAGCTTGACAAAAGTTATAATAATTTATGAAAGTATTTAATTGCCCCTTTGTAATATTTATGATTTTTATTTACTTTTAATTTTTGAGAGAGCAAATATTTTAGCTTCCTACATTGCTGAGGCTTACTTTTCTTTCTTTTTTTCCTCTGTTTTCTTTCCACTTTTGCTGGCAATCAAAAGACTTTTTTTTTTTTTTWAAGTTACTTTCTAAGTTTTTGTCTTTTCCTCTTGCAAGTATTATCTCTGTTCCTTCTCTTTTCTGACAAGCAAAATTAGCACATAAAAATGCCCTCTGCAAATGAAATAAGCTTTAGATCAAAATTAACTGGCTGAATGACAGAGCTCAGAGGGTTGTGCTCAGCGGTGCAGAGTCTAGTTGGAGGCCTGTAGCTAGCGGTGTCCCCCAGGGGTCAGGACTGGGTCCAGTCTTGTTCAATTTATTCATCAATGACCTGGAGGAAGGGACAGAGTGCACCCTCAGCAAGTTTGCTGACGATACAAAACTGGGAGGAGTGGCGGATACACCAGAGGGCTGTGCTGCCATTCAGAGAGACCTGGACAGGCTGGAGAGGTGGGCGGAGAGGAACCTCATGAAGTTCAACAAAGGGAAGAGCAGGGTCCTGCACCTGGGGAGGAATGACCCCAGGCACCAGTCCAGGTTGGGGGTTGACCTGCTGGAAAGCAGCTCTGMMGAGAAGGACCTGGGAGTGCTGGTGGACACCAAGTTAAGCATGAGCCAGCAATGTGGCCAAGAAGGCCAGTGGTATCCTGGGGTGCATCAGGAAGAGTGTTGCCAGCAGGTCGAGGGAGGGGATCCTCCCCCTCTACTCAGCCCTGGTGAGGCCACATCTGGAGTACTGCGTCCAGTTCTGGGCTCCCCGGTACAAGAGAGACATGGAGCTACTGGAGAGAGTCCATCGAAGGCTATGAAGATGATTAGGGGCCTGGAGCATGTCCCCTATGAGGAAAGGCTGAGAGCTTCTTTTCTCCTCAGCCCGGAGAAGAGAAGGCCAAGAGGGGATCTTATCAATGCGTTTAAATATCTGAAGGGAGGGTGTCAAGAGGATGGGACCAGACTCCTTTCRGTGGTGCCCAGTGACAGGACGAGAGGCAACGGGCACAAACTGAAACACTCTGAACATAAGGAAAAACCTTTTTACTGTGAGGGGAACAGGTTGCCCAGAGAGGTGGTGAAGTCTTGATCTTTGGAGATAGTCAAAAGCTGTCTGAACAGGGTCCTGGGCAGTCTGCTGTAGGGGACCCTGTTTGAGCTGGGGGGTTGGACTAGACGATCTCCAGAGGTCCTTTCCAAAGTCAACTATTCTATGATCTGTGATTAAGCAGCTGAAGTTAGGATATGCAAGATATATATTATGATATGTTTTATATGCATAGTTCTGTATATAAAACATTATGAAGTATTTATGCTTGTTTTACATTGGTTTTACATTGATTTTGCATTGATTCTGAATGTTTAATGAATCAGTAGTCCCCCCAAAATGCTGCTTATGTGGTCACATTCTAATCTCTATTACAACATATATGCACAAGAGCACAAAACTACGATAACATGATAAATCATAAACTTGATACTTGCTGATGTTTTTGTTTGACTTGGCAAAATAATTTTAAAATTGCAAGGTAATTAAGGCTACACCTGTAATAATTTTGTGTCATACACCTTCAGTGTGATTTGAACTCTGCAACTTTATAACAGCAGCATAATGTTTTTACCACTTGAGACACGTTAATGCCAAGAGGCTTTCAGAGAAGACTGTTATTCAAAAGTAGATGAACAGCTGGTTCTAAGGTGCTGCTAGGAAAGGAGGAGGATCGTGTTGCATCTCCTCCATTCCCTTGCCTTTCCAGCAACCCCCCAAAATGAGCCACTGTCTACAATGTGTTTTTTATGTCTGCAGGGATAGAGAGACCTCCTTATAACCATGTGCCTTATGAGTAATTCAAGAATAATTTAGTTTGCTTTCATTCTACTCCACCTTTTCCTCCAGCCAAAGGTGGGGGAAGGGATCCAACTTCATATGTTTGCCTAGGGAGACTTGGCTTCTCTCTCCTCCCCACTGYGTTACCGCTGTTCTGAAACCTCTAAAGCAATCTACCACTGCTGCTGGTTCTGCTCTAGAAATGGTAATCTGGTGTTCAGTTGTTGTTTTCTCAGGATACTAATGTTTTCCTGAGGAATGCAGATTAAAGGAGGAAAGTGATAACTCCATTTTCTGTAGCATCAGTTCCCAGTGATCATTTTGTACTTTACTGAGGCTTGCTTAGAGACCAGTATCACTTTTGTAATAGTAGATCTGGTTCTGTCTCAGATAATATTCTCTCTAACAGACTCACTTAGGTTGAATAGTTCCATATGAAATGGCACGCATCACCAACAAATCTGTTTGATATTAGAAATATTAGATATTAGAATATATATATTAGAATATATATATTAGAAATAATACCTACATGCCAAGATAAGCTTATAGTAATATTTTTTTCCCTTCAGAAATTAGTAAATGAGACATTCCAGAAGCTCTGGTTTACTCCAACTCCACACAATGACAAAGAAGCAATGACCAGGAAAATACTAAACATCACTGATGTGGTATGTTCTATAAATTTGAATCAAGTGGCGTGCAAAATTTGATTGTTTCTATTATCTCTGAAATATTTATCCATGATCTTTTAGAAAACAAAAAATAAGTAATTTAATTATCAGACAGTTTTCTTTATCTATCTGCTGTCACTGAATATATACTAGTATTATTCATCTCATGGAACAGGACTGTAGGAAACTTTAAATGCTCAGTAATCTGTTGGTAGTGATAACTGGGACCACGCTGTATTTAAGTTGTGTAAAATACTTGTTCAGTTAAAACACAACAGTTCCTATTATGTATAACATTTTCCTGGAAATGCTAGTAGCAGCCTATAGTATTAATTGAAGCTAACTAAGAAGTTATCTCTTAAATGAAAAATTTCCTCAAACGATCAATAAAATTTATTTTGAAAGGTTAATAGCTGTTTTAACAAAGACTGGGTCATGTTCTCACCCAGAGTGAGAACACTAAAATCTGTAGACCTTGTGCTGTATGGAATACAAATTTTGGAATCACTTAAAAGGTGAGAAATATTTTTCAAGTACAGAAGACATGGTTTCTGATCTCTAATGGTATAAAACCATTGCACTGAATGCATAGGAAAATATACGTATGCATGTTTACTTTTAAGATGAAGTCTGTATTGAAGTAATTTTTCTTCAGGTTCCTCTTTTAATTAGTTTATTTTAAATACTACTTTTAGGTTGCAGCTTGTAGAGATACAGGGTATGACTGGTTTGAACAGCTTCTTCAAAATGTAAGTAATGAATTTTGAAGATATGTCACAATCATTGTAAGTGTGTTAACATTTTTCTTGGTACTAAAACACACTGAAAGGGGACTACAGGAGTGATCAAATAGACATGCAAGAGACCAATTCATGCTCTTTAAAAATCTGACCTGTTTTTTGTCTTCATTGGTGCACCTTGTCTCTGACACTACTTTTCATCTTTCCATGTGATCTGTTCTAAAAATATTTGATGCTTTGTTTTTTATTTCACTGTCTTCTCAATTATGAAGGATGTGTATATGTTAGCTGTGGACTTGATGTTAATTCTGAAATGAGGCATCTATTCATGTAGATAATTTTAAATGGTAGATAAGTGTATTTCCRTGTCTGATTTATTTGTCACACGGTTTATAGAAGCATTCCTACCTTATATCTTAGTCTATTTTTTCTAAAGAATGAGCTTGCTTTGTGTATATCTGTTTGCCTGTGCTATCATTCTCCTCTACATCTTGTAGGCACTGGTTAATTTTCAAGCAAAATTAATAGAAGTATGGATGGGGGAATTGGAGATATCAAAAGATTTTAGTTTAGCCTGGAGTGCCATGAAAATAGGTAGCCAGGTAAACCAGAGTACCCCCTAATGCCTCCGCTGAAGAAAAAGCTATAATACGGGCTCAATCATCCTTACATATCAAAGGATCTGCAGGAATGCAATGTCAATACCCGACGTCATAAGAAGACAGGCCTCACTGATTGCAGTGTTCATAAAACTGTGTTTCATCTGAATAGAATTTTTTTGCTTAATGTCAAAAACAACATTCTTTTGATTTTTGCTTGTTTTTCAAGCAGTTTAAAGAGCCTCTTAACTCCTATTAGTTACCATTGGCAAATACAACTAGATTATTATTTATTTCATTATTTCATTAAACACAGTTTAGCTTTCATCCCAATGCAAAAATCAGTAGAATTGTTCTCTTTTATCTTTTTGTCACAGTTAATTTTTCTCAACTTCTTTTGTATTTTGGTTTGTTACTTCCCTTAAATTTTTCTTCATCRTGTACCTTTAATGGACAAGTTGTATAAATTCTTTCATAGCAAAAAAACCATGTATATTTATAGTCATCGCTATAAACCAGCATGCATCCAATGTAAATGATTGCACCCTTAATATTAAATCATTTTCTGTTTTGCCCGTTGTAGCTATTGAAGTCAGAAGAGGATGCCTCATATAAACCTGTGAAGAAAGCCTGTACTCAACTTGTTGACAATTTGGTTGAGCACATCCTTAAATATGAGGAATCTTTATCAGGTAATATTATTTATAGTACAGTAGCTGAACTACTTCAATTTTTATATGAAACTCTAACGATGGTTGTTAAAATTACTATCACAAAAAGTTACTGTGGTAGAATTACTATTACAGAACTGGTAGTAGTGAGTTGGGGACTTTGTCAGGATTCCTGCATTTAARTTGATTATAGTTGAATGAACTTTTGAGGACTATTATAATAAAGCTCCCCTAATTTTCTCCAGATCACCACCTTAACTGAACTACTTTTAAAATAACTTGTTCAAACTTTTAGATAAGTAAAATCAAAATAAATTTCCTCATAYTTGGAAAGTTTTATTTGTCTTAATGTGTTCTACAGTTATAATGGGAATCATTGGCTGGGCCAGTGTTCTGTATAAAGTAGAGTTTAAAAATCAATGATATCTCTGAAGCACCTTTGCTTCTTATTTCACATACTTTTTGATAAAATAATGTGTTAACACTTGCATGTGCTCATCCCAAATGTTATCTAATAAGAATATTCCATATTGATCTTGAAAGATATGTTATGAAAGAGATTTTCATATGATGCTTATGCATTATGTATTTAATTGATCAAACAGTGCTTGCATTTAATATCYTTCATGTATTTTCTAATTTTTGCAGATTCTGACAACAAAGGTGTGAATTCTGGTCGCTTGGTTGCTTGCATAACCACTTTGTTCTTATTCAGCAAAATCAGGCCCCAGCTAATGGTGAAACATGCCATGACCATGCAGCCATACCTGACCACTAAATGTAGTGTAAGTAGATAAAATTAGAAAGTCAGTCTTTTTATCCCCAGATAATTAAGTATAGAAATGAATGGCTGTCTTACATGCTTAATAAAATTGAAGGCAGGAAATGAGAAACAGGAACTGTGTTTTTCCTTCATGAACATCATTTCCGCTGAAGATACTAGATCCTTTTAATGATCTTTCTAGCTTCCAAGATGATGTTCCTCACCCTCTACCTCCACATTCTGTAGCTAGATGAAACCTCCGCTGCCTTCTTCCCCTCAGGACTAAAAACCAGTTTTTCACTTGTTATGAATTTACTTCTTAAAATTGTTTTGTTTTACAGTCGCTTTGTCTTAACGTAGTTAAGACTTAGCGTGTGGTTTGTAAGACTAAAGGTATGGTTCCTTAAGACAGGATGATCTAACATATAGCTGCTATATTGGAAAGAAAATGTCCTGCTCTATCCTCTTTAGCATTTCCATCTCTCTCTTTCCTAGCTCCCACTTACACGGTTATGGTGGTTTTTGTAACACTCCTCCCCCCTCCCCCAAACCAGTTTAGCTCACAAAAATGGCAGAACTATACTGCTAATCCCCACGCTCTGGTAAAACGGCCTCTCTGCCCTGAAACATTGCAGAGCTTTCTGCCATTCTGATTTGTGAAATTGGCTCAGTGATGAATCCCCAGTCTGGCACGAGGAGCAGGGCAGGATCACCCAGCTACCACTAARGAAAGAGCATGGACAAGCGGGTGGCAGCAGTCTGTTATGTTAGACCAGCTGCCCATAGCAGGGTAGGCGTGTGAGTACTTGTTACCATCTCAGCTTCTAGGTATGTCCTAGCATTTCCTGTGCTCAGCCCTGGAGCATCCTCTGGACATATCTGCAAAGGACTTCTACAGCTGCTTATTTTCTCTTCTGACCAAACAGTATAGGAAAGGGGTATCTGTCTATTTACTTGCTGCAACATCTCTTTAGTGGGTTCCATCAGTTTTGTGTTTGTGCAACTTGAGGTGAATTGTAAAATTATTCACCGTCAACTTGATAAGGTTATCTTGTGGTGATTAGTGAGCTTGATTTGTCAAAAACTTCAGTTTCTGGGAGGGTATATGTTTAATGTATACGTGTTCTCTGCAGGTTCCTCATTTACATTACTTGCATAGTCTTGAACATGCAAACTACTAATCATTTTAATAATCATTTATACATGTGTGCTCATTATTGTCTGTTTTCTTAAAGCCATGTTCAGCTATAGGACAACCTCATTTGTKGCTGATTTGTTGCCAGCTATTATTTGTTCTTTAGCATGTGTGTGTCAGGAAGAGTTCTTATAACTCCAGAGAGTTCCTAGGACTCCAAAAAATTATCAGCACTTAATGTTCACAGGTCCACACACAGCCGTGATGAGAGATGAAGTTCTGCTTAGACTGATCTTTTCTTTTTTTTTCTTTTCTTTTTTTTTTTGAGAAGTTCTATAGAAAACAATAACTAGCTTTCATAATATGTAATTTAATAGCAGAGGTATACTATTTAAATATTCTTTTAAATCTTTACCAAATACTACAGTCATATCTTATGAAAGAGCTGGGATTTTTAATTGTCAGTGTATATTAAATATACTTGGTTTACAGATAAAATAGCCAGAAATGTTAACCACTGTAAATACTGTCCTTCCAGACTCAGAATGATTTCATGGTGATCTGCAATGTTGCAAAAATCTTAGAACTCGTAGTTCCACTAATGGAGCACCCAAGTGAGACCTTCCTTGCCACTATTGAGGAAGATCTCATGAAACTCATCATCAAATACGGCATGACGGTAAGGTTTAATTGTTGCTACTCAGTTGTTGGTTTCATTTCATGTGTTGAAATACATGGTTTTGATTTAAAGAAATTTTGTCTTCAATATGAAGTTTATGCTGGTCATAGGACTAGTAATTTTTGAGCCAAGAAAAAACAATATTTTTGGTTTACCCGAGTCTGTATGTGATGTTGCTATATTTTAATGATTATGAATTTGGGCAGGGCTTTTCGGAGCAGTCTGGGAGATGAGTATTACATCTGTTAGAGCATTAGTTTTAGTTTTACATAGCTATTTGCTTACATAACTTTACAAAAATCTCAATTTTAACTTCTGAATAAATAATTCATTTGTTCTCTCTTGCTTCTAGGTTGTTCAGCATTGTGTGAGCTGTCTTGGAGCTGTTGTGAACAAGGTCACACAAAACTACAAATTTGTGTGGGCCTGTTTTAATAGATACTATGGTAAGTAAAATCACAACATGTATTTGTCACTTTTAGGTTTTGGTTGCATGCTTTATCTTAGGGATACACTGTGATTACCACACACCTGATTAAAACTTTATCTTCCTGTAGGTGCACTTTCCAAATTAAAAAGTCAACACCAAGAAGACCCCAACAGTACAATACTTACTGCCAATAAACCAGCACTCCTTAGATCACTTTTCACTGTTGGAGCATTATGTCGGCATTTTGATTTTGATCAGGAAGACTTTAAGGGCAACAGTAAGGTAAAATGACTTGTATTCAGTCTCCAAGTCTTATGTATTCTTTTATTTGAAAGTAGAGCATTCCTAGTCATGCAAAGCTATGTATTTTTTTATAATGCTTATGATTTAGATTTTTAGTTTGTAAATACCTGTTTTTCCAAAGGCTCTGCAGTAAGATTGTCTCTCCTTTACATTTTGATTTTTGTTCTTTTTTATGAGATTAAAAACACCTGTTTCATCTTCAAATACCTATTATTTTTGTTTTAATTTGCTCAGGTTAACATTAAGGATAAGGTACTTGAACTTCTGATGTATTTTACAAAGCATTCAGATGAAGAAGTACAGACAAAAGCCATTATTGGCCTCGGTAAGAAATACTAAAAATTTTTACTATTCTGCTATAGTAAAAATACATGCATTTTAGCAGCATGTCATGTATTTGTGTTGTGGCAGGGAAGTTTGTTTAAAATCAAAGTTCACTGCATGTTGTATTTGAGACTCGACTATAGCAATATAGTCAAAGGGATACTAGTGGCGTATTTCAGCAGCAGATCAGCTTTGACAGTGGATGCTTTTTGGATGTTTGATCAAGTCTTCAGAAGCAGCAGATTTCTAAAGTAATGATGACATTTTTCTTCCTCCATATGAGAGTATGTTGTAACTCCAGTTCTTGTTTTTCAGCCTACAGGGCATGGTTAAAGAACGACTAGAAAAATAAAAAGTGCTGAAAACATTTCAGACACTAAGTGTAAGGGCAGATCTTCAGCTGGAGTCAAGGGAACTCTGGCAGTTTCTACCAACTGGGGGATCTGCTGTGAGATTTTGTTAGGCGTTGAAATGATGTCATAGCCTAAATACTACTGTTCCTTTTTGGATTTGCGCCATATTTCAATTTTAAATAGGTCCTTTTACCTGAAGGCATTACTATGGTATCACAGTGAATTGCAGTAGTACATGAAGTGGCACTGAGTAGCTTGTATCACATTCATCCTCTTCTCAAGTACAAAAACTGTAAATTTGGGAGACTCTCGTTTGGGTGGATAGGTCTTGGTTTATGGAAGAGTTCAGTCCATGGTTAGGGCTTAGTCCAAAGAAAGTTGTTTCCCATGCGCTTGAGCTTGCGTTGTATAGACTAACTGTGGAAAAGAATTTGCCTGGTCTAGCCCAGTCCTTATCCTAGAGGGTAGGTGGCTTTTTAGATACCCTGCTTCAGGCTAGGTAGGGCTCTGAGGACAAGGACTGAGGCTGAATATTGATTTGATGGTCTGTGAGAAACCACTTAAGGAATCCAAGCAGGATTAATGGCTTTATAGTTGCCTCTGTCGCAGGAGCAGTGCTACGGCGTTCTGGACTAGCTGGAGTTTTTCTAGGCATTACATGAAGATGCACATTTGTGATAGCCCAGCCGAAAGACAGAAAAATATAAACAGCCCAACTTACTGTCCTTTAGAGGACGTTGCAGGTGGGGTGGGGACTGCCGTCTTGCTAACCATAGGTGTGATTGCTTTATTCTTGGATGCTGAGAACATTATATTAGCCAAAAATGCTTCTAAATTACAGACTGAACTAAATTTGAGTCAGTAGCACTTCTAAACCTACATAAGTGATCTAAAATGGTATACACTGTTGCTAATTTAGGTTAAAATCCTTATGAAATAAATACTCCCCTGACTAAGAATCAGCAGTCCTTTGTCAAGGATAAGGCAGCAGATAAATGCAGTTCAGTGTGTATCTTCCAACAGATGTAGTCTTGGGAAGATTTCAGATAGTTTTCAAGAGAAGACTTTAATAGGTATATGAATAATGACAGCAAGAGATACAAATTTTAGTTTACTGCGTTTGCTATGTTTTTCTTTCAGGCTTTATTTTTAAACACTTGTGATGTTTATCTTTTTTTGTCTACTTTTGCTTGGCCTCCATGTGAATAGTTCTTTACAGTTTCAGCAGAATGTTTTTCTCCAAATGTGTTAGAAGAACAACGGAGAGCCTTTAGTAAATGTGGTTCACTTGTTTTGGGGGGAGGGTTCCTGGTCGTTGAGATGCAGGCCGCCTCACGGGACTTGCAGTAGGAGTTACACAGGTCTGGAAGCAGCTGCCCTGGGTTGGCACTCGCTCTTTATTCATCCGACTGAGTACTGCTGTCACAGCTAACAAAATTCCTTATAAGCTTTGGATGGTGTCCACATGAAAAAGCAGTACTACTTAGACTAGAGAGAAATGAGGAGAAATGTGCTAAATCTCTATTTGATTTATGTTTTGCTTAAATACTTGACTACCTTCTATCAAAGCAAAGAACAGAATCTTGTAAAACTGCTTTCTGCCATCTCTCTATTGTACTTGCAGCGCCTGAGTGAAAGATTGCATTTTATTTCATACCTATATTTGAGACAAAACTTAAAAAAACAACAAAAAAAAATCCAGTTTCTAGAAGATAACAAACCTCTTTTTTCACCCCTCCCTTTAGGATTTGCATTTATACAACACCCAAGCTTAATGTTCGAACAGGAAGTGAAGACTCTGTACAACAGCATTCTTTCAGATAAGAACTGCTCAGTAAACTTAAAAATCCAGGTGTTAAAAAACCTCCAAACCTACTTGCAGGAGGAGGATACACGGATGCAGCAGGCAGATAGAGACTGTAAGTGTTGAGTTCTTCTCTCTAATGAGGCACGCAAAGTCTAACTTTATTGCATAAAATTACCATACATGTGAACTGAGTCACTGCAGATTGTTATCTAATCAATAATATCTTATATTAAAGTATCTTAGAATAATTTTCCAAAATTAATTATGTGCACAGGTATATTGAGAAGTGTAGCTTATTATTTACCCTCAAAATGTAGAAATCCTGGAAGCAACCTTGAATACATAATTCTGTAATTTTGGTAGTAAATACTTTTCATCAAATTCTTCTCTAAGGTTAACTTGCAGATACTGTAAGAAATTTTTTAAAACAAAAACCTTTATTTGGAAACAAGACTTTAATGAAGTCTTGTCTCTTTAGTTTTTTGAAGTATATTTTGCTATTAGATTGTTACAAGTCTCATGAGATCATAAATCCATTCTAAGATAGCTGAAATACATGTATGTTGTAAAGCCTAAAGACAAGTAAGCATCAAGTAGTGGCAAACTAAGTAATACGGTGATGAGTGTTCTATTGCTTTTGTCCTTTTTACAGGGAAAAAAGTAGCAAAACAGGAAGACCTGAAAGAAATGGGTGATATTTCCTCAGGGATGAGTAGTTCCATCATGCAGCTATATCTCAAACAGGTCCTTGAGGCTTTCTTTCATACCCAGTCCAGTGTACGCCACTTTGCTCTAAATGTCATTGCACTGACATTAAACCAGGGTCTCATCCATCCTGTTCAGGTATGATGGGCTTTTATGATGGGGATTCTTGTTGCTCAGCTATTCAGAAGTTTTTAGGCTGACTAGATAAATTTCCAGATCCTTGTGGTTTTTTTTTCTTCCAACTCTGTTACAGTAATTTCTTGCTGTAGCAAGGTGCCTTTACAGAAAACAAATTTTGAAATTTGGTTTGTGCTGATAAGCCAGTGAGATTCCAAACACTGGTTTTTATTGGCTTTGGGTCAAGATCTAAAAGTCCAGCCAGAGCCTAAAGAGCACTTACAAATGCATATTGGAGTATAGTACTTTTTTGTTGTAAGTTTAAATTTCAGGCATATGCTCAGCCTTTTTCCTCCCTTGATTTTTCTATACTGAACTTTATGTGAGCTTACCTCTTCTGCTCCCCCCAACCCCTGTGTCCTCCAAAATATCGAAATTCCAGAGTCAATGTCAGAACTATCTTAAGTCATCATCTCCACTATTCTTTACTTATGTAATATTTTTATGGTAATTTTTAATGCCACAACTATTGTGCATGTTAAGTTACAAATGCTGTTTTGTTTTGTTTTTTTTAAAAAAACACTCCACTTCTGTGGTGTAAATGGACTTCTGAGTTTGAGAGGGAAATGGGAATGCTACCTGAAACCTTGAACCTTATAATGCTGCTTTCTCTTGTAATTTGTATCGTTGTTTGCCAAAAAGTAGTGAAGTAGTAAGTTGCAAAGAGTTTCATATTCTACTTCCTGGAGCAGTCAGAATATAACGAGAACACCATTACAACAGAAAGCAGGCAAAAGAGAGAGTGTGAGAGAGGAGGTACACTAATCATTTCATTTGTTTTTCAAGTGTGTGCCGTACTTAATCGCTATGGGCACGGATCCAGAGCCCTCCATGCGAAACAAAGCTGACCAGCAGTTGGTGGAAATAGACAAAAAATACGCTGGGTTCATTCACGTAAGTAATTTGAATTTAAATTTTTGCATAATACTTATTTCATGTTCTCTGATGGTTTAACAGTTAAACGTGCCTCAGCTGCAAAAAAAAAAAATAAAATAAAATAAAAATCCCATATGTGGAATTTCTGTTGTTGGATATAAAAAGGATATAATATATTTGAAGCATCTCATCCAGTCCAGAATACCTATTTGTATTCCACTGAGATTGGAGCTTTGTAGATACCTAGATATCTAGACACCTAGTTCAGTAGAAGGCCAGCAGATGAAATTTGCTATGTAGGCAGCTGGGATTGAAGGTGGTGTGTAGGTGAGGAGATACTGCAGGRAGCAGCAGCAAAGGCTGGTGTGAGGGGGCTGGATGTGCTGCCTAGCTGAGGTTCGGTAGGTGCTGAAACTAGAACAGAAGCCCTGGAGTAAATAAAAACAGCTGGAAAATTTAAGAAATGGGCAAAAAAACTGATTTTCTGTTAGTCCTCTTGCAGTTATACGGACTTAGTATTTTGTTTTACTACAGTTTAGGTCAAGCATACAAATTTGGTAAAATGTCCTGTTACAGGTGTGAACATTTCTGTATTCTTGAAAATAGTTTAAACTGGAATACATGACTGCAGTGGGTAAACAGATTAACTGTATATTTCTAATAAAGTATTTGCAGTGGAGCTGTTTACAAGACCTTATGATTTCTGCCAGAAATAATGTTCTAATCCGTTTGCCAACTCAAATTAATGTTACCTCAGTTCATGTTTGGAAGTTAAACTTCAGATTAACATACACTTAGAAAGAAAAAAGCTAAAAAATGAGTTAGCAGTTTCTGTTGACAGGCTGTGGAATTCTGGGATCTGCATTTTTAAATTTTCCACTGCAAAAATTATATTATTTTGTGTTTCAGCTTTGCTGTTTGGAAACCACAGTTTAAAAATAAATACTTTTCTGTTACAGATGAAAGCAGTGGCTGGTATGAAGATGTCTTACCAGGTACAACAGGCAATTAATACCTGCCCGAAGGATCCTGTAAGAGGTTTTAGACACGATGAATCATCCAGTGCTTTGTGTTCGCACCTGTACTCCATGATCCGAGGGAACCGTCAACACAGACGAGCCTTTCTAATTTCTTTACTCAACCTCTTTGATGATACTGCAGTAAGCATCACACTTCCTTCATTTAAAAAAGAATTAAAATATAGCCTCACAAGCTCAAATTCTCCTTTTAAAATATTTTTTGACATAATTATCAATAACTTTATTTCCGTAATATATTTTATTTTGTTTTATAATGAGGTATTAACCTATATAATAGAACATATTTGTTTACTTTTGCATCATTTCATAATTTTCCTATAGCCAGCTTGAATTTATCAGAGATAATATATATGAAAATATATATAAAATATTCAGCTCTGACCACAGTTTGCTTATGTACATGTTGTTTAGGGTGAGGTAAGAGGAGTTACCTAGGATGAAATTTGTAATAATATTTTTGCTGTAGACTGTTAGAACACGGGATAACTATAAATCTGTAATATATTTGTATGTATATTTGTATGTACACTTCTATAAAATGTTTTGGTTTTTTATCTTGCAGAAAACAGAGGTGAATATGCTCTTGTATATAGCAGACAATCTAGCCTGTTTTCCTTATCAAACACAGGAAGAGCCACTGTTTATAATGCATCATATAGACATTACACTATCCGTCTCTGGTAGCAACCTACTACAGTCGTTTAAAGAGGTAAATGCATTTATATTTTAATATATGTATAATGATGACAGTATAAGCTGTGTATAATTTGGTCAGTTTTTCGGCGAGTACAGTCCCATTACTGTGACAAGTAGCATTATTTTGTAATCAGGAGTGTAAAAAAATCTGTTCTGGCCTGAATATGATAGATACTAGTTTAAAACTTTCCTTAGCTATCCACTAACATTTAAAGAAGAACAAAGAATTTTGAGATATTAACRATAATTCATTGCATGCATTTTGGAAGTAGGTGAACCTAAAATCTTTATGAAATACTGATTTGTTGTAGTTGTGTAATTTTAATAAATTTAGGTTGCTGTTTAATTCCTTTTGCTGTCAAGTTGCTGAAGGCAGTTATATGTCTCTTGCCTGAGAGCCATTTAACAATTTTTTTTTTGGGGGGGGGGGCAAGAAAAGAGAACACAATCTTTTTTCTCTTAAAGTAGCATTGGGGACCCCCAAACATGGCGTAGTATCTGTTTTGGAGGTGTTATGTGACCCCGTAGCCCTGTAAGACAACGGGCCTCTCTTTCTCAAAGATGTTAATGTCTCCTTTTCCTGAACAACTTTAGCAGCAGAAAGTTCAAACTTTTAGGAGGCAAACTTGTTTCTGGAATTTTTGGTCCACCTATAAGTACAGTCGGAGCTGATGCCTGGGAGTACCCTGCTCTGAATTCCCACTGCCCACCAAAGTCAATTTTTGATCTGCTAGGAAGAGGCAGCACGTCCTCCAGACTGGAGGCAGTGTGCTAATACCGCTGTAGCACCCAGCACAGCGAAGACGAGATGAGATCCTGTTTGGGGCATCTTAGGTTCTGTGTCATGAAAAACCATAATACATGCAGCAGTACTGCGAGTGTGAGATTCGGTAGCTCTGCAAGTAGTAGAACTGATTATTAGTAATACTGTGCATGATCGCTTGGGGTTTCTCTGGTCCCCAGTATAATTAATGTCACAGAATTTTAACACAGAGACAAGCTTTGCCTAGTCTGTACCAAAGTAGATATGGAAATATATGTAACACAAAAATTGAATTTGTCTTGATTTATTGTATTCAACCTTCTAATGCATTTTACTGGCACTGTTAACAAAATTCAGCACAGTCTCTTTAAGAGCAGCTTGCCAGTGGAGTACTTGGTGCTTTTGTTGCCCTTGTCCCCACCTTGCAAAAAGTGTGAGCTTTGGATCAAATTGGGGGGTTGGGGGGGGGCATCTTTTAATCTTTGAATATCAGGTTATGGATTAATGACATTGTTCAGGGAATTCTTGTTGATTGATGTCAGTGAAGATTTTTGGAAAGTTTTTTGAGAAAGGTACATGATACTACTTATCCTAATTTTGGAATGTTTGTTTACTTCTCTGTCTCGCAGTCTATGGTGAAAGACAAAAAAAAGGAAAGAAAACCTTCATCAGATGAGGAGACCGAGAGTGACAGTAACAGCGGTAGTGAGAGCGAGAGTGAGGAGGAAGCTTCCAAGCCTCGGAGGTTGCGGAAACGAGTAGACTCTGATTCAGACTCTGATGAAGAAAATGATATAAATGCTGTGATGAAATGTTTACCAGAAAATTCAGCTCCTTTAATTGAATTTGCAAATGTCTCCCAAGGCATATTATTACTTCTGATGCTGAAACAGCATTTAAAGAACCTCTGTGGATTCTCTGATAGGTAAGGATAATTCGCTAACAGAAAGGCTACCAGCTTGTAATCTAGTGAGTTGTTTCCAAGGACCAAGTATGGAAGAATGTTTAAAAGTTGATTGTAACAAATTGCTTAAACAATGTTTGTTTAAGAGAAAAAAACAAATGTAGCAAGTTAAAGGTAATGAAATAGAAATTCTGATTTAGGAAAAGCAATGATTTCATTTCTTATCAGGATGCCTACTGCATACTGAATGATAAAAATATAACTACTTTTCTTGAAGATTTTAAAAGTTTTTTCTAAAAAATTGCTTTGGGTTTTTCTTAAAAGCTCTTCCCTTTGTTTTTTTTAAACAGTAAAATTCAGAAATATTCTCCATCTGAATCTGCAAAAGTTTATGATAAAGCGATAAACAGGAAGACAGGAGTGCATTTCCATCCAAAACAAACTCTGGATTTTCTGCGGAGTGATATGGCTAATTCCAAGATCACTGAAGAAGTGAAGAGGAGTATAGTAAAACAATACCTAGATGTAAGTAAAATAGCGCTGCAGATCTAAAACTTTTTTAACACGGTATAAACTTGGAAGTAGATGGTGATGAGTTAGATGAACACTTCAAAATGTTGAATTCCCAGTAACCTTTTGTGATATTTTTATGACTCACAACTCCCTTTCAGAATGTGTAGCAAGATTATCATTGAAAGTCTTAAAATAAATTTAAACACAATAAGATTAATTTCAACTAAAGGATTTTCATCTTTATGAAGTATTTTCTAATTTCTGGTGTTGCTCATTTATACCATTCCTATAGATCTTGTCCACTTTATCCCTGAGTGCTTCCGTTACAGGAACAGAGACTAGATCTAGTAGATGTGGTGTATTCACCTTTTCTTTTGGCAATTCTTTAAAATATTAACTAGAGAAAACTTTTTAAACTATGGGAACACAGGAAGAAAACTTTTAGATAACTAGCAGAATATGGGAAGAAAATAAAAAGGTTGTAAAACAAACAAAAAACACAGGCCATCCAGCTTTGAAGTTTCTGCCATTTGTTTTATCCTGTTTCCTTATGTTTCCATTTAGTTGTTTTGTTTGTTTGTTTKTTTTAATATAGTGTGACATAAATGTCTATTTTTAAAGTTACAATCTGGATGAATCTGTTTTTTTTGTTTGTTTTTTGTTTTTTTAATAGTTCAAGCTCCTTATGGAACATTTGGATCCTGATGAAGAGGAAGAAGATGGAGAAGTGTCAGCTAGCACAAATGCTCGAAACAAAGCAATTACCTCGCTGCTTGGAGGAGGCAGCCCTAAAAACAATGCAGCTGAGACAGAGGACGATGAAAGTGATGGGGAGGATAGAGGAGGAGGCACTTCAGGGGTGAGGCGGAGGAGGAGTCAACGTATTTCGCAGCGTATTACGTAAAATGATTTTTATGTGCTTATAAATGTCAGTCTATTATATTAAATGTACACCAAGTAATGTAATCCACATGAAAGAAAGCATTTTGTAGATAGAGATTCTCTACTTAACCGTTTATACAACTTTTGTAGAAAGTTTAACAGAAAAGACAATAAAAAAAACAACCTAGAAAATGAGATTTATCCAGTATAAAAAGTTATTAATTTTCCTTTGGAATGTACTGTGTGTTATCCTTTTTATTGTTGCCAAGTTTTTATGTAGCTTTATGATTCATGTGTATATATAATTTTATATATCAATAAGAGATAAAGACACGGGTACAAATTAAGAGTATGTGGTTTTACAAGGATATGTTAACCCCTTGGCGCTGGCGGTCGCGGTGCGTCTCATTGCCGGCAATGGAATGTGTGCCGGGAAATCCCAACTCCCGGCGTCAAGGGATTAAAAGCAATAAAAGCAATAATTTCACTAAAGTTCTTTTGTGTAACACTTGGTCTTTTTTCCCCCCAATGTTTTAGTCATTGAGAAGGTCAAAACGAAATTCAGACTCTACGGAGTTGGCAGCACAGATGAATGAAAGTGTTGATGTCATGGATGTCATCGCTATTTGCTGTCCAAAGTACAAAGACCGACCACAAATTGCAAGAGTAGTACAGAAAACCAGCAATGGCTTCAGTGTTCAGTGGATGGCAGGCTCCTACAGTGGCTCCTGGACTGAGGCTAAGCGCCGTGATGGCCGCAAACTGGTGCCTTGGGTAGACACTATTAAAGAGTCAGACATTATTTACAAAAAAATTGCTCTAACGAGTGCTAATAAGCTGACTAATAAAGTGGTTCAGACTTTACGATCGCTGTATGCCGCCAAGGATGGAACTTCCAGCTAATGAATTTGTACATGCAGCCAAATTTACAGGAATTGAAATAACAGAAAAACTTGAAATATCAACTTTCTGGCAAAAAAATCAGTTAAATGAAGAGTAAGAATGGAACCTGGGACGCAGGAAAAAAAGAAGGAAATGTTTGGTAAACATTTTTGTGGGAGCTTCCTTCGCTGTTGTGCAGCAGAAACTTCTCAGTTCATTTTTACTCCCACTGTATTATAGTTTAACAAAAAATTGTTTATATCTTGAAAAAAAACTTTCTGTTTAAAAAAAAAATAAACAAGTGAATGTTGGAAATTAGTCTGTTAATGTTCTTAATAAAGTGTTCTTGGAGTTTAACCTAGCAGCGGATGGCTTTCTTTAGCTTAGCCCAGTTTCCAGGGAAGCATTGTTTTTCCAGGCTGTAAAATGGCAGAATCTCCTGGATATATAATTTATTCTGTTGAGAAAAAAAAAAAAGAAAAAAAAAAAAAGAGCATGCAGTATCTATGACCTATCTGCAGGAGGAGTTTTTGTAAATGTAGATTTTGATGTATTAGGTCACCCTGAAATAATACAAGAAAAGGGATCCCCAGCAAATCTGGTGGAACGAATACTGCAATAAATTTTTTTACTTCTCTTTGTTACTTGTCTGTTTCCATTTGAATTTCTTATTGTAAAGATCTGTTTAAATCCATTTATATTATTTTGCAGTCTTTTATGTAAAATTTACTATATCAGTGGTTTTCAAAACAAGACATAAAATATTGTTTATACAGTTTGTATAGGCTGACTTCTGAATAATTGGTATCTTTTTATTTTTATCCCTTAAAGGGTGTAAACACAAGTTAACTCCAGGGTTTTATTGTATCCTGCAATATTTAGTATTAACTATATGATTTAGCACTGTGCCAAACACATTTTCAAGAGTACATTTTGATATAAAAGAAACTATAGTTTATTCCTTGTATGCTTCAATTTCTTTCTAATGCTGTCCAAATGGTAATTTATGATAGTTTAAATTTTGGGAAAGCTGAATGACTATTCTGCTTGGGCTAACCAGCCATGTATGCATTTCTCTGGGTTAATATATAGAGGTTTGTGTCAAAAGGAAATAGCTACCAGTATCTGAGGAGTGAATGGGTATGAATCTGGGTAATTAATGCTACATTCCTTCACAAATGAATTTTTTAAAAAATGTTTGTATATTAGACTATTTTTTTTACTAATTGAGAGATGTTTTCACATTTTATACATTGAAAAAATGCTATTGAAAGCTTTTGGAAGCATTCGCTTCAACTGTGTTGCCACAAGCCTTTCATAAGCAGTTCTTTCTAGGTAGTAACAAAAGAAGCAGAACAGAAAAAATCTAAAACAGCTAAACTTTTTAGGGGAGTATTAAACCCTGCTGTGTTTTCAAATGTATTTATCTAAAACAGGTGTTCCTCAATAAGCAAATCTTTCTTTCTATTATGTTTATTTTCTTTTACAATTTTAATTTATGGTAGGATGCTGTTTTTATGAAACTAGCTTGCAGAATTCTAATACRTTATTTGATTTGTGAGGAATAGTAACAGTATTCCAAAATATTCTCATGTACAGAAAAAATATTAAACTGAAATGATTAATAACTCCTCAGAATCTAGTTAGTAATTGTTCCTATGTGAAATGCCTTTTTGCTGTTTCACCACTGGAATTTTGCTGAACAGAAATATTTTCTCACCTTTTTTCTTCACTGGTGATGTTGCTTTCTTCATTGTACAAAAGGCCACATCTGGGACTAAAACAGATACTGTTAAAGCAGGAATAAGCCGAAAAAACGGAAGTCATCCCTGCACCTCTGGATGCAGGACACTTTGTAGCAAACAATGAAATATTGTCTATCTCAGGACCAAGAGCAGCTTTTATAGTGGGAATTTCATACTTTGAGAATAGAGGGGGATTATGCCATGTCACATGTTAGTAGTACAAAACATTGAAAATATTTCACAAGTGAAAACTCCCAAGTGATAAAAACAAGAATTCCATATGGAGATGCAGTTTCAAATGAAGTTGTTTTATTAGTCTGGCCATTTCTGATGCTATTTATATTAAAGCATCATATTTTTAATAGGTAATACAAACATTTCCTTGTTCATAAACAAAAGTGTTTCATGGTCATGTGGCTTTTGCAATAGCAGAGAGTTTTATTTCAGTTTGTTTGGTATTTATTAGAATAAAATATCAGAAAGAAATTATAATTAAACAACAAAAACCTGAAGTCTAAAGTTGTCTTAGTTGAGAGGGTTTGGACTATTACTATATTGTGTGTTATGCCAAAGCGCTGTTGGCTGTAATATAATATAGACTTAAAACTGATTATAGATTATTGAATAAGATTCTCACTAGTTAGAGTTGAATTTTCCCCTTCTGTACTATTCCTAATTCATGGTAATACTTAGTTTTGTTTTGCTTTTCACAGATGCTTTGCCTATCACATTTAAATTACTCGCTGTGAAAGAAAAAGGTAGCAGAGTTCATTTGTGGAAAACAGCTTCCTATCAGCTCTGTAGACCAAAGGTTTATGATTCTCGGCTGTATGAAACGTAATGCCTGAGGCTGCGACTGCAGTCGGTGCTTACTCTGAGAAGCACCTGAGGGTTTACAGACATAAACCACATTATCGACAACAGCATATACCAAGATAAGTTTGTTTTTACATAAAAAAGGAAAAAAACATGCTGCAGTGCAGTGACTGATACAGTAACAGAATTTTACTCCTTTGGTTTGACATAGCTTTGTAGTATTTTTTCATTGTATGGCTATAGATTTTTACATACATAACTATAATGACTATTGAATTTTTTTTAATTCTTGCTATTTTCTCCCTTTGAATACACGTTCTGTACATGAAAACTTGTTGAGGTAACTTACATAGCAAAGGGATATTGTCAAGCTTTTAAAATTAACACTAGCCATATTGTACTTTTTAAGAAAACACAGATACTTCCACAATCTAAATAAATGAGAATGAGATGATTATTTTTAATCTTCCACCTCAGTACTGTAAAATTGCAGAATAATTTTTGAGTATTTTCATGATCTGCAGCTATGAAAGATCACAATAGTTTTCTGACAAAACTTTAATTACAAATAAGTATTTTTTTAAATGATTCAGTAATGCCCTTTTGTATTTTTTTGAGGTTCCCTATTGCTTATATTAACTAATCTAACATGTATAAAGTTAGATGTGGGCAATATTCAGCATAAGTATTTTAGTGAGGTGTGGCCATTAAAAAGCTATTTAAAATTTTAAAGTTTAAGTCAAACTTTAGCATTTATTTGATGTTGTGATGTCACAAGTGAGAATATTGTTAATGTAGAATAATTGGGTTGTGCTAAACATATTAACTATCACATAAAATACACTGTAGCACTGAAATAGTTCTTAAAAGTATTTGTGGCTCACGATGGCAAAAAGTTTATAGTTGAGGCTGACTCATCTGGTGCCAGTTAAACAGCAGGATCTTCTGCCTAAAGGCAGATATTAATGTTCCATATTAATGAACGGATCAATTCAATTGATCCTTCCCGTAAAGCCAGCRCTTATGTTTTAGCTCTGAGCCCCAGACATGTATTCTTGGGGCTGACTCCAAACAAATACCAAACGCTTCTGTTTGTGGGCCCAACACTCCTGAATCTCATAGACTAGAAACAGTGAGAGCTCAAGGCACAAGTGTTATATTCTAGTTTGCTTCCACTCACTGAAGAGCCACGCTGTAATCATACAAACATTTCCATATCCCTCAGAGAAATTGTCATCTTATCGTTAAAGTACTGAGTTGTAATGGGTGAGTTTTTAATGTGAGTTTTTAGTTTTCATGGTTCCTTGATTAAATATTAAAGTGTTACTGTTACATACGAATAAATTCATAGTATTTTCATATTTCATTTATTTAAAATAAATGTTTCAAGAGTTCAGTTTGGACCCTTCCAAAACAGAACGTGCATGTTTTTATCCTAGAATGCACAAACACTCTTTTGTGTGGCTCCATTTCTCGTGGTGCTCGTAATGCTCATGTGGGCCTGGGACTCCTGGAAGCCAGCTGAGGAACTTCTTCCGGGGTTACTCTGAAAGAACTCTTGCCAGGCTGTGTTCAACCCATCAGACTTTTATATACAATATTACTAGTTTCTACTTGATTTAGATATGCTCACCTATATTTGCACTTCCCTTTATAGGAAACCCTTCCTTTCCAACAGCACCTGTCAAAGCACCTATGCAATCTGAAGGAATAGTTTTCATCAGTATCCATGTAATTGCATACACTGTTTGCAGATCTGGAGTTGTGAAGTGTCTCATCCAGCCATCCTTCTCAAAGCCCATAGATTACATTAGTTTTGAAAATGAAAGGAAATACAGATAGGTATTTAGTGTCACCAAGAGCATCTGAACTCCTTAGCCTGTTTTTTGGGGGAGAGGGAGTGGAGGAGGTTGGGGGAATTTTATTCTGATGGGGAACATCATTGCTTTAGGCAACCAACTGCCATTATAGTGACAGTATGTGTGGCATATGTTTTAGTAATCTATCAGGCAAGGCAGTCTGGAACACTGGAGCTGTAGAAGTACGTTACCAGTTAATTGATTGTCCCAGTTACAGTTTATGACACAAAGTGGCAAGTATTTCTAAGAATTTTTTGGTGACTATTGAAAGAAACATTTTGATTTTGAAAGAGCTTTTCTCCATAACTGTACTTAGCAAAGCTCTGTTGAAAGGCTCATATTTTTGTTCTGAAAACAAGTCTCCTGGTTTTAGCTTCTGTCTTGTTCCCAAAAGGCTGTAACAGTGATTTTAGTTGATTTTTTTTTTTTTTTTCCTCCAGTGGACTGACTGTCAAACAAGGTTACTACTTATGTATTTGTAATGTAGCCTCTGTCTTTTTGAAGTTGTTGTTCTGAGCAGTAAACACGCACACAAATATCCAACTCTTCTTTTTTTCTTCAGTCGGCTCATTTGCACTGCACTTTCTTCTTCCCCTTCCCACAAAGTAGTTTCTGAGTTTGTTTTATCTGCTCCTCATTTGAAAAACTCCGTCCATTATAGCAGCCTACAAAATTTAACCCAGTATGTTGGAAACATCCCAAATCTGTTACTTCAGTTGATTTGTTTTTGAGAAACCATATAAGAGATCATCTGTTTCTTTCTAATACTGCCTTCACAAGCACAAACTTGGGATTTATGCTTTCCTGGGACAACAGTCTTGTTTCTGTCTTTTATTTTATTTGTGCAGTTTTCCTTTTAGGGTTTATGCTTCTATGTAAATAATATGGAACCTGAACTGCACTTAAATTCCTATATGTCAGAAATACATGTGATGAGAAACTCAGTGGATTCCTGCTTAGCCTAATTGTGCTCTGCAAGCATAGGCAAATGAAGTACAAAGATTCCTTGAGAAAATCTATTCAGTTTTGATTTGTAAGAAAACAGCTTTGATTCTTAGAGTTCTGTGTAGTGATGGATTTTCAAATTCAGCCTTGAACATAGCCTGTGTGATGCATTCTTGCAGTTCTGAACAGTTCTGCATTGTATCTCAGTACAAATCTGCAGTTCGGACTCAGGTAATACCAAGTTCTCTATGATCTGATCACTGCTCATCATTATTTTTATTTGCTACCCAAAAGGACTGGTTAGGAAAAAAAGAATAATGCACGTAGTGGGRTTTTCTAAAATACATATATATAAGTAACAGCTGTTACACATTTTATTAAATTCTAAGTTTTGACCAGCTCAAAAGCAAGTTGGAAAACTCAATTTTTTTATTTTTATTTTTTTTACCAAGAATTAATTTAGAATTGAAAGTTTTTTCAAAATCACCATTTGTGGTATTTTGGTTAAACTTGTGCCCAGCTGTCAAACAGGTTTCTGGAAAGGTAGAAGTTTGTTCCTTAAATAATTTGTTCCTCCAAAACGTCTGTCTGCTATGTTCTCAAAGTATCAATTGTATTTTAAAACCAAACAACCACAAGAAGGGGGAAGATTATTTTCTGAGTAACTGGAAAGCCACTTTCTTTCGAAGGTATTGCTCTACTTGGTGAGGATTCCTTTTCTTCCCTTCATATCGAAATCCGCATGAACTGACTGGGACAGAAGTTGTCACCAAGTCTGTGTTCAGCCTTCTGTCAGTCATCCATACCAAATCTCAGTTTGTTTCCAGATCAGCCAAAGTTTGGGCACATAGAGTCTTCCACACACCTGTTTTCTCTTTGGACAATGTTAGTTATTACTGGATGCTCCATGGTTGCTGGAGTTGTTCCTATCTTCAATTTGAAATGGTGGCTGAGAAATCCATTCAAAATGCTGCTACTTTAAATGTCAAATATTTTTAGAAGGATGCACATAGTTGATCACAAGGCACATATGTCTCTCAAAAGATCCTTTTTAACCTTAAGTGTTTTCTGAACATACCTTCCTTTTTATTTGCTGTGTCTTTATACATTAGAAGAATGTGGGGTTTTGTTGTTTAAGTTCAATAACATTCCTTTTGAGGACCTGAGCTGATGCCTTCTCTCTTCTGCCTTACACAACGCTGCGCAGTATGAGTTCAAAAGCAAGTTCCAGAGATGCGTTGTTTAGGTAGTAGCCGTTAATAAAGATTTATGCCTTTTTCTTACAGAATTTTTCAAACTGTAGTGCAGACTTCAGTTTATGTACATGTTCCAATGCAAATACAATTCCTCGATTGTTTTGAAAGCTGTGTAAGATTCTTTTAAAAAGTAGTTTGTCCCATACCTAAACATGCTGCTGTCCATCTTCAGAAGACATGAGCATGATTTTGAGGAGCTAGGAAGCACAAAATGTACTTACCTTTCCTTGTATATTCCCCATAAATTACATCTACTTCTCTTTCTTTGCTGAGGCATTATTTTTGGAAATAAAACATATATGCAAGCCCCATATACCTTAGGCTGTCTTTTCAAATAACTTGACATCTCTTCAGTAGTTTCTCAGTTAAATGTCTCAGCCAGAGCTCTGATGAAGACACAGACTTCTTCTGAAATGTAAAATATGAAGGTGTACATCTGAAGACAATTGATGACAGGTAAGTACCATTTTCTTTTTTACTTTTGCTTGTAGCTCCCTTAATTATTAAGATTTTATGTTAAAGAATAAGGATTGTCAAAGTAGCTTTTTATTTGTGTTACTCTGTCTCTTATTTCCTGGGGGAGGTGTGGGGTGTGTGTGTAGTTTTTGGGTTTTGTTTTGTTTTTTTTTTTAACTTTCTGGAAATTAGTGACTGGAGCTACCAAAGACTAAAATGTATTTTAAGATGTAGAATGGGTGGAAATAAAGTACAAAATATTAAAATATATTATTTCAAACTTAAATTTAGACATCGTTTTTATAAGTCTGTGTATATGATATAATCCAATAAAATGATCTGATGTTCAGAGCTGTGAAGCTTCAGTAGCTCTGAGTCAGATGGATATAGCCTACTATTAGGTTGATAAAAGAAATACAGGTTTCTAAGTTATGTTTCCTTGGATGGGACTCCAAAAATGTTACTGTGCTTTAGGAAATGAAAATTGCTTGTGCCACTTCAGTATTTCTAAAAATTTATCCCACTAGAATCTTGACTGTTTTCTTTTTAAATTATTTTTATTCCATTTCTCATTTTTCTGTTAGGTTCCTCTAACTATGTATGGAAAATTAGGAGATTATATATAATTTATTTCCTCCTCTGTATTTCAGTRTGTATTTTCTTAACTACTTGATACTTTCCCCTTTCTCCAGCTGATCTGTTTCATAACTTACACTATTTGGCTTATGTTCAGAAGCTTTTAGTTAATAAGCAGACAGAAATCCGAAGTTCTCCCATGAAAACAGAACTGTATGCTAATATTAATTGCTCCTCTTCCTTCCTCTGCATCCTCTCTCCAGCAGATACTTGGGAAAATGAAGAGATGATCTCTTACAATGGATGCCGCTTACAAACAGTACAGTAAAACTGAATCTGGATTTAGTCCTTCAAGTCTAAGGCTCAGCCAACTGCAAGCTGCCATGGGGCTATCTGCTCTTTTCACAAATGGACAATGTCTCACATGGGATATTTGGTCTGAGGATTTTGCTGTTGGTAACTTTGCCAGGAGTAAATGTGCTGCTCTGCTTTCATCTCATAGCCAGAGCCATGTACCAACTCTACTAAGCCTTTTAGAGATCTTCTAAAACTTACTGCTAGTTCTCCTGCGATGTGTCAGAAAAGGATGCGGTGTTTCTCTTCATCTAAGCACCCTGTTATGTTCCTAGCAGGTTTGGACCTCCCCTTGCTCCTACAATAGCAGAGGGAAACCCAATTACATCAACATTTCAGAAAAAAAGGCATTACTTCAACCTATTCACAAGACCTAATTTACTGATAAAGAATTTTAATACAGAGAATGTCATTTGGGCATTGTTTGCTCCTAAGGCAATATAGTAGAATATAGTATCTATTTTTCTGAAGAGAACTTTTTTTGACCTGCACCAGGTGAAATCTTCACTCAATGTTGTCTCCCAATTGGTATGGTTTTAGAGGAAAATGATCAATAGAATATCAAAATACTGGTAAAGTATACAACCTGTTCATATGTGCTAAAACTGCCTTTCTTGGCTTCAAAAGGAGCAATAGGATACCTTGGGCTTGCATCAGTCTGCTGTGTCCCTGTTGACTTGGAATCTGTTCTCATGCTAGACAGATGTTATCTATCTATCTCACTCATCAGGAACACCAGTGTAGCCCCCTACCCTGAGTTGAGGATTTTTAAGGCAATTCTAAACTGCTTTTTTTGTCAGCAGAATGTTGCATAAGGTGGTTGTATCTTGCTTCTCTAAGTAAAAGTAGCCCTCCTCTTCACACAAACTTCAGCACGCATTTAATTGCTGCTGATGCAGTTCCTGAGACATTCAGCATTCCTAACTGAACATCTGGATGCTAGGAATACCAATATCTTATAGTGCAAATACCAGTTTCCCTATACCAGGAGCTAAAATCAGGCAGTATGTATGTGAAATGTTTTAAAACAAGGACCCTCTTCTGTCAAGAACTTGGACAATGGAAGGAAGATGTTTCAAGACTAACTTTACAGAAACCTGCTCTCATCTTTGTGGAGAATAGCCAAGATTATGATTTACATCCCTCTTCCTGGGGATAACAAGTGCACTTATAATCAAGATGTTTTTCTTCTCTCAAAGTTGCTCAACCACCTGTGGAAGCTCACGGCTGTGTAGAATGATTCATCTGCATTTTGGAGAAAAGAGCTTCTGTTCACAGCATCATAACACTGGATTGTTTTGCATCCAATCAAATAGAAATGACAAGCCACTACTATGAGAAGAACAAAACAAAAACAAAGCTTCTCTCATTCTGTCTTTTATAACAAATATATGATCCAAAGCACAAGGGATAAATTCACACACCATCCTAGGAGCATCTTTTTTCTTCAAATCTATCTCAGTCAAGAAAGCTCCTTTTGCTGTCCTTGCTGAGGAGAGTAACATTCTGATGGGGCAGGAGTAAAATACTAAGGGCAGGTTTCTCCCTCTACTGATGATACCTGGTCCTTGGTCCTAGTATCCTGGCAGTTTACCATTAAGGGCACAACTCCAAGAAGTTGAAAAGCCATCAGAGTCTTTTATTTAGAGCTTTCTCAGCTATGAGGGGTAAGAGAGAGACTATCAACCGATACCTGGTTGTCTGGAGACTTGCTGAGAAAGAAATTGCTATCATCTCATGGGCATTAAATACTGTTTTGTTTTTAATCTTCAGGATAACTTAAGGGGAGGAGACTAATGTCCTGGTATTCCTTAGGGAATCAAGCAGCTGATTTGAGAAGCTAGTGGATGTTTCCAATAGTAAGATCACTTTGAAGAAAGTAAAAATGAAAACCAACAAAAACAATAAGCCAAAGCCCAAGTTGTACGAAACCATCTCACCTCAGAGTCTACCTGGTGAGTAGAAGTCTGGTCAGACACTTCTTTACATGCTGGGGCACCATTTATTGTACCCTGAACGAAAGACGACTTTTTGTTCAAGGGTGGTTTTTGTTTCAAACCATGGTCAGTTTTACAGGAACTTTCCATTTGTAGCCCTTCATTCTAACAAAGTGATCCTGAAACAGCTGGAATCACCAGCTGTTGAATTGCTGAAAATTACATTGAGCTGATGAAAGGAAAAATGGTTGTTTATTTTCTTGAGGCAACAGTACTTTGCATTACTTGGAAAGGACAGCTTTGCTTCCCTTCCCTCTGAAAACATTAGAAAAAAAWATATATATATGATGAGCAACATACAATGGCAAGGCAATACGATTTCTAAAGTATCAATTTCACGATTATTTAACAACAAATTTAAAAACAGGGCTCACCTGGGTGTTTTGAGGATTTCTCTTGGATGAAGAGGGATGTGACCTTTTTGGAGGGATTGCAGTGTTCCTATTTCTCTGCTTATAAACCATAGATGTTTGTTAGCATAACAACAGATTAATTTGGGTTTCTTTCTTCCATCTACTATTTTTGCAGGGCTCAGAAACTATGTGAAAGAGAGCATGYGTCAAGCTGTCCCACTCCTAATTGGCTTCACTGATGGTTATGTAAAGTCTGTTAGGCATGGGGTATTTATTAAATATGGTATTTCTGTGCAAACATTTCCAAATACAAGCCCAGTTATTGCTGATCAGAGTAATGATATTTAATGTTTAATGTGGGTGAGGGGGAAATGTTTCTTTTCTGCTTCCTAGGAGTACTAGCAAGTGAGGAAACCACTGTAACAAGGAAACTTACTTACTTTTTACATTCTGGTTCTCTGCCTGCTCTTTCTGCATTGAAGGAGCCTTTCTATATTTAATGCACAACAGAGACATACCTGTAAACAAAAGCCAGAAATGGGTAACTCCTAAGCTTTATTATAAGTAAGTGCATGTAATGCACCTGTTTTTAGGCAAAAGACTAGGTGGGGGAGGTGGGAAAGAACATCATATGAACAAATACGGCATATGGATTACTGGAATTGCTTGTTATTTGTTCTTTTTTCCTCTGATATATTGCATTTAATTTTATTTTGTTTTTACCAACTTCCTTGTTGTTTTCCCCAAGTTCCAGCTTCTGGAGTCTGGTGTTTGTTGAGAATCTTAAGCCTTCATTTGAAGGTGAGCATTAATTTTTCTTTGAGCTCTGCAAGAGAGACTTAAAAAGCTTTGAATCTGAAAAGCTCAAAAATAATAAGGCAACTAAAATGTAAAACACAACTAAAAAGATTATCTACTTGGGGGGATGGGGAATGGAAAGGTGACGATCTCCTTATGCGTGTCGTTCTTGGTATTGATAATGTAATAATAGCCTCTGAGAGGTAGAGAGGGAAGAGGGGCTGCCCTGCAGCAGGTGGGATTTGTAGATACATTTACAGTTGCATTTCAAACAGAAACCTTCACACAGCAGAGAAAAAAAAATTTTCAATTTGTTTCTAAAAGAATGCCATGAGTTTAGGAGTTGGACTCAAGGTTTTTGACTTACTTTCTATATTTTTTTGAGTTGCCTTTACAGAGTGTCAGCATAGAGGGAAAGAGACTATCATCATCTGCTCTACTCAAAGAAAGCCTACTGAAAAGTTTCATCTCTGGTCTTAAAAAGAGGCATTGAAGAGTAAGAGAAAGTGCAATAGAACTTTTCTTGAGTCTGTGGGAGCAGCAGGGTGAGGCGGTAGCTTCTGATGACCCTATTCCTACATGCGTAGGAGCACTTTTTCATACTGCTGTTATTCTATAGGTGGAGCTTTGCTCAGGCACTTGYTTCCATGTCTCCTGCAGAGTGGACGTTTTGAATGCGATGTGATGGTTGGGAGGTCTTTCAACTGCTTTTCTGCCCTTGGTTTAATGATTTGGGATGCTGTGGATAAGAGGTTACAGGAAGGAGTTTGTTCTCCCCTGTTAAAATGAAATGAATTACTCATACACTTTTTTTTTCCTTTAGCACCTGGAGATATTTGGCTTGAAGAAAGCACGTAAGCCACCTTATTCCTTCAACCCTTACTTACTTACTTTTTCCAATACTTCCTTTCATTTATACCTGACTGCTGCACCATTCCAGGCACTAAAGTATGTATTGATGAATAAGATATGTGAAGAGAGACTACAAAGGTCCTTCAAACATCAACATCCTCTTTATAAACAGAATCCTTATGCCTTGTTTCTCCATTTTCCCCCTAAACTTATCTGAACATTTTCATCTTCAGATAGCTACTGGCAAGGCCTGTGGGTTCTTTACAAACAACTTTAGGCATTGCGAAGCATTTTTTAGGACAGCAGGTACATTGTCTTGGTAACTTATAAAAGTCATCTGCTATGGAACTACCACATTTGTTATCCCCACTCTTATGTGGAGAGTGATATATATATTTCTTTTGTTTGTGCAGCAAATACATGCATTAACATTTAATGACTGTAATACTGTATTCAGCATAAGAAGCAAAGGCTGGGTCTGATATGGTTTCCCTTTCTACCACCATTGCTTGTGTAGTACATGAGCCTTTTAGGAGACAGTTTATGAGGAACTGTCTTGTCCCTGACTTTTCTCTCTTTCTTTTCACAGCTGGCTCTGATCATAAGGGGACTTTCATACTTTGCTTAACTAGAATTTTCCAGTTTTTCTCCACCAAGAACAGAAGGTACTTACTGATGATTTCTTTGCTGGCATCCTGGAGAAAGGCAGTTTGAGACTGTGAGTAGAAGTCACATTTTCATGCTTTGGGCTGGCTCTTTGAAAGTACTTGCCCTTTTCATTTAGAGATGCTCACTCCTAGTACTGGCTCAGTCTTGCTCTCTGGCCACTCCTGTGGGACAAGCTCATGCAGCTCTGAGAGGACTGCCAAAACTACACAGCCATTTTCAACCTCTGAGTATACAGAAATGGGACATTCTATCCTGCTATGTCTGCAATTCTATTAAAGGCTTTCTCTGAAACATATTTCTGGGTGTTTGCCAAGATGCAGCTTCACTCTAAAAAGGGCAAAAATTATTCTTGTGATTATTACAGTATTGAGTGACAGCAATTAACCATGTGAACTTAACACACTTCCATCAAAAACTCAAATTTCTTCACTATAAGAATAAAAACAGCTGCTGTTGGTAAAGAGTCACCTGAATCTGTTTGGGCTACTACAAATAGTTTGTGGCCACTGACCATACAGGAGATTTTTCTACAACCTTCTGGGGGGCTGCTAGAAGAGCTCTGTCAAGACAGCTTTATATAGTATGGATGAATAGCAATTTTTTCTTTACCTCAATAAGTTCTTAGTCCTTAGTGTCTTATACTGGTATCTGATTTTCCTGACAAAAGTCTGTATTTACTTTGTTGCTGCTTGACTGTTTATACTTCTTCCAACCCTCAAACTGTCAAAAACTTCTCTGAACTATTGTACAAATAAGTTGGGTTTAAAATATTAGAGTAGTGGCACATATACAGTAACAGTGGAACACAGCAATAACAATGCTGTGTGTATGTAATCATTTTACAGCAGAAATTAATAAAGTCACTTTTATTAAATCAGTTTATCAATCACAACTGTTCAGTTACAAAATTCACTCCAATAAAGATGTTACACATTAAATAGGTAAAACAGCTGTGTAGTGCTCTTAAAATAGAACAAAACTACGCATTTGAGAGAGGCAAAGTAGCTGATGCAGAAGTTCTTGTTTACAACCATGTGTCTGCATTTACCATCTATACTTAGTTCTTATTGAGCTGAAGACATACTAAAAAAACCCTACATGTTAAAGAACTGAACTTTATCCAGGCAAGTCTGAAAGGAGAGAGACATTCTGTGCTGCTTAAGACGAAAACCAGTAAAAGTTCAATCCATTTTAAACAGGGCAAYGATTATTAAAAATAACAAAACTAAACACTGGTAATTGCTTTGAAAACGCACAGTGGTACAGAAATTTTGTTCATTTGTCTTCCACATCTGCTACCATAGCCTCAATTGCATTCCAGTCCAGTTTGCTCAGGATACTTCCTGTGCTTTCAGAAACACCATCAGTATCGTTAACGCCGAGAGGAGAGAAACTAACAGTTTGAAGTGCAGAAACCTATTGGAGGAAGAGAAGATGAGCTGAATCATAGTGCTTGTAAGATCCCTATACGGCCAGGAGAAATGTTCATGCTCATTTCAAACATGTCCTAATGAAAATATATATCTATCTGCTCATTTTGCAACAAATGAAAGTTACATTCCTCTTTACGCRCTCCCACCAGTGTCTGTTGCCTGGACAGACAACCTGACTATACAGTTGTTATAAAGAACATTCATTTGCAAGGCCCACAAGAAATACTTTGCTTGTAAGGACACAATGCAGGCATAAGCTGTGTAATMAGGATGTGAATCCTGAATCACTGTAATTTCCCTCTGCATCTATCCCACCCACCCTGTTTGGACAGAGAATCATTTTTTAAACACAGCACAAATAATTAACACAGGATCAGTGTTACATGATGGGTATCAGATCATTCCTTGAATAATTAAGACATCTTACCTGAAACAAGGAGTCGTGAGTATCATGAAGTATTCTTTGGATATCATCAGGCACACTCCAAGGACTTACTACATCTCTCTCAGTTTCATGATCAAGATCTTCAGTCTGCACTGCAGTGGCAACAGGTCGAAGCTTTTGTTTAGGTGTTCTGCTGGCTCTGTACTCAGCAACTGAGGAGAAAACAAGTCAATCATAACACTGTAACATTTCTAGCTGCTTTGTTCTAAATGTCTGGAACCTTCCCCAAGAACAGAAGAGCTAGGTTCTAAGGACTGAAGCTGTGTGTAAATTACTGACGTCAGCATGCCCTGTTATTTTGAATTGATGTGGAGTATGGCTGGGGAATGCTGCAGGTCCCTTCCAGCCTCTGAATTGTCTTCCCAGGGCAGGATATAAAGTGAAAAAGGACTGTGCAAGGTGCCAACAGCATCCAGCTCCTGTAGCGCAGGCACATCCAAAAGGGACTTTTTGCTACATCAGGAGTAATTTGATAGAGGAATAAAACTACATCAATCCTGGATTCCAAAAACCACATGGCTCTTAGAAGGCTTGGAACTTCAGTGAAACCCTTAGCAACCAGGCATTACTCTGGAGAAACATATAAAAGACAGTGATGTGAGATCAGAGACAGATCAACCTATATTTTTTAAAATGAGTTTAAAAAAGAATGTGTGGAAAGGAGGAGGAGAAGGGTTGTCCACATGTGTASAGGTAAGTAAGTGATTCAGGAAAAATATGTATGGGTTAACCACTGCTTCTCTCCCTTTCCTGTGTTGCCAACTCAAAATCATTTAGCTAGCCAAACAGGATCTCCATTATGCTACTAGCATAATTCCACTGTAAGGGAGAATGGAATCAATCTATACTATTTCCTAAATTTCAGACTGATTCTTCCCGCAACCTTTTTCTGCCTGATTCAGAAGTTCTGCTCATAATCAAGCCCTGCATCTGTTTCAGTCAAATCTGAGTTTGATTAGGAAGAAACATCTAGGTGAGCAACCTCTTCTGTGAATCCAAACCTATGCAGATAGGGAACAAGGATCAGTAAAATTTTTTTTTTTTTTTTAAGCCAAATCCAGTCATATATTCTTTCACTTTAAGATTATGACAAAATAGTATCTTAACTAGATACTGTACAGAGGGATAATAAAGTGCCTATTTTAAAGAGTTCAGAAAGTAAGCAGCATAGAAAGGCAAAGAAGAGGCACAATACAACCTCCTGTACTGCTAACTCCCTCTATGGTCTTTAGCTGAAAAAAAAGTCAAGTCCTCTTTGCCTTATGACTACTTAACATCTGTTTCAGGGACTCATGAAATATATCACAAGTTTGTTTCAGCAATCTGGGAACTGCCATCTGGCTAAAATCAGAACTATCTGATTTTAGCAGTCTGGCTAAAAAAACAGAGCTGATGATTGATTAAAACGTTTCACAAGTTTCCAATGAAAAGGATTGTTTTACATGGGAAAAAAAAAAAGATAGATTTTTTTCTAAACTAATACTGTATCTGAGGCCTGTGTTGCAAAACTCCTATGCAGGCATGTAATATGAAATGTGTTCTCTGTGTCTTATTGTTCCACTCATTCTATAGCTGAACAGCACTATGTCTTTGTTCTCTGTAACTTACAGTATCTAGAATCAACAGGACAGTTTGCTGCATGTCTCATTCTTCCTCTAGAAGTACTTTTCTGTAACAGCATAGTGGTATTGCCTAGAAAGACAAAAAAAAGTACTTCTATTGATATATGCAGTAGATGCAAATCTACTCAAAAGATACTTCAGTAATTTCATATATAAACTTGCTTCCTGGCTTACACAGTACTCTTGCTATGGCAAATTAAGCTATTTTGGACTTCAGAAAGAGATGATAAGGAAAGGTAACTCTCATTATTTGACAGGCCAATGATATCACAGTTCTGTCATGCTCAGGGCAGCAGATTTCCATGACTGAGAGTCTGTTTTTCTACATAGAAGTTAAAACTCCTCCCTATCAAAATCTGGTAGTAACTCAAAAAAGACCTTCACTATGTGCCCTCATTAAGGAAGTTCTGTTCTTACCCCTGGATTGTGCTAAACCAAGAGCTGGGGTGAAACAGGGTCTCGTTTGACCAAAGCTGGGTTTGGCAGCAATCCTGCTCCTTTCTGACAGGATGCGACGGTTAGGATGTCTTCTACAAGAAGAAAAACAAAACACAACAAAAAACACTTACTTACTACTATCCTCCCCATATCATTCATCCACACAACTTGCAACTAACAAGGCTTATTCAGACCAAGCAAAAGCGCCACAAAAATCTTCTACAGCTCACTTAGCTCAGGATCAGCATCACACAGTGCTTGTGGGGCCAATAAGCCTCACCAGAATCAGAAGCGCTAGGGGTCACAGTGAAGATGCATCAACCTGTTTTTACAAAGAACAAGTTTAGTTCCAACAAAACTTATTAGTTGGAAGTCACTACCGCTCCTAACATGGCTTTCTGTGTGATATTCCTTAGCACTTCTGATTCTGACATGGCTGATGGTGGCCCAGCAGGCTCTGTGCAACACTGCATCCAGCTGAATGATTTATCCTCCAGCTTCACCTATTAAAAAGAGAGATGCAGAGATATCCGAGTCTGGAAGTTACAGGATTATCTGAAGTATCCACTTCCTCCTATTATTCTGGGTGATAAAACTGACTGAAGAAGAAACAGTATACTRCAATAAACACCTAGATTTTATATTTGTGATATTACCACTATCAAGAGGTATATAATCCCCAATTTGTAATACTCAAATACCACCATCTCCTCARAAGGCAATAAGCACCAAAGCACAAACCAAAGAACAAGTAAAATCCTAAATAATGAAAAAATGAGGAATACTTCTTAAATTAGAAAGGAAGAGAGTGAATCTCCTAGGGTTTGCTGAAAACTAATTTATGTAGTCTATATGTATGAGCAGTAGTATGTTTACTTGCAAAAACAATTTTTTTGCTTGTTACTAGATGCTAATGAAATCATTAACAATGTTATTGGCTGTATTCCAGGTCCCTGCTTGCTACTGAGTGGAGTGGGTTAGGACACTGATAACAGCTCTAACTAGAGTTGGCTGATTCTGTGGTCCAAGAGGCAAATCACAAGCATTTTTAAGGCTCCTTCCAAGATCCTGCTCTAGCAGCTGTAAGAAGACTGGTACAGGAATTCAAGACTCCTCTGATCCAGACCCTTCTGTAAAGTGTCTTTTTGATTCTGCCATAATATAAAGCTTGTCTCAAGCTAATCCTACACCAAGTAGCACTATGCCTTGTGGTCAAATCTGAAGTGTGGTAAAGAGGCCACTACATCAAAGCAGAGTTAATGCTTAAAGTTGTTACCTGTTAGTAGATGCAATATGCTGTTTTCTGTACTCTTGAGGTGATCTTGTCTTGGATAATGGTCTATGTTCATTTTCAGGTAACACCACTGTTTCAGATAACATTTCATTCATCAGGGAAAGTGCTTGCGATACTCTCATACTGTGATGTTCAGATAAGAGGGCTCTATGGAGAAAGTAAGCATGATATTACAGATTAATTCACACTATCACTCCTTTAACTAAAACTGGCTTGTGGATTCTTCAGTCTTTTCCGTAAGGTTATTTGGTAGCCAGAATAGAAGGACATCCTTTTGTAATTCAAGAGAATATATACCATCCCATTAAAATGATTAGCAAAAGCCTAAAGCATTTATTAACAATGGATTTGAGAGAATGAATGAGTCAATGTTTAAAAAAATAGATATTTAGATAATGAAGAATACAAAGGATGACAAATGTTCAGAATTTTTTTAAATAGCAAAGCAAACATGAATTGTTCATGCTTTTGGTTGAAAAGCCATTCATATATGAAATTTCACAGTCAAGATAGTTAAAACCAGCTCTTCCTTAAGACTGGAAGACGCATATAACTAAGAATACAAGTTACATTTATAGCAACTTACTTGTCTTTTTCTTCTTTCTTCTTCTGGATCAATTTAATTTCCTTTGAAGTAAGACTAGAATGCTGTAGAAGAAAGTATAACACTCATTAATTTATTCTGTATTGTAATCCCATTCCAATCGCCCACTTCCAATATTTACATATATTTGGGTTGAAGTTACTGTTTAAGACGCTCTCCAGCTAAAACTAAAAACAATATGAAATCATATACCCCTACCAGGAGATTCAGTAAAGACTGTCTGTATAAACTCCCAAGCTCTAAAAATATACTGAAAGCCTCCAGTGCCACCTCCATAGCTCGTGCTTAAAATATGAATATTCTTAAAGAGACGTCATCATTGTCAAACCCAAGGTTTCAGATTTCCTCACAGTCCAGCTTCCTAAAAGTCAATGTACTTTCCTAACAGTAATTAATTTAAAAAACGAGGCAAGATTACACTTTGACTTGTTTGCTAGAGCACAATTTGAATTTTTTTAGGCTTTTTTTTTTTTTTTAATGAAAGCTGAGATTCCCTCCCTCTAATGATTTCAGGAGCAAATGCTATAACAAAAGCATCAAGTATATATTGACAAGCTGGCAGCATAAGAAAGGGAAAGAAGCWGTGGTAAGCAAATACACATTTGTGCAAAAAAGCAGTCTGAGACAACTCTGAAAGACTATTTAAAACAAGCGGAAGGGAAACACTATTTAATCGATGAGCTCTGTGGTTTCTAAAACTGAATACAATGCAACTGTTCAGTACCAGAAAACTTTTGCTTGTTACATGTTTGCTGCTTGGGACCTGAATTCAGTATAGCTTAAGGGTTAAAGAATTTACAGAAAACCCTGCATTCTGTTGATCAGTACAAAGTATGGGGATAGAGCTGCTGCAGGCATCTGTCTCATCTCCTGTAATCCCAGAGATTCTCCAGACTCAGTGGTGTCTTCTCAGGCCTTGAAGATATCCAGGTGACAAATACCAATTTTATGACATCTTACAGGTTTGGAAATGATTTCTGAACTGCTTTTGTACTTTTTTTTTTTCTTCAGTTATTGCCAGCACAGTGCAGATCAGAAGCGATGTATCTGGCCAATGCGCTTTCAGTAATTAAAAAATTAATAATTCTGGAAGGGAAGAGATTGTCTTCTGGGTCTGTGTTGGAACCAGTCTTTGACAAAAAAATTTCTTCAGAAACTTGAGACAGATGCCATTTCTGCTGACCCTCCATAATCGCATACACATCTGTGTCTATGAACRACAAGGATGGCTGCCCTCAATATCCTATCACTGTCATAAAGAATTCCGGCACCTGAACCGGGCTTTTAAAATTCATTGCATTTTCCTCTTGGGAAAGATCAAACAAGGATTAAACAAACACTTCTCTACAACTTCCGTAGTTCCCATCACTCCATATCAAAATCTTTTCCTGGAGAACATTACAGCTGTCTCCATTATAGWTAGGGCAGGGATTATACTTCCTGACTCTACATCCAGCAGACAAGTCATAACTGCCACCATCATTACTGCAGCCTGGTAGGAACACTGTGGTATCTTTGCTTACTGATCACTTCTGACACAATTATGGCCAGCCCCAATAAAGTTTCTAAAAAAGTTTTAAAAAAACAATATTAATGCAGGAAAAAAATCACTAAGAGCTTTTATCAAATCTAAACTGAGCCATCAATACATGTACGATAAATAACAGTTATTCTTCAAGATACTAGTATTCTTACCACATTCTTTCTTATATTGAATGGATTATGCTCTTTCTGTCTTTGCTCATCCAGTTTCTTCAGATATTCTCTCAGTCTTTCCTTTCGCTTTCTTTTCATCCATGCTCGTATCTCTTTCTTCTCCTTTTCTGTTTTTTGATGACGTCCAGCAGCAGAATCATGGCTCCTGAGAGCAGATGTAAATGAGAAATAATCTATCATGTCCTTTAAATTGTAAACAATGACAACTCCACACAATATACCAAAAATATTGCAATCTCTTAAAATTCTGTAAAATGTAACTTTATAAAAATCCTGGCATGCAAGTAATTTCCAACATGTTCACTAAAGCTTTTATCCTATTTGTCATTTACAGTCAAATAATGGAACCAAAGCTTTTAACAGAGATTGTGTGTTATTGCCTTTATAGGATAATTGGCACATTAAAAACTGGACCTCATATTGATATAATCTTTGATTATTAAGTATGTACAGTGTAAGCATCTAAAAAAAAAAAAATCAGATCAGGGAGATATTATCATCTTTTCTGTTCCCTCCCTCAACCTACGAGCTCCTTCACAAGTCTATTTGTATAAGGATACAAAGTTATTTTAAAAACACTAACTCCTCTATTTAGGGTGTAAACTTAAACATTCCCAGTACTCTACAGAAAGTTCTGTTAATAAAGAGCTTCTGAAGCTGATCTGCCACTGACAGGAAATTTCTRTTCTGCCTGTCAGAACTGCTTTAGGAGGCTCATGGTCCCTTGGCTGAGATAGATGGATCTGCTKTATGTGCAGAGCTGTGCTCCAGCCTATGCCCGGTAGAAGAAGGAGCAGGAACAAGCAAGTAGGAAGGAAAGAACTTTAAAGCCAATATCAAAAAAACCAAAAAACCAATCAGTGCTTTTCACAATAACGGCCAGTAAAACAGTGGCCAATTATCAGTTCTAATACCGGTCTCATTGACATCAATCAATCAACTCAAATAACACATTTGTTTACATTAAGTATTAACAGGGTTTAAGCTATGAGGAGAATAACCAGAGTTAAAATTATTTAACTAACAGATAATAAAAACAGCCATGTTATTACCTACAGATTTTCTTAGATTGAGTTTTTGTAAAGCCCAGCTCCGTCGGAGAGACATCACCTTCTACTATAAGATCATTAATGATGTCAGTAACACCACCCAGGCCAGTAATTTGCAGGGGATCTTCTAAAGATCTTAAGGGGAAGAGGAAATTGTTACTAATTTAAAGCAGAATATGCTTCTAAGAACAACAAGCTAAAATCCTTCCTTTTATACTCAAAATCCGAATATTCACGTTGTTTTACCAAAATCCTTCTGACTGAATTTTCTTCCCCTCCAACATTTCACTGAGTAACTACACACACAACAATACATTAAGGGAGGGTGTAGATGCACTGTCTTTAAAAAGCTACCAGCCATCACCTTAGCTTCACTGTCACCCTGCAGGTATAAGCAAATTTTGTCACTTTCCTGTGTGAAGGAGACAGAATGAGGGAGATCTGGCTCATGTTAGAAGGCTGGCAGCAAAGAGGGGTCTGAATGCACCATGAGGAAACACGGCCCCAGGCCAAGAGGGACTACCTGAGGCCCACTGGGGTGCGTGAACATGGCTGGCCCTGAGGAGGCTCAGACTGGCAGCCCAGAAGGCTGGGAACACCCACAGGGCTTATGCTGCTGCCCATGCCGAGCTGAAGCTGTGCGACAAGGCCTGTTTCAAGCACCCTGACTCTCTCTAGGACCTTTTGACCAGCCAGCTGAGCATCAAGGACCAGTGTGAGTGCAAGAGTGGTTTTACCCGAATTCTGCACATTTCTCTATTTTAATCAGTCACTCTCAAGAAAAGCTAATTCTGCATGTAACTTACTACTATAAGCTACAGTTACTTCAAGTCACTCCTTTGGGTAAAATCATGATCTGCTAAAGATGGCCTCACACCCATCCTCCAGGTCAGGTAATCACTCCCTAATCTGCTTCAGTCACAACAAGCAGTTTGGCTTAAAGTATTTAAACAATAAACTAAACCATATACTTTACCACTATACTTTAGGGAATATTTAATAAGGTATTAGCCAGCTAGTTTTTTCCATCGTAAAGCTGGATCCAGAAGACAAGCAGCAGTTAGCTTAGAATATGTATGCCAGCCCRTTTTCTTTTGATGGATATAATCATTCCAGTTCTGAAATCTTCAGTCTGTTGCTTTACATTGTCCATATGGTAACTCTTCAAAAACTTTCTAGTGGTAGTCATCTTCAGTAGATGACTATCAAAAGCAAGATTTTGCAAATAGGAAAAATAACAGCAAATGCACATAGACATTAACAACTTCTACATTCACAACTCTGTTACTTGTAACTAGAAAGCAGTTTTGAATGATCAACAGAATGTTTCGGATCAAGCAAACTGAACAGGCACTACCAAACAGACACTACAGAATAAGTGTCTAAAATTGGCTAATAAAAAGGTTTCCATTCAGTTTGAAAACTAATGCTTGAACTTTTACATAAGTGATAATTCTACACTGAGAGTCCCCTTTTTGACAGGAATTTAAAATAAACTAATTTTTGACAAAACCATCAGTTACGTCAAACTACATACCTATGAGTTAATTCTCCACATACATGAAAGTCTGAAAAAGAAAGAGCCCTTGTTAATAAAAACCTTATATTTGTAAATAAGCTAACAATATATGTTTAAACAGCTTGTGTGATAAAATAATACAGAAATATATCAACCTGAATATGCTCACCTTAAAAATAATATTGTACATAGTCTTAATGACCTGTGATCTACAGCCATGTTAGTACAGAGTCTTCAGAGAACATTTATTAACAGCTCCCTGACTGGCAGGGATAGTTTTGCTGGGAAGACGAGGTCACTGTTGTCAGTTTTCTGCCCTGCCCAATCCCAACTATGCTACACTTCAGGCAGCTTCTGATTCCTTCCGATTAACTGTACGGCTTCTTATGGAAAACGAGCAATTTCCACTTACTGTAAAAAGCCAGGCTGTGAACTGCAGGGATTCAGAGATTGTGGCTGAAGAACAAAGTGAAGTCCAGCAAAGGGCTACAAAGATGATTAAGGGACTAGAGCATCTCTCCTATGAGGAAGGGCTGAGAGAGCTGGGCCTGTTTAGCTCAGAGAAGAGAAGACTGAGGGGGATCTTATCAATGTGTACAGATATCTGAAGGGAGGGTGTCAAGAGGATGGGCCAGACTCCTTTCAGTGGTGCCCAGTGACAGGACAAGAGGCAACGGGCACAAACTGAGACACAGGAAGTTCTGTCTGAATCTAAGGAAAAACTTTTTTTACTGTGAGGGTAACAGAGCACTGGAACAGGTTGCCCAGAGAGGTGGTGAAGTCTCCATCCTTGGAGATAGTCAAAAGCTGTCTGGACACGGTCCTGGGCAGTCTGCTGTAGGGGACCCTGTTTGAGCTGGGGGGTTGGACTAGATGATCTACAAAGGTCCCTTCCAATCTCAACCATTCTGTGATTCTGAATGGCACAGGTGTGTAGGCAGTGTGGGTAGAACAGAGAGCTGTGGACAAGAACACTATCATCCTTCCTAAGCTAAACTGTACTCGCTCATCAAATTAAAGCTGTAACTCAGTATCACCTACAGTTTTCTTAGCTTGCAAATAACAAGTTCGTATTTAAAGAGGCAACTATAAATGTACCAATATTTATATAGTTTGTCTAGCTGTGCATGTCATTTGAGATTCACTGCTGCTATATACAGATATATAAACTATGTTTTAACAGCTTTTAAGGTAGATTGCTGCAAACATGACTGACAAATGCATGTTTGCATATATACATACACACAAATTGTATATATAATTACTAGAAGCTTGAAAGCAAGCAATACAGGAAACATACATATAAAATATGATAGCCTACATTTTTAAACATAAGAAATACATTGCTTGCACAGAGAATTTTCCTCCTCCTTTTAATGCTACTAGTGTCTTCATAATTGCAAATGTAGTATTAGTTTGCAAAAAGAAATGAGACCTCATAAAACAATGTTTTATGACCTAGCTAGTAGTTACCATATAGTGATATAAAACAATTTATTTTGCTTAGGCAGACTGGATCTAACTGTCATCTCATCTCTAAAATACAGGAGAACACCAGAGATGATAAAGACAGCTATGAGAGGAAGGTATGGGTGTTCTGTGGCACTGTGCCTATTTAGATTCATGGTACTACTTCAGTAAATAATTGTAAATCAGCATAGTGAATGGCTTCGGAATTAGACCCAAAGCTATTCATTTTCTTTCAATAACATTGTAGATGGGATAAATTTGAGTACAAGTATAATTCACTACTGAACTGTTTTCAAAGTTCAGTGACACTGTACCACCATATAACATATAATGCTCATCAGCATTACACAACATTCTGTATAACAGTAACGAGAAAGTATTAACACAAGGAAGAAAAGGATTGCTCATCTTTAAATGGAGAAAAAGGGAAAAATAGACATAAAAATGATACCAGTGTTTGATGACATTATGCCACTGGGAAAGTTAGAAGCAGAGGCTGCAGAGGCAGAAGAGGGCACTTCCAATGTAGTATAACTGGGTACAGGATGTTCCAGTTTTAACCCTTCCTTTTCTTCATCCATAACATCTTCAAAAATCGGGCCCCTCAAATAATGTTCTGATCCCATGGAAAAAAATAATACAGTAATTAACATAGACTAACGAACAAAAACACAATGCAAAAACTCATATAACTTGCGTTAATGCCATATTTAGTTTATGTTTCCAACCTAGACCAATTTAAAATTAAAATTTTCAGCAACTCCTTGCATACTTGCATACAGCTACTCCAGCATAGTAGCTGTAAGTAAGTATGTACCACAGTCAATTGTTATGCAAACAATAAATTATTCAATACACCAGCTCTAGCAAACAGTTAAGCAGATGTAAACTTTTATCAAGATGAGAAGATATTACAAGTACGCAGCCACCAAAGACACATGAAAAAAGTTTCATTATATACAAAGAGCAAACTTCACATCCATTTGTCAGCAAGCAAAGCCCTCACAAGCTTCAATTTTGGTTTTATGAGATAATAGAAAAATATACTATCATCTTTAAAACTGAAGACCAGATCTGGTATTATGGTTTTGGAAAAGATCAAAGTATATAAATATTTTCAAATAAAATTCTGTTGAGGCATTACTCATAATGTTACTCAGATTTTCTACCTTTGATTTTATTTCTTTCAATTTTTAAACTTTTGATGCATTTTTCAGTACACCTGTTGTGATAGCCATTACACTGAAGTGGAAAGAAAAAGTTTGCCAAGTTTCAATCCAAAGTTTACTATCCTTCAGTTAACTGAACACATACCATCACCAATGAGTCCAGTATCTTCTGAGAATGAGGGATGAGCACCAAGGCCTGCATTGGCAGCCACTTCAAAATCTTCTATTATTTTCACTAGCTATGAATGAAACAGCAAAACCCATTAACAATACATTCTTCAAAGTAGTTCTGACAATCACATAGCAGATATTCTTGCAAAGATTGCTTTACATGCTTTTTTTTTCTCAGAATCATGTAAGTATTTTACTGAAGTATCCTTATTCGAAACAAAGAAAACAGTTCAGGAATCAAACTAGCTCAAGTAGACTTTTTTCATTTAAAGAGTTTTCTAATGTATTTTATCTAAAATACCATGGATATAAAAATATTTCCATATTTTTCCTAAGTCAAGAGTTTCCAAAAGGTGAAAAGTAGAAAGTGAAAACTAAAAGTGACTATCCTAGATTAAGACATTTTACTTATCAGTATTCTTACACAGCACAGGCTTCATAATTCTTTTCTAATACATAAGAAGCTGTTATAAAAGGAATAGAGATGAACTGATGAATGGTGATGAACTGGTGTGCATTGAAAGAAGGGCAAAAAAGAAAATCAGCTTATTTTCAGTGAACAGGATSTAGGCTAGATATTCAGAAGTTTTTAAACCTAAATGCAGCGAAATGCTGGAACAAAGAGAGGACATGCAAGGTTTTTTCACTGAATGCTTTTTAAAAAATCAGATTTGATAATCACCTGGAGGAATGATATAAGTGATTAAGTGATCTAGCTCAGTGCAATAAATGTTTGCAGGTGACACACTGAGGTCCTTACATTTCTGTGAATACTTGGGAGGGCAGGCAAAAATGGACATTATCATTTTGAATTATTATATAAAAAGTAGATGCTGCAGAATTACACAAAGTGATACTGAATTCATTCAGTATAAAGCCAGTTCTCCAGGAACTGGAAACTGACTTTTTTTAGTGTGCTAATAAAAAAATTTTTATACCAGATAGGTAAAATCAGAACCTATTGGCTCATGTTTAGAAAAGTCACTCCCATTGTGTTCTAAACTTCATTAAAATTTCAAAGTAATATGAAGACATATTATGAACATTCCCCATTTCACATACATGTGAAGTCAACCACACCTGAAGTTTTCAGGAAACTAAACACAGCATTAAGAGGCCAGATTCTGTTGCCAATTTTTAATTTACCAGATTTTTGTCACGACTTAAAAAATAGTAATTCTTGAATTACGTATAAGGTCATCCGAATGCACTATGTCCAAAAYACGTTTATTTTTATTTATATATTTAGATTTATAAAAACGCCAAAAATACAAATATTTTATGAGATAAATGGTAACAGGTCCCAGAAATAGTAACATAAWGTTCTGCAGAAGCAAAATGGCAGAAATCTTTGCCAAAAAGATCTCTTGCTCAGCCTGAAGTTTTGGGTCATTCCAGCCTACCAGTTCTAGGGAAATTACATATATTCAGCCCATTCAGTAAGAATGTTGCCAATCTGGCCAGCATTTGGCCTGCTCTAAGTAACCATGAGGGCCAACAGATCCAGCACGAAATGTGAAAGAACTGGGCATTATTCTCTCTCTCAACATATAATAAGCAAGGCTGAAAACACATCATTCCAAAATCCAAATTTTGTCTTTAGTTTAAAGAGGAAATAGGAACAATTTCGGCCACAATGGTTAGCAGCCTGAACTCACCTGCTTGGTATTGCTGAAATCCTTCTCCATATTTTCTGCTATGTTCTGAAGTGTCTGTAGCTGTATATCCATTTCCTGCAACTTTGTGGAAAAGTATTCTTTGCCAATTACTTTGGCTAGTAGCCCTGAAGAATGAAAAGGTCTGGCATCCTCACGTACTATATTCCAAGTCACACCACCTGTAGCAGAATCGAACTTTTCATCTTCCTTTTGCACTTGGATTGACACATTTTTGAGATGATTGTCTTGAAATAAAAAAAGAGTGCACCAATATATCAGAACAAAGTGCAAACATTTAAGTACTGATAGTAAGTAGGCATAGCTTATTATATGTAATGTTATGTTTTAGCAGGTAGGAATCATCACAAAAAAAGTTAAAAGTATAAATGTTTTGATCAATAAGACTAAAGAAGGAGGAGGTGAGTGGGGGTAAGGCTATGAGTTTTTCTGTGGGAGGCAAAGATACTATTTTCAAAATATATAGCCTTTTTTTAAAAAAAAAGATGGTTTTACCTTTCTTCTGAAACCCCTCAGGAGGTGTACTAGTAACAGAATTTGCCATGTGATGAAGTTTTGCAGAAGATGAAATTTCAAACTCCTCATTTCGCTGTGTAGTAACTGTCTCTTCTACAGATTCAGGTATGACGGGCAAAACCTTAAGTAGGTCACTTTGTTCAATGTCAATCACATTGATATATTCATGTCCACTCTAAACAAGAACAAGATCATGAAGAATTATACAATATATGTCCTGAGTAGTACATTATTAATCATTTCCTGTGCTTACGTCTTACCACTTTGAGTTGAGACTTTTTGTTTCCAAGACTGCAATTTTTTTCTGCAGTATTATAGAACTGAGTCATCCAGATATGAAGAATCAAAATTCATGTGATAAGACACAAACAGCATATTTTAAGTGTATTTTAACCTTATATACATTGGATCACTAACCACATCAGGTGCATCAGACAAAGAGGGTGGTAAATGTGTCTCATTCTCCTCAGTGGGGAGGTTTAAATACATGTCTTGTGGTAACATCTCAGGGACACTTAATGATTCTACAGGAAAAGAATAATGGTCAGAATTATATTTACAGTAAAAACCCTGAAACTTTAAACAAACTGTTTGGAAACAGGTCTGTATTCTCTAAATGATGAGAAAAGTTTTGACCAGCAATTTTTAAAAATAAGGATAAACAATGTAGCTTAACAGGTTTCTTTAATGTTTGTATATAACAAAATCTATTACTATTTAATTATTCCTCATTTTTGTGATAAATCAGTAAAAAAATATTCAAAAGAGCAAAACCAAAGCAACATGCTACAGTATAAACTGCTAATCATTTCCAAATCAGTTCTAAATAGCAAAAAACAAAAAAAAACAAAAAAAACAAAACATGTCTTGACTTGGTCAAAATAAATGTAGTATTTTGCTAGAAAAATCTTTGGTAAACCATTTGCAAAGAAGTATACAGTATAGTAAAACAATCTTCCAAATGAAGCAATGCTGTCAAACATTAAAAGAAAGGAAAAATTACTTGTAAAGAATGCTCATGTGCTAGCATAGGGAAAATACTTAAGTAACAAATCCTAAGTAGTACAGTTTAGCAAGGATTTGAAAATGGGAGTACAAAAGGCCAAAACAAAATAAATCATCCATTTTACCCCACCCCACATTTACTTTGTATTTTGTATTCTACAAACTAAACCAAAAGATGACTGATTAGGAAGAAAACTCTCGTCTAAGAATGAAACATTGCTACTTAAACATATCACTATTAAACAACTTAAAAGATACATGGAAAACTATTGTCAGCTGACCTAATAGACCCTGATTTCATGTGGAGTTGTGATCTTTGTTTTAACACCCCATTGCTCAATCCTTTTGGTCTAAAGTAACCCCAGTTCTGCAAGACTGAGCAACACTGCAGTGAGTCTGGAGCAGCAAGCGTGCTGCCAGGCTGCCACCACACATGCAGGCTGCCCAGGCTTCTACCACCACACACACATTGCAAAACGACTACGTTGTTCCTCAGAATTAGCATCTCTGAGGATATCAGTTCTGGCCTCTCGTTTGTCTGCTGTCAGCTTAAGGAAATTACTAAAAAAAATTATTTTGAGTGTAAGCTTACGGACAATAAAATCCTTAAGAAAACAAGCTAAAATCCACAAATATATCTCCTAATACTGACATACAAAAAGTATGGGTCCACTGCACTATATATATATATAAAAAAAAAAATACACACAGCCAAATTTTTCATATACAATATTGTTATTATTTCATATTATGTTTCAAGAAGAAATAGGATAAATTGTTTTATCTATACCCTGCATTAAGCTACTTCATGTACAAAAAAAATTTTTAAATTCATAAACAAAATAGAGAAAGACAGAAGCCACACCTGGCACAGGAACTGGCATGACTGACTGATTTTTTCCAACTTCAGAAACCACATTTCCAGCACTAGTTCCAACATCCTGATATGATTTGAGCTCTTGATGAGAAAAAAGAAAATTAAAATGGATGAATCTAAGGAAAGGTAAGACACTAAACATCATTTGAATAAGTTTCTGATTTTTCAGCTTATTATCAAAAGAAATTTTGGGGGAAGAGATATGAAAGCAATTTCAGACACATGTGAAACAGTGTCTAAAATCTATTTGGATAAAATCAGGTTAAAAGGAGCTTCCGAGAAAACGCACAGCAGGTTTGACTCACAGACAGCTTATGGATCCTCTTAAATAACTGCATCAATAGTTTTTTTAAATTTTACAATTAATTTTAGCTAATACTTTATAATTTGTATTCTGATATCTTGTATTTTAATACTTTTTTTGAAACAAAAAGTTACAGCACCACAAACTGGTTTTCCCTCTAAAAAGTGACTCCATTTTGGGAACTGACCAAATACTGCAATTAACAAGAAGCAATGCTGGAAATAACAGGTTGCAGTAGCCCAGACAGGCAGCACTTACCCGGATCAGTATTTGTACTTGCATCTTGAGTTTCTGCAGGTTTTTTTCTTGTAGAAGCCATGTAATGCAAGTCTGTTGAAGTAGTGATTGCGTCTCCTACTGTGTCTAAAATGTGGTAACATGCAATAGTTATCTATAATGAATCGAAGAATTAAAATCACTGCTTTCATATATTTCTAGCCCAAAACTAAAGGCTCTAAAAATATTTTTATTTCCATTTCTGACAGAAAATTTTAACATTTCACTAAATATACTTTATGAATGATACTGAGAAAAGTTTTGCACTACCTATCTCGTGCAAACAAATGCAACTACTGAAAATTATAAAGTTAAAATCAAGGCTGAGTTTGGATTTGTAATTTTTAAACAAAACATTTTAATACATTGTACAACTGCAATTTGTTTCATATTTTAAAAGGGGTAAATATTTGTACTATGTATATCTTTGCTTTCTTTTTACTATTTTTATATGGCTTTGCAAGGCAATATTTCTCCAATGACCAATTTCAGAGAATGGGATCCTTTTTCTTCCTCTAGTAAGACTAAATATAGTGCTGAATTAATGTAATAGAAAGAAGAAAAGTCTTTCTATGGGCGTGCTCTTTTTGCAAGCTAGAAAGATTATGTTAAAAGTTAATATAACAGCTTTTAAGTTTTGTGTAATTAGCATATGCATGCAAATAAAATTGGAAGAGTAAAACACATAAAATATTGATTTAAAATTTGAAAACATTTACAATGTTCTTCTGATCAATCACATGAACCACAATCTCTGTGAACCATAGTTACTGAAATTTACCCAACACACTCTTATTCTCTTCTATTGTCTATAGAAAAAACAAAAAGCAAACTTGGAATCTATTTTCCATTATAAAGTCTATTGTCTATACTGTATATAAATAATTATAAGATTACCACTTTAAAGGAAGCTTAACATAGTGGAATTATTCTGAATTTACACACAATGGATATGAGACCTTAAATGTGCCTACAGCTCTCTCCCTACCAATCTCAAAAAAATAACTGTCCCAAAAGAGAACTTATGTTGTGTATCCTGAAAAGATTTCCTAATTTTCTGGGGAAAGATCCCATAAGCCATGATGTTGTAGTTTGTATTTTCACAGACTACAATTTTGAGTTACTACATCTTGATGTTGTGTTACTATAGGATTTTCCTTTGATATTTAAAAAAACTTCTGCTCAATTTATTTTAAGAACCACAAGTATTAAAAATACTTGTACTTACCCAGTGAAATGAAGAAATCACCTCCAAGGTAAGAGTTAGATTTTGCTTGTTGATCCTAATAAGAAAAAAAGAATAATCTTAAAAAAAAAAAAAAAGAAATTTAATCACAATTACAGGATTTCTTGATGCTGTTAACTTTCCAATATATTTCCTTTGAGTGGCAATTAAAAAAAAAAATCATTATACCTTTTCTATCCCCTTTTTTTATTGTGCTCATCCTTTCCTACTTAGTGGAATTACTGAGTATGCATCATTCTTTCCCATTATATATCTTGAGGGGGATCCCTAGTAAACTGGAAGTGACAGTAACACTATAAAAATTTCTCATTCTTCTTTGAGTGTATGAAACATGCTACCTCTGCTGTATCATAATTAGCATCTCCCAGCAATGATGAGGCTCTCCATCTGCTGTGCTGGATTGGGAAAATCTCAAAGAAAGTATGTCCAGAAATAGAGGCTGCTATTCTGGGTAGTGAACACCCTGGCTTTAAATCTGGTACTGGCAAGGATAACTCTCAAAGATGTTAAAAGATGTTAAAAAGGCCTAAGCAAACAAACAGAAAAAGTGTGCAAGTCAAAACTCAAATGAGGAAGGGTTCCTCAGTCTCAGTCAAGCAGCTGAGATGAACTGAGACCTCTTGCTCCCCATGCTGCCTCTTAAATAGTCATTTAGTCATGTGAAAAGAATAAAGCCTGGAACATCTGTCCTAGAATTACTGCTAGGCTAAAAATTTTCTCTAGCTGTTAGTGTTTGCATATACATTCACATTTTAAATGTACACACAGACAAACATCCTAAGAAAACACACAAGTTCATGTCCCAGTTTTACAAGATTTGTATCAGTAAGGCAGAAGTTATCTCCTATCTTACACATTCATACAAAGAAACAAAAAGCAAACTTGGAATCTATTTTCCATTATAAATCTCCTGTTTACAGGAAATGCAAGTATACTAATGAAAGATATATACTGTTTCTAGGGAGAACCTGGAAAAGATGTGACTGTTTTGGTTTACAGTTTGCTTCCTTGTTATGTCCCTGTTAATGTCTGAACGGAAAAAAGCAAGGGAAAAGTTATTTTTATACCCCCATCTCCAATGTATCAACCATCTCTTTATCACTAATACTGATGATGGAGTCATCGGGGCGGAAGGTCACACCTGGTTTCTTCTTTTCCTCCTCCTCTTTCATTTGTTTCTCTTCACGCCTCTTTTGTCTGTCAACACATTAATTACAAATTAAAAAAAAACAATCTGCATTTTAGCAGTAGAAATATCTATCATTGTTTTGTAATGAAAATTACTATTAAGAGATACAGACTGAAATAAAGGTAACCAGCAAATCATTTCAGAAATAGGACATAGCAAATAGTCAGGAGACAACAAACGCACTTTGAACCACACATACAGATATGAAAAATTGTCTCCTAGTTGCAAAGATGATCATTTGTAGTAGCACCTTATAAAAGCAATAGCTCCTTGAAAACATTTCCCCTTGAATGTTCTTCCTATTCTCCTGGTAAAAGCAAAAGCCCTTGATGCTCTAGTGCTATATTGCTTCTGCTGTGTCTTTACTAACATTTTCTATGCTAACCTTCTCAAACAAAATTACATCCAATCCCACTTCCTTTGAAGCTATTGTAAACCCTCCCACTGATTTCAAAGGTATAAGGTGTAGGTTACCAGTGAGTCTTTCAAAATTAAGACCCATTTTAAAAGTTTGGCTTGCCTTTTTCTGTTCTGCACATGACTTGCTTTAAATGGTTCAATGTCAGTTTTTAGTAACTGGATAGGTTCAGCTTGATCCTGTCCAGTGGAAGCATTGGGCACAGTACGATGCTCGTGGTGTTGCTCAAATGCAATGAGATTTTGAAGTGGAATGAGCGTTGGTACCTGAAAGCATTCACAGAGCAAACCAAAAATGAAACAGTGATAAAGCAGACTGGGGTGGTGGTGGTGCAATTTTTAAAATTCCATTTCTGTCCTTATCACAAAAAGGATTTATTATAGCTTTCTTTGTATGTCTGTAAATATTTACATTGTATGCATTTACATTTCTGTAAAAACAGCACTATTTTTAATCATTTTTTCTTATTTCTTGGTATTTTATACATTTTTATAAATCACTACCAGTAATTTTGGTTAGTAGCTTCTTTATGCATGCAGCACTAATTCATTGAATGTTGATCAACTACGGAACGTGGAATCAATCTAAGGTTGTTACAAACATTTCCAAGCCTGCCCTCCTGCCTCATATTGACACACCAATACAAGGTACCTTCATTCCAGATCTCTTCTGGTTGCTGTGCTGAACACTTCCAAATTCCATAATCTGGAAGCATTAACTTATTTTTGATGAATAAGAAACTGTGAAACTGGAAAAAAACCCTGCAACCTTAAAAAAAAAACACCACACATCAAATCCATTACCTTCTCTTTTCGAGGTAAATCAGCATGGAGCAATGCTATTCCTGTGTGCTGTACTGTTCCTCTGAAGTCAGTCTCCTTTTTTACAGGTTTAACAGGTATTAAAGTAGTAGTGATTGGCTGTCTTATAACTGGCAGAAGTTTAGGTACAGGATCAAGCTGCAAATGTAGTAGTGGAATACTAGCCATCTTCTCAGTGATCAGTGCTTTGTCCGTATTCACATTCTCAGAGAACTGCTGCTGAGATGAAACTTCTTGCTGTCCTTCATACTGATCTAGATTTAGAGTTCTGTGAGGTCCCTTATGTACAGTTTCTGCCCATCTTTTCTCTTTCTCATATATTTGCCTTAGGATCTTGGGGTCATACCTACTCGCATTCAAACGTGCTGTTGACTTGCTCCGTTTTCTTGGTGTATGTGATGATTGAAGGTTCCATAAAGAATCCGATGAACTCCAAGCTACTCGTGGCACTGGGGGTGGTCTAGCAAAAGCTGGTGAAATTTCTATTGGATGTAAATATGGTGGTTTGAAATGATAACCTGATTCAAGTTTAAGCAAAGGAAATCCATTTGAGTAATTTATTTTTTTTTCAGTAGGGATAAGCTTGGGTGTTTTCTGAACAATTGAGGGAGGAGCTAAGAGATGAAGTGGTTTAGCAGGTGCTGGAGAAGGTAAGTTTTGAGATGGTGGTGGAATAAATCCTGTTACAATGGAGTGGTTCTCTAATAGGCTTAAAGAAACATTCGCATCTGGATGATTCTAAATATGAAAAGCAAACAAAACAGCATTTACAGGTACATTGAAATAGAAACCACATACTAAATACGCACAAAAATGCTATAAATTCTTTTCTGCCTAAGATAATCGCTACAAAACCATTTCCCAATTTAACAGATAGGATAACATATCAGATATAGAGATTATTATTCATAAATAACACTTTGTTATACCTACTTCAGTATGGCCATTGTTGCTTTCATCTCTTAAACTATTTTTTGGTTGAAAATTAGAGATCTCAGCAGATTTTCCTTTATCTTCTTGAATGAGCAGCTGTGTTTTTAGAGAAGCATTTGCAGAACACGAAGATTTTTCAGAGTCACCGCCTTTTGCAGTGTGTGAAGGTTGGCTTCCTTCCAGACGAACAGATTGAGACTGTTGCAAAATCTGCTGCACATTTGGCAGGTTGGCAAAGGATGACTGCACTATTTGCATTAAGCTCATGAAGTTGATTTGCTGTAGCTAGGATACACACACACACACACACACACACACACACACACACACACACACAGAGTTAACACTGTGAAAAGCTTTAACACAGGTCTTGGCAAAAATTACTGTTTTATAGCTGTTGATAATCTTGTTAATATAGGTGCCAAAACAAACAACATCCCAAAGTTTCCAGGATAATTTATTTGTGTGGTTGTTTATTGAACTGGAATTTCTTTTATGAGACATAAATACCTGCCCATAGACAAGTTATGCTAAAGGCAGATATATTCCTTTACTTTTTTTCAGTGAAGTTTAAGGAAACCTAAGCCCACATAGAATAGTTTAAATATACTAATAAAAATGAATTTCTAGTATAGCTACAAAGTCATTACAGCTTCAGAATCTTTCCTAATCTATACAAATGGAGCAAACTGAGTTATGCAACCTAAAATACACTCAAACTTTTGTTATTTTATCATTCATTTTATTGAGTCAAAAGCATGTGTTAAATCTAAAATACATTTTCTCAGTAGTTATCTAGAACCGGAAATCTCTGTCAGCCACAACCAATCACAGAATACCTTAAAACCAGTAACTTTTCCTAGTGGTTGTTTTAAATAACATAGTTTAGACTGCATACATTATTTTCAACAATGAACTGCCCTCACCTGCACTAATTTAAGCATTTCATCTTGGAACATCTGCCTGACAGTTTCTGATGTGCTCAGTTTCTCTTCTGTAGGGACTTGCTTCTTGACTTCTTGCTTTTTTGTGCAAAGGGAAGCACTGGAGGCAACGCTTGACATGTTTGACACAGCAGTCAGAGAAGGCTGACTATCACTTACAGAAATCTCTCTATTACTTAAGAACAGAAGGAAAAGAACAAAACTATTAAAGACATTCTGAGTTCAGAAAACCTATACTAGGTYGTCTTAAATCAACCCAGTAAATTTTAAAGGCATTTGCATTTTTTAAAAAGCATAATTAATTTACAAGGACAATTTAATAGCTAACACAGCATAATCTTCATTGGAAAGCCTGTAAGAAATATTTTTTCTTGTAATCCCTAATACACTGAAACAAAAACAATAGTAAAGAAGCAAGACCTGTCTGATTTTTTTAGTCAAGAAATTTCCTGAAACATTACCTTTGCTAGAAATATAGGCAGAAGATGATGCTGTGACAGAAAGAGGGCTAGTTAGTCATAAAACCGAAAGCTGAGGGAAAATTGACAAGGACATTATTAGCTGACCTAAGAGAGATGGCAGAATTACTTTCACTTAAATAATTAAATGTACATTTGTCTATTTAGAAATTAAAAAAAAAGAAATTTCAGATCAGAAAGCAATTTTTAGCATTAAAATAACATGCTCCAGATCATGCAATATATTGAATTTTCTGATTACTCCTAGAAATAATTAGATCTTACAGAAGGTAAAGATTGTTAACTCAAGTAAATAAAGTACTTAAATGATGTAAAAGGGTCGGAATTTACATGACATTATAAAGAAATAAAAGGGCTTCATCGATATTATTAAAACTTGACCCAAAAGACAACTCTCTCAAGAGAGATCTTCAAGAGAGATGCTGATATTCCTAGGAGTACAGGCAACCTTTGGAGAACTCTTCACAACTGAACAGGACGGCCGCAAAGCATACCAAGAAATAAAAGTGTAAAGCAATGGCTGATGGGTAACACTGAAAAGGTTTTGCATATTTAATAGGTGTGAAGATGTACAGGAAATCACTTGGAAGACAATTAGAATGGCGTGAAGAGTTAAATTTGAAGTTTTTTGKTTTTTTTTAAGTTGACACGGAAAACTGGAGAAGGAAATGAGACTAGAGACAAGACAAATGATATCTGAAGGCATGTACACTTCAAATCTTTCTCTAAACTGAAATAACTCATAGTACAGAAGATTGCTCCAGAAGCCAAAGCCTGAGACTGACTCTCATCCCTCTTTCCAATTCCAACTTTCTCCCTATTTATACACACAAACATATGCATAATATTCCTATATAGCAGTTGCTGCTGGACATTTTTATAATTTTACAGAAGTATTATGAATATAAGTTTATAATTATAATGCTGTCTTTTATGTAACTTAATATACATTCTATAGTAATATTATATAATTATAATAATAAAAGCATTGTAATATTAAAAATGCATGCATTAGAAGTACAAACATGGAAAAGGGCACCTAAAAAGCCTACCTCAAAGTATCTTTAAATATTGTTCAGATGAGTATTTAATTACAGCTATCTTTCATGAAAGATTTACAACCTAAAGCATTCCAGAGGGCCTTACAAACGTAACGGTGGTCTTTTTTTTGTGGGGAAGTGAGTGATTATAAAAACAATAACCATGCTATAGAGGAAAATAACAACACTGTATGTCTTCTGTGAATTATAATCAGAACTAAAATATAGCAATGATATTGGGACTATCTAGTTCAACTACTTTTACTGAGAGGGTTATAAACATCTATAGAAAGCAACTGTTCTTTTTTTATGTAAAGGAAAGCAGTTCATAATGTCCTTTTTAATGTTAGAGCTGTCATGATTCAGTTTGGAACCAGGAAACAGGAGTGCCACTCCTCTTGAAATTCAGTAGCTCTGAATTGCTAGTTTAACATGTTTGATTCATATGATATTCTGGACAGCCTGTGAGAATACATGACCTTCAAGGATTACAGCACAAAGAGGTTTGAGGAAAGGCTATTTAGTAGTACAATCTGCAGGTACATACACTATAGTTGCAAGTATTTTGTAATCTGTTGTAAATGATTAAATCTATATATAATGTCACTTAACACTGAAGATTTAAAAGGAGCAGCCCACATAAAACATTACAGGTTTTTCTTACCTGAGAACTTCCGCATCTTGTTCTAAATAGAGTGAATGAGGAATGATACTAGTAACCGTCTCAGTCATGCTATAAAGAAAGAAAAATATGAGTATTGCAAATATTACAATAATTTGCTATGCTACTTATCTTCATTTTATATTTTTATAAATAAATATACATACACATGTATGTATATGTGCATGTGTGTACACACATACACACATAAATCCTTCTGAAAAAAATATTATAATTAAAGCATAAGATAAATTATCTGAAAGCCACCTAATTTATTCAGAGCTATACTGATAATTTCTTCTATTACTGCATTACACTGCAATTTGAGCTGCAAATATTGACATTCTTGTTTTGTCTCCCTAGCAATGAGAAACTGACTCAAACAAAAGCAATGAATAGGTTCTGGCTGTTTACACAAACAGCAGGAAATAGAGAGTTTGATCTGAGAAGAGAAAATTCAGTTAAAGCAATACTGTTAATATGATTACAATCTGCATTCCTAAAAAAGAAAAACTAAAGAAACCTCTGAGGGGCATGTTATGTGCAGTCATTTTTGTTTCTTTCAAAACAAAAATATATCAGCTTAAAATAGTAGAAAAGTCTTTCTAAAATTAGGCCATTTTTAACAAACATTACACATACACAGCAGTATTTACTTATATGCTATCACAATTAGTAAGACTTTCTAAATATCATGACACTGAGGACACTGTATATCAGGGGAGAAGGTTTTATCAATACAAACAAATTAGGTGGATTCAAGAAGAAAGCTAACTGAAATAATAAGTTGACATTTTTCTATCATTAAAATGAAATATAACCTCTTATCCACCCAGTACCTTGGTAAGCTATTTAAAATATGTTAGAGTACATGTGAAATAGAAGGTGACTGAAATTCTGTTTCAAACTATGAGTTTGTTGTTATAAACAATAGGGAGAACCCACAGAGACTAGACTGAATTTCAATAATCAATAAAACCACTTAACTTTCTAAACAAAGTTAACAGAGAAAGTAAAACAACAACAAACAATCTCTCACCCATTCTGTTCAGCCTTTCTTTTCTCCGATTTTTCCACTCTTTGGTCTTCCTGTGGACATTCTACATCTGAAATGGGGATGGGCTGGAATATAAAAATATGGATCTGAACTTGTATATTTTTACACTGTTACCCTTCTGCTTCAATAAAGTATTATTCTAATAGCTAATGGCAAACATTGCACCAGTCACTCAAAAAAATTCTAATGGAAAATTAATCTAAATAACCTACTTTTCAGAGGACAGCTAGACATATAGAAAAACAGAAGAAATCCTAATGTTTAATCTGAGCAATTTTTTTAAAAGTCATAATAATGAGTTGTGGTTTGTTGGTTTTTTTTTTTAATTTGTATCCATATAGTGCCCTTGAATTACACTCTGCTAATCTCATACCGTCACGCTAAGGACCAAAACATGGAAACAACCGTATTATGAACAAACTAATTAAAAATTAAGAAACTGAAACAAACACAGGGTTTTACACATCACACAGATTCACTGCTTTGAAGCAAAATGCATTGTAGAATTGAAGACCACAATGCATTTACTATTTCTAATCCTATTAACTACACTGAATCTAGAGTACCACAGGGAAGTAAACTAATGTTATTGAAGTTCACATTTCAATATAATAACCCATAGCCAATCTCAAAGAAGAGAGACTTATGACTGAAGATGACGCATGAGAAGGCAGCTCACTTACAGAACCAGACTAAGTTTTCAGATAGGAGGAGCTTTATACATTTAACTTAAAAATAAGCAAACAAACAAGTAGTAGAGTCATTACTTAATCACACTGTGACAACTTGTGTATGTATACGTGCCTTTATAACCACATATATTTATATATATAATACCATATATATTATAATGTATTTTTATATATTGTTTATATAGGCATATACACATTTAGTTTTACAGATATTGAATCAGTTTTTCAGAAGTGCTCACAGCAGATCTAGTTTTACTATTGTTGAATTACTTGTGACTTTTATCATGGATTTAAGTAGGGATAAGTTCTATGCAAGATGATAACTTGCCTTTCCTCTTTCATGTTCTACAGGCTTGATTCTGACAGAGCTATTAGAGCTTTTTGGAATTTCAAATGGCTCCTCTGCGAAACAAACACAGTTATAAATCAGCAAACTACATTACATACAGCATTGTTATGTGATGAACTGCTCATATTCGTCCACTTTTCCCCCGAAGAGGAAAAAAGGGGTTGAAAGACCTTTCAGCAAATTCAAAATGCATATTATTACTAGTAGATGACACATGTGCCAGAAGAAACAAAGCTTATTCTCTGAAACTATCTTAAGTTTTCAGAGTGGGAATATGATAAATTTAACTCACTTCTTGAGCACACTCAACTCTTACAATTTTCAAATCATATTTTACATAGCCTTCATGAATATTTTGTAATGAAAGTCTCTATACCAAATCTCTATACCAAAAAAAGTTACATAAATGCACAAGTGATCAGAAAAAGTACTGAGAAAGCAAATGTATAAAATTAAACTAGAATCTAAAACTGATAAAATAGTAATTTCAACAGAACAACAAAAGCTTTCTTCCATTTCTGATTAAATAAAACAAAGGGCAAACAAAACAAAAAGAGGAACATATAATCCTACTCAGGCAAAATTCTTATTACTTAATAGGTCAGACCATATTAAAAGGATATAGCATAAAAACAAACCTTCACTTTCTGATGTTGCATCTAACTCCTCCTGAAGAAATGGTCCCTCTTCATTAAGATCTTCAATCATATGAGGTACAGAATAATTCTCATGATTAATTTCCTTCTTAAAATAATTCGACTTTGTAGACATTCTGGTAATTGGAATTACAAAAGGTAATTAAAAATAGAAAAAAGGTAACTATCTGATTTAGTAGGAGTATACTGTTCTTCCCAGATCGCAGGCTAGTGTATAATTGTAGCATAAGTACTGGTGGGATATAATCAGCGCTCACATAAAATTAATCTCTGAATTTCATTTAAACCAAGATTAACTTTTTTTGGTATAGCTGTAATATTTTTATTAACAGTAATGGTCCAGTGTTTCAGATGGGCTGTATCCTGGAAAACGTAACCAACACATACAATTTACCAAAAAGAAAATGGAAAGCCAAATCTGCACCACGGATTTGAAAATATCTGGCTTAGATTATGCTCATCTCCCTCACAGAAACTTCCTTTGTTTAAAAAATACTGTTGCCAGAGAAGTCACATCAGTATCTTAGAATATTAATACCAAAGATCTTTTGTTTCTTTGCTTACAGAGTGTGAGATGTAAAGAAATATCACAAAGCACTTCATGCTGTGGACTCTCCATCTTTGGAGGAGTTCAAGATATTAACAAATATTCACTCCCTTTTCCGCCTATTTTTCTCATACGCACATATGTGAACATAGCTACATTACAAATCCAGGGGTGGGGAGAAATGTTGTGAACTCTCATCTCAACATAATGAAAACTACACTGAAGAGGGTGAAATTTATCTGAATTATCTGAGAACCTTGATATCAATTATAAGAGAAACCTTGATCCCATTTCCACATTACTAACTTTATGAACAATCACATTTATAAACAAATCATGTTATAAACAAATCACTTCATTATGCATGTTACGTCATTTTCTAAATAGGGTTATGTGTGTTGATGAGTCATATTTTATCTCCTTTTCTTTATCTCAAGAGTAATGTTAGGTCTCACTCCTGAATTTCTATAAAAAGTGAAGTCTTATAACAATGATGTGACAATATGCAAAACTTCCAGCTTGCAACACTGTTAATGCTAACAGTGTTTAAGAGAGAGCCTAAGATTTTTTCTGAATGTCATTAAAAGTGACATGAGCACAGAACAAAATCACCAAAATCATTAATACCTGGCATTTCCTGAAAATTTTGTATTGTAAAATTGGTTGATTATTTGAGAAGACACAATGGCATGCAATTTTATGAGGCATGATAAAAATCTGGATTCGCTTTCATGAAGTTGGTAACAGGTACCACAGTATAGAAAAGAACACCTTAAACGTTCCAGTGGAATAACTAACTTATACAGATACTTAAGAACAGGTTATATTTAATTTCTACAGATCATGTTTTGGGAATAACATCTAGTAATGTAACAGCCTATTTCAAGCAGCTGTAAAGGATAGGTACGTGAAATCAGAATTTGGCTTTATATTCAAAATAAATAATGTGTATAGCATATCACAATAGTTGGACTCTCATACTGATGTCCTGCTTAGCTGAGGAATTATGATCAACTGGAGTTCTTAGGTTAAAAATAAAAAATTACCCCAAACCACTTTCACAGAGGTCATCACAGGGTTTTACACTCTGGACATCAAGTGGAGGATCTGCCAACGCAAAACAGCCTTCATCTGTGCTACTTTCTTTCTCTATCTTAGGTTGTGCTTCTGATAGGGATGCAAATTCTTTCAAATACTGATTACCTGGATGCTATAAAAAGAAAAAAAGAAAAACATTTTTAAAAAGTTACTTGATATTTATAAAAAACCTGTTATTTCATATGGTATGTTTATGCTTAACTTCATATAATTTTCTCTATTACAGAGCTGAGAAATTCTGGATTTACAGTTGCCTGTAGAAGCTGAGTTTTGCCCCTTTTTGCACTAAGTGAAGCAAGGGTCCTTTGACTTATCTGAAGGAATTATAAAATATCACTTATCATTGTTAATATGTGACAATTTAATATACTCTATACAAAGAAATACAAAAATATTTGGCCTTCTGCACCATTAAGAAAACTTGGTTTTAAACTACTAAATTATTATCACTGAAGACAGTCTAAAAGGCAAAGAAAAACTTACCTAATTGTGCATAATGAGAAACATGTACAACATTTTGGCAGTAAGTTGTAAATAAAATACAGGTGACACTTGTCAGAAAACAGAAAATGCAAATCAAAAACAAGACAAAATCTCTTGATTTGTGAGGAAAATCTTCTCAAAAAAACCCCCTTTCAATTTAGCAGATATAGAGGAAAAAGGGTCCAGCTGCCCCCAAATATAAAGTAACACTGCATCATATTCTTCTGATGAATTTTTTCTTTTATATTAACACACATTCTGCAATTCTGTTTAAAAATGTTAATTCAAAACTCACTTTTCACCAACACTTCAGTCTGACTGCATCTGTACTGACTTCTGAAGACAAATACATCAAAATTCAGGTCTCCTCAGAGAAAATATTTTGTGATTAATCATCTTGTTTTTTCATATTCTGCTATCTCCAATTCTATCTTTTTTCAAAGATGATGTCCAGAACTAGATACAATAATTTAACATTTAAGCATTTGCTCAAGTACTGTGGTATCTAGATAAACAAGTTAGATTTTAAAGAGGACTTTCACCTCCATCCAACATCTTCCTACAGAACTTCAGTGTTCCTGGAATGTTTTCGTTTTCTTAGCAACCCCTAAAGGAAAAGCTATTACTCAATACTGTGTTTTACTGAGAACACAACTATGAAATAAAAGATATAATGTATTATGTTCTTTATTGGCATAAATAACTCACACATTTCACTGACACTTCCCCATCCTCTTTCTTACCTTGAATTTTATACTTCTTGCTTGTGATCCATCATTGTACAGCTGTTCTAAAAGCCATAAGGAAGTAAGGACAGCAGCTGCTGAGGTTTTCACATGTATCATTGGGAGATTCTCCTCTAATGAGTCTTGTTTATTAGAACCACAGAGCAGTCTTTTATCAGACCATCTGATCATCCACTCAAGCAATCTGGCTATATTGCTAAATTTACCCATCAATTCTATAGCTACTTCATCTCCTGGTACAATATCAAGCATATGAATAGTTTTGTAAATGTATTTAGAAGTGACTGGAATTTGTGAGCTAGAGAAAGTATGGTTGGGAAAGGCTTGGCTTGCTGGTGCAACAGTTACTCCTTGACTACCATCCTGAGCTCTGTAAATTGACTTGTGTTTTAAACCAAATAATCCTTTATCAAGTCCTTTCATTAAGTTGTGCTCAGAAGATTCTGGTGATTCTGTTGACTGTACAATGGAAACAGACACTTGATTTTCCAAAACATTTTGGTTTTCATTATGGACAGAAACTGTTTCAGGATTGCTAGATGCCAGGGTGACAGTATAGCAAGACCCTGCTCTAAACACACTTTGGCTTCCTGTTTTGCCTTGTCGACGTTTTAGTGTTGTATGAACATCAAAAAGGAGAGAGTTTAATTCGTGGTCTCTAAGAAGTCCAGAAAAGCTAGTAAGAAATGGAATTCCAAGGTCACTGCAATTTATCAGGTCTCTCTCAAGAACATAACTCAAAAAGAGTTCTAAGAAAATAACATATTCATCATCATCACGTTCAAATTCCCATGCACCGACTACAGGCAAATGACACTGATTATGCAGGTTCTTTCTATGTACTTTTTCTTTATGTTTTGTTTTCCAGTTAAGAGTTCTTATCGTACAGGTAGTATTCTTGCTACTTATTTCTCCTCCTCTCTTAGGTTCATTATCCCTATAAGACAACAAACAAACAGAAGTATAGATAACTCCAGAATTACACGAAAAAAAATACATAAATGCAACATTACTCCTCCTTTTTTCTCTATTGTTAAAAATTGGAAACTAACAAAAGCAAGTTTACATTAATACAATTTTAGGTGGCAAATAAATCATCACATGCAAAACACCTAGCTCTCACATGGCAGTAACTCAGCAGTATCATATATGAATTTGATCATAGCTAATAATTTAAACTTCATGAACAGATATTGCATAGTAAGTGATATAACATTGGCAGTCCTAAGATTAAAGCCTTCTAGTAACAGGTAATTTGATAAATGACAATTATCCTATTTGGTGAAAAAGCTACTTGAACAATAAAAGAAAACCTTTTCCCCCATCTCACAGCTTCCTGTTGCCAGTTTCTTCATACCTTTGAGGTGAAGGTGTTTGATCTCTTGCTTCTTCAGAAAGCAAAGCATCAGAAAGTGTATCTACTGTTTCAGCATCACTATATACCTGAGGATTTCCAAGATCAGTAAGTGTGCTTCTGCTTAGACTAGTCCCTAATGAGAATCTGTCATAACCATGTGCCTCATCATCTGCTGCTCCCTCTTCTGCTGGCTCCCAAATATTAATTTCAATGGGGCCTATGTTCCTCATTACACGTTTCAAGGCCTTCACTCTCACTTTTTCAGCAGCCTGTATAACATGAGGCATCATTTCTYCACTATTGGGACCTAAACAAAGAAAGAGAGACAAGTGATTTTAAATGGAAACTCCTCTGTTTTGACTTATTCTAATTAAGACATGAATAAATTATAAATAAACATAAATTATGTGTCATTAAGAAATGCAGACTGCAGCAACTGTGATGAAGAGAAAAAACACCATCAACTCTGAAGTCATGATATTCTGTTATTGGTACAGACGTATCAGAAAGAAAACACAATCTGTCACAAAACTTTCTCAAAGTTGCGCAAATGAAAGCTACAATAACTGTTTTACATGAGATATGAAAGATGGAATTGTCACAAGTAAGGTAAATCAATAAGTAGGGTAAAAAAGGAAGGAAGTTCGTTTAGTATTTCCTGAAGAAGGATGCATGTTACCTTTAACAATACAGTGTCTGAGCTGCTGCTGAAGAGCATGATATTTATCTCTTAGCGGAACCCTTACATCTTCAGAATTAGGAAACGCTTTTACCAGAATTTCTGCCACCTGCACAAAATAAAGTATCTTTTCAAGTAACTGACAGAGAAGTAAATTTTAATCCCAATAGAATTTGCACCGCCAAAAAGTCTGAAAGGTAGCATTTACAGGGAGAGGAAAAACTTGAGACAATCTCTACTGCTTTTGTTTTAGCTTTAGTTTCTTTTACCTTTTTGATTGGTGGCAATTCTCCAAGAAGACTCAAAATTACATCTTGAACTAATTCTTCAACATTCATGAACCTGCAGAAAGGAAGCATTCGACAAGCCCATTCCACTGCATTCAGACAATGCTCAACTGTAGAGGCATCATACTCATTCTCCTTAAGATCCTAAAAAGGAGTTGCTATATAAACATTAATTGGTACGAACAATAAATTTCAGCTAAATTATTCACACACTTTAATTTTTAATGATTCTTCCCTAGCTAATAGAAAATAGAAAGTTAATTGCCAGTGAGAAAAGAATACACTGCCAGGATATAGGATTAAGGTTGTAACTGACTATAACTTGAAAAACACTCTGCTGAAGAGCCAACTTGAAGTCATTTAGAGTAAAACCTAAAGATTTAAGAGGATCATAAACTCTTCCTTAGAGGCAACATAATGAAGCCAGCTGAGAGGCCTTTAGCATGGATTAATTTATTTTGAAGCAGTCAGTGTTTTGCATTTGACTGTCACAAAAAGCACAGAAAAATCAGAATATTATACTATTTGAAAGAGCCATCTTTTTTATTTGAAGCTTGATTTTTCTGATGAAGAGAAATTTGGGACTCATTTTTAAAAGGAAACAACTCTTTGCTGAGGTCTGCAGAGTTAATATACATGGGACAAAATCAACATCCACGCTGTCACAGGAAATACAACAAATATTATATGCCACTAGTTTCTTCCTTCTTCCTTGACTTCTGACATCAGTTGATGAGTTTAGAAATAGAGAAAACATCATTAAATTTTAACATCTTTCATTGTTTTTTTTTGAACATACCAAAGACCCAACCTTGATCGTAGAACTTGCACCACGCAAAGAAAGATAGTACATTAAATATACGTGGGTCAGGAAACACCCAAAATAACTTAATGAAGAAAAATATAAAAGGAGTAAATACTTTAGCTAAATAACAAATGCAGAAAATATGGCAGTTCTGGCAGCATGTCTATTTAATTACCGAAGTTAAATACCAAGCCAAAGACCAACAGAAATACCATTAGAAAGATGTACTTCACATGAACTGCATTATTCTGTGGCATCATATACTTGCTACACATTATTTCACTATGTTAATATTGTCCTACTAAGCAAATAAGAGTCCTCAGCACAAAATTACAGCAAGTCTTTACAATTCATCTTACAGTTCTATGCTGTTACAATATACCTTTACTATATTAGTAACATAATTACCTTACGATTATTCATATTTTCTCTTGCAGCTTGGTACCGCCTACAATTCTCCGATAATCTTTCACGAACATGAAACATCCAACACAATGCACACAGTTCTCTGAAGCAGCCTATAAGAGAAACATGCAATGTGGTGAGAAGTTCTATTTAAATAAATGAAATAACACAGTTTGAGATTTCTAGCTTGAGGAAAGGAATTAACATTACTTATCTTAACAGTAATTAAAGAGAAAAAGCCTTATCCTTGATGTTTCTATAGTATCCCACAGCTAGAGCTCTGCACTCAGTGTTCCACTTAGTGTCCCACATAGTGTTCACCTTTCACATCTGTCAGATCTAACAAAAAACAATCTAGAACAGGAACTTTTGGATTAAGAATCTGGTAACTAACAGAATTAAAAGCTAGAAACAGAAAGTGTTTCTGCAGATGTTGCAGTGTAACATTTCAGGCCAATTAGAGTTTCTTTGTATCTGCAGATTCTCTTGTGGTTTTTTTCAGCTATGAATTAGTCTATTTTATTGCATACAGACCTAAAATTTTACAGGAAATATCATCAAACTGATGGTCTCCAGAAGATGCTGGCCTATTGAATACAGTAGGGAAATTGGAATAACGAAACAAACTCTCTGGAAATGGACTCAGTGAAGGCAGAGATCCTTTCATTCGAATCTATAGATAAAACAAAAAAGTAAAATAATTCCTAGATTTTAATTATTTAAATATAGTTTACCAATTTGTACCTGTATCTACAAATTAGAAATTTAATTCAGCCTTTCATTTACATGTCAAAATTGAAATAAAACAAATCAATTGAAGTTTTGTACATATCGCTACTAAAGTAAAGCCTCTCGGTTATTAGCAGAACATTGTCAAGATCCGTAGAATTCCCTTAAGCTTACTTTCCTTTTTCTTCAACTCAGTATTCTAAAAATTAATTTAAAGGAATATGTTTAGTATGAGCTATGGTACCTAGAATGCTTTTGTCTACGTGGTAATCACGCATACCATGAAATATCTGAGCAATAATGTATTAGAGAAACTAAGCCTACAGTTACGTGGCCACTTAAATCCAGCACAGTCCAGGCCGCTGTCACCTAAGGCAGACTGGCTTCCCCTCCACTTTCAGCTGCTACTTCTCACCACATGCCTGTGCCAGCATTAAGCGTTTGTGTAGCCATGCAGTGAGCAAAAAGAGGTAAATACCTATTTGTCAGCCAGAGCAGTTCCTGATCCAGCTCTGTGCCAGAGGGCCCATAAGCCCTGTGCTTTACCGTAAGTGAGCATCAGCTTCTCTATTACATATTCAAACCTTAATGATCTGGAACACACCTCCAGTAATAGCAGTTCTACCTCCCAATTAAAATGAGCTTGTTTCTTTCAAATGGAGGCACTTACATGGTGGACCTCACAAAGAAGTAAGTTTGTACTTTATCAAGCAGGTACATAAAGAAATGTAAAAGGAGACACTTTTATGAAGTAGACACCCTGCATCTTTAGGTTCTGGCTTCCTGAAAGAGCTGAACATGGAGTATAAAACTATGGACGAAGATATGTAAAAAAAACACCTGACATCAACAGAATCAAGATGAGGCTGAATAATCCTGCAATGCCTCCCGAATCAGTAATATCTACTAGTGATAATCAAGTTACAAATAAGCAAGTTTATTGCTTACTTTTTGCATAACTTTTCTTGCCCTCTTCAGTTGTGCAATATACCACTGTGCTGCAGGGCAGGAACAACGAGCAGCCCGAAAGAGCAAGATAATTCGCTGCAGAACTCCTGACACTTTCTGACGACTTTCCCTCTCAATTTTTAGAAGAATATCATTGCAATCTTCCTGAAAAATGCAAAATCCAAGCAGAAAACAACACGGCCAAAAATTAGAAAGGATATAAACAATAAGGAATCTGACTTAAATACCATTTCTGCACCTCATCCTCTTTAGAGCACAATTCTTTATGGGAAAAACGGAAAGAGGCATACATAGTTTCTTATCAGTCTGGTGCTACTTAAGTGAACATGGAAAAAAAAATTAGACAGAAAAAAAATAAACTTCAAGGAACCAGACTATAGGTCAAGATCATTTTATAAATACATTCAAACTAGTACCTGAAAAACTCCTACCACACATGCTTACTTCACTGAGAGAAGCTGGCTGAGGACAGTACAATGGTGGTGCTGGAAGATAAAGCCCATCAGGAACTAAACCACACAGCTTTCTGCCAAGATCCTTGCCAGAATCCATCAAAAGCTGAAACATCTCTGAGAGAATATCAGCATCTGCCATAACAGCAGCTTTCAGTAGCTCCTGCACTGAACTATAAAGAACATTTGCATCTTCTTCTTCAATGGGATCTATAAAATATTAAGGACAGAAACTGATAAATTAACTGACTCAATTAATACATGCCCTTCATTTTGAAATTATGAAGCTTTCTTATCATAATTCACATTCATCTATTACAATTTAAACATCTTGCTGCCTTGCTTTAAGATAAGTTTTCTCACAATTGAAAATAATATTTAATTAATTTTAGTACTTTGCCACATTAAGGAAAAACTATTGCCTTTCTGGACAGAGAGTCGAACTTTTCAGCCAACCATTTGTTTGGGATAAAGCTCTGGCAAATCATTCTCATCCAACAGGCATAAATTGTACATGTCATTAATGACCATAACAATTATTTTATCAGTGAGCATGATCAAGGACAGGGAATTATGGTGGCTTTTTGTTTGTTTGTTTTTAAATATATCATCTCATTTTCTTCTCATTTCCTAGAAGTAGCAGGACCTTTAATACACATCATCAATTGATTCTTGAAATTTATATACTACTATAGTGCTCTGCTTCTATATGTACTCCTACTGCTTTTCTTGAAATAATCTATTTTGCCAAGTCTCTTCAGTACCTCTATACTTATAAATGGTGATATATATTGTGTGTGCRTGCATGTGTGCGAGTGTTTTAAAAACAAAATCCTTGGAAATGAGTACAAAAGAAGAAACTACATAGTGTTTGGAATCTGGCTTAGATAAGGATTAACATGGCATCCACATGCTGACAGGCAACTAAAATACTGCTTCCAAACACACACACAAAAAAGAGTAAGGAATAGGGATTATACCAGTAAACTTTCTGTAAGATGAAAATAAGGACAGGTTGATCTAGTTAGGGGGGAAATTTTAGCAGTAAAGGAAAGGCAAAAATTAAAGAACATCATTGTGTAACTAATTTTAATAAAAGTGTGATTTATTTCAGGGTGTTGTTTCTGTCTTAATGAAGTGTCAGTTCTTCCAAAATGAAGTTAACATCTGTCAATCTCTTACTTGACTATATCTGATAAGTACAAAGAAGGGACTATTATACAGCCTTATAAAAATTACAAAGCACAGTGTAAGAAAAACTTTTGGTTGCAAGCCATGAATGAAGCTGTAATGTTCTCCCCAGACTGCCAAACAAGAATGATAACAGGATCTATTTTTGGACTGATAAAAGCCCAAACCCAAAAGTACATAGAAGGTAAAGTATTTGCATACATTATAATAGTAACACACATGCTGGTGAAGAAGAGATACTTGTTTCTTTTTAAGGCAATTTATAACATGTAATATGGAGTGATATAACATGAAGAATAAACAATTTTATTTATAATTTTATGTACCTGTAAACTGTTTGTATTTAATACTTCCCTCATTTGCTGTTTCAGAAGTAACTGGTTGTCCTAACAAAGAATGTAACTTTTCCTGAAAAGTCTGTGCTGGTGATAAGCTTAACGGCAGATGACACTCCATCTTTTTCAATCTGAAAGTGTACCAAGAAACTGTTCATTAAAAACAAAGTAAAAACCATAGAGAATCTAACCAAACTCTGTAAAATGATTAATGTAAGTAACAGTAACTAACTGTAATGTGTTAGGTCCTACAACTATGAAAGATTTGGAGATACAAATTTTCGAAGCAAAGAATATGCCTTTTTAAAATAAAGTTCATGCAAATAAAGTTAAATAACAAAACGTATTATACTAATTCCAAGCCCCAATTTACCTTGAGAACTGGTCAGAGTTCTGACAATACAGATTGTAGGCCACACCAATTGAAACAGACAGTTTCCAGTCCCCAAGCCTGTGTGTCAGCCACACAGCCTCTGGCACGAGTCCACCAACAAAGAACAAGTCCAGAGCATAGTCAGCCGTCCACACAGAGGAAAGGTTCTGGTCTCTCACAGCTCTGGTAACCAAGGAGTGTTGCAGGGGAACAATACGAGGAGATACATCTGAGGCACAAAAATACATCTTAATATTCATCTTATAGTATGCAGATCTACTTAAGCAATCCAGAGTTTATACTATGAAACTTTGTTCACACTGCTTTCTGATTCAATTCAGTGTACAATTGCGCTTTATTAGAGATGTGCTACAGAGTTTATCGCCAGCAGGTAGATGCAGTTCATGCTATGATACAATATTAAGTTCAGAACAGGCTATTTCTCTGCTTAGTAATGTGGGGTATGTAAGCATATGCAAGATTTGTGTGTTATTCTTACTTAAAAGATTTAATCACACTGATGGAATACTTGTGAGTATGCTATATGTGCTGGTGATATTTCAGAGGGTACATTTGAGAAAAAAGGAAATAGATTTTTCCTACTGTACCCATGTTGTGTATACTTGCTAGGCTCCTTATTGTACAGGAGGTTAGAAAGCTACAGTGCATTTTGGGGAAAGAATAACACATTATTTAAGAGAGCAGACTAAGGTTAAAGACAAATTTAGTATTTTTTTTTCTTGAGGTTTAAATTGTTTTTCCAACATTTTATTTCCTGGTTTTCATAGAGAGGTACATTCAGTGTTCAGGAAACCTAGAATATAGCTAATCAACATGAACTCTACAGAGTGAACCTGCTTCCCCCATCCTTTCTGYTGCTATTGAGGCAATGACATTATTAATTATTAATGGAAATATTCACACTGAACCTGCCTGTGGAATATAAATTTTCTTTGAAAAACTCACTATGTACATGGATCTTTGAATAATGCAAGTATCAAAATCAAGGTCTTATTTTCTAGGCTGTGTCTGAAAAATTGTCTGATTAAAACATCCAGATAGACCATGCAGAAATACATACTGGTGCCTGTTGCAGCCCAGGAATATTAAAAATAATCTATGTATTCAGATAATTTTAGAAAATCTAAGCAATCAAATTAAGTCAATATTATAGAGCAATATCTGACTTTACAATACCAACTTAGTATTAAAATACTTAAAATACTTTTAATATAACACTTTTTTTTATGCCGGTGGACATTAAATCACTTTCAATCATTAACTCTGAAACCAAAAATTTTCTATGAAGGGAAATCCTTAGACAGAGTTTCTTACAGAAAACAGACAAACCACTCACTGTGATAAATGCCCATTCTCAGAAAAATGCTGAAGGTAGGACTTAAACTTGTAAGTACTACTTGAGTTCAATGACAAATCAGCTTGCTCTGATACTATGGTGTCTGAAGCACTTTGGCTTCCAAGAGCCTGATTCTTACTGAACTAGCAAAAAATATTTTTTTCTGGATTTTTGGTTTGGGTCATTCCACATCACAGTCCAGTCTGAATAGTTTTAAAGCACTGATTTTTCTCCCCATTTTGGGATGATCAAAGTCAGAATAAGAGCCACAGGTGTAAGCAAAAGTAGTGCAAGAACTGTGAAATCATATTGTTGCACAATTTGGTGAAAAAAATGCATTCTTTTCCTTGAATATCAAATTTAAATCACTAGTCTCAAAGCACAAAAAAAGCGGACAAAAAAAAAATTCATGTTACAGTATGGATTACATAATTCAGTTGCTCCTTAAAATATTAGCTTTAAATACCAAAATATTTTCAATAATCAACAGATGCAAAATACTCATCTTACAAACACACACACACATACACACACCACACACAGCCCTCAACAAAAATATCTGGATAAAACTAAGTTATTTCATCTTTACAATTAATAATGTTGAAAACCATAAATCACAAAGTTAAAGCATAATATTTAGCATTTATATATAGATGAAAAATTTATAAGAGTTAAGCACAGCAAATTAAACTACTTTGTAAGAAAATACCTGGTTTGATGTGAAGTGGATGCAGGATGTCAACATTGTGTGGGGGAAGGATATAAAGCAGCTGATTTGTGAAATAAGCGGCCATGAATCGTGCCATGGATTGAATCACAGCCATAGCTGCTTCAGTATGAACATCTGTTATCCTCCACAGTTCATGCTGAGAATACTTGGTATCTAAAAAAATAGATGTCAAATTAAAACATTYGGAGGAAAATTACTTTAAATTTGAATGCTTTGAATGTTTAATTACAGCTTATAAAATGTTTCTTTTAAACAAGCAAACTAGGTTATTACTTAACTTCTTGACAAGCTTCCAGGACTTATCTTTTTCATTAATTACATATAGTATTAAAGACATTCATATTAGGTTTCTAATGACTACAGATGGACCCCTAATCTCCAAATTTAGATCAGATGAGTCAAAAACTCTGTTTAAATTTGGAAATTCAGACCCAATATTCTGACTCAGCAGGAAAAGGATATAAGCATTTGCAAAAAACTCCAGTGTCAATTTAGGATTGGTGATCAACCCTAAATCAGCTATTTCATTATCTCATATCATAATAAGACAGATCAATATAAAATAAAATTATGCCATTTTCCCCTTATTTTCCTCAGCCAAAGTCTTTTCCTCAACCAGATGTGAACCCAAGATTATTTAATCAACCCACACTTCCACTATAAATTACACAATAAAAAAACATTGTCTGAACAGCTACTCCAATAACTGCAACTGAAAGTACATCAGGATCAGAAAAAGATTTCTAAGGTCACTGAAAACAGACTTCAGACTTGTCCAGTATAAATAGAAAAGAATAGTGTCAAGTGTGTGTATGAAGGCATTGAAACCAGACTCTAGGTCATCCAAACAGTATTAACACATGCTACTATACCTCTACTTTCACGCCATGTAAACATACCAGAAAAAATTTCCATCTGCCTTACTGAGAGCTGCGATCGCCTTAGAATCTCTCCTACCAGATGATCACAGAGTCCCTGAGCCTCACACAAGTTATAGTGATATAGGTGGCAAAATAATATAGCAAGATAGTATCTACTTTGAAGAAAACGTGCTCTTTTTCCTCCTGCATTAAAAGAAAAAAAAAAGGAAAGAAAAGAAAGCAAAAACACAAAAACAGACATAGCAGGTCTGAAAGTATGGCTTCCTCCCTCTCCAAAAAACACATCTACACAAATATATACTCTGAGAAACTACTGGTAATACAGGGAATAGAACTCAGGTGCAGCTATTTTAGGAGATATGATCCTCCTTCAATCTATAAGGTACCAGAGAGTCAATGCTCATTCTTAACAGTTTCACTTCTAGAGAAGCACAGAGTGTAACTGTTAAGACACAGCAAAGACAGCACAGCTCAGGGGAGGCTAGTGTTTACAGAAGGGACGCCTGAGACAATGAGATTAACTCCTGATTTGCTTAGGGATCCACCAGGTTTCAAATACCCTGAAGTCTTTCTGCACGGTTCTGAATGAGATATTCCTCATCTTAACAATCAGAGGAAAAAAAAAATTCTCATGATCCCTGGGAAGAGTTTTTGGAATATCTGTTTCCAACCAACTTCTGCATAAACTCCCATCACAGATTCTTTTTAGTCTTTTTATTCCCCAACCACTCAAAGTCTTCTGGTTTCATTATCATAACAATTGATTTTTGTTCATCTGTCTTTCACTGTTATTTTCTTGCTCAGAAATCTACTTSAAGTTTTTCAGGACCAAGTACATTATAGTCATAAAAAAACCCTGATGTCAAAATAGAAATGCATGGAATTTTCTTAGAGAGCAATCAAGTTAAATTTTGACTGGTCTGTATTCAAGTCAGCTTAATTTCATATATGCATCCTTTATCATTTCTTTATCCTTTATCCTTTATCCTTTTTTAATCTGTCTTCCTTTCTGAAGAGCAACAGAGAATCATGTATAACTATGTAAAGTGATTACACAAACATCTAAAAAATGGATTATTTTATCTCTTACCATTTGCTTTGATTTCATAAAGAGATTTTTTCCATGCATCCACAGATTCTCTGTATGAGCCTAAAAGGAACTTCTCCTCACCTTTAAAAATCATACATTCAACAAGTTAAAAGCTTCACATAGTCAGTTTTACACATGCACACACACACACGCACATAAACGTAACCATAGTTAGGTACTTCAGTATTCAAAACCCACAATAATTTATTAATGGGGAAAAGCATTTTCTCTTATCCATTTTCAGATTKCATATGATATGAAATAAGTTTACTGTAAAAAATAGTTGTAAAACTACGTAGGAAACTGAACATATGTTTTGTTTCACTGTAAAAGCAGTTCCAAACCACAGGTCTATGGACCATTACACATTTCATCTCTCTAAATTCCACCTCTCCACCTCTATTCCCATTCCAATTTTTAGTCCATTGGTCAATTTCAAACTACTTTGACAGAAAAGTAGATTATCACACATATATTTGTATTTCTTAAAGTTAGGGGAAATAAATAAATGAATAATGACAGTATCTACTCTGAAGAAAACATGTTCTTTTTCCTCCTGCATGGAATGGGAGAAAGGGACAGGGAGAAAGGGACAGGGAAAGGAAGCAATAAAAACAAAACCAGACATAGTATAAAACAAAAATTTACAAAAGCACAGCCCCTGGGCAGAGCAGAAGGATAAAAAACTAGTGCYGCCACAGAAGGGAAGGCAAGGACAGGTCTGCCACTCACATTCTGCTTATTAGCAGCTAGCCAGTTGAGACATGCTGGCAAGCTCAGCAGCGTGTATGTGATTAGATTGTCCATAATGTGCATGTTATCTATTTGGCAAACTTAAGAAGGTAAATAAAGAACATATGGAAGGGGTGGAAAGCTGCATATATTGTTGTGATCAAAGAGACATCTGAAGGAGCTAATGTATTGTATGGAGTGATGCATGAGGACAAGCTAGAAGTATCATTCCAGGGAGGGAGATTAGTGATATGGAGAAGACTGAGTATTGCGGTGGGAGACACAAGTGGGAAGCTGGCTTTATAATAGTGGAAGGGGAAAGGAAGACAGAGTAAACATAGGGCACTAATGTGTAGGAAATGAAGCTGTAACCACGTTCTGTTTGCAGAATAAACATACTACATTACGTCTATTAGATCAGGTCATGCTAGATTAGACACTGAACTGAAGTTGACTACATTCATGCACACATGACATGTTCGTGCCCACAGTGACCACACAAAGTAAAAGGGATATCTATTTAGAAATCTTCTAAGAGACACACTGTGATGCCCATCCRCCTCAGATGAAATAAGACTGTACAAACCAGATCAGGATTCAGATCTTGCTTTCAGATTCTCTAAAAATTTCAAATCTAGGGCGTGATGCATATCAAATTGAAGTCAATATAATTTTTTTAATACATCATATTTTTAATACAAGCAGAGCTCAACAGGCTCTGAAGGATATAATACGATCCACAGAGACGCACTGGGACACGAAGTATTTAAKAAACACTTTTGATAGGAATTCTTAGAAAAGTCCTGCTATTAACTAATTATTTAAGCTGATAAAGTCAGTTATTAAAAATTAGGTCCAACTTATCTGCAAGCTAGTATTCAGTCAACAGTGCAAATACCTAAGTATTATAGCTCTTTCCAAAGTACTAACCAGCTACAGAATTAAGCTTCAAACGTTGTTCTAAGGTCACTCCTGAAGACTGGAGGGTTGCTTGAACATGACTTAAAAGTGATGAGACAACAGACTCTTCATCTGCATTCTTACATGTTTTTCTGTTCAGCTGCATTTGATACCAAACAACTTTCTTGTATAATAACTGCCAYAGTACAGTCAACCTGTAGTTCAAGAAGTGTAATATTATGAAAAAATTAAAAGGTTAGCAAATTTACTTTTGGTTATCTGTATATAATGCAGATAAAAATATTTTCTTGTATTTTGCATTATGGATCTAAAAAATTAAATTATATTTTATGTTAAAAACAATTCTATTGACTATAATAAAGGGGRGGAGGAATCATTTTTTGCCCTAGTGTTTGCTTTTTTATCACCAAACATTGTTATGCCTACATATGTTCAGAAGAATCAACCTGCTTCAAGCACCCAAATGCTGGCTTCAAAATGAATTTGTGGCTGTCTAAAGAACAGAGAAATGAAACCACCTCGATAAACCTTCAAAACAGATAACACAGTCTTTATAAATTAAATTGATGAAAAATACAACAATAGAGTCATAGAAAAAAGCAAAGCCAGTGAAAAAGCTGACTGCAGAGCACAAATCTAGGGCTGTCAAGCCCCTGCAGCCCAGTACAGTACTATTAGATGTATCAGCTCAGATTTGCAACAGGCTTGTGAGTAAAAACATTTTAAACTGCAATACCTGGACTGATGCTAAACTACCAGGCAACCTGGTGGGAGTTGCTAGCCCACCAATTATCTCTCAGCTCACTGGCAGTAATTAGTTAAGTCCCCATAACTGAACTACATTCAACTATAGGTCTGAGCCCTGATCTGCATGCTTTAAYAGTTYGTCAGATTTTTCCACAGAGTATGACACAGAAATAAAATCAAAAGGATGTTATAATTACTGTATAATTAAGAAATAAAATAGTAGTTCAAATATTTTTTCCATGCAGAGATCAATCATACCTTTTTTCTGTTTTTTCATCATGGTTTATTGCTTGAGGGGKCTCTCTGAGCAGAGATTTCAGTGAGCTGAATTGCTGAGTAGCACTCTCATCAAGAATTAGGAAAACAGGCATCACAAGGGAGTCAAGCTCCACAAGACTATTAATATCAGAAGACGCAAAAAAATTCTCATACTGTGGTATGCACATGCTACTTAGAGTGTGAGAAACCATCCTTAAAAGACAGAAGCATGCCAAAAGGTTTTTTGAGAACAACTGATCTTGTTGCTGAATAAGGATCAGTTTTATAGTTTGTAAAGTCAGCTTTGCCAAATGCCCAGTCAAACTGGCTCTTGAATGCCCGTACAGGAGAGTTAAACACTGCTGAAAATATTTTAACACGTAATGCATCCAGTGAGTATTCTTCACAGACTTGTTTAAAAATGCATCCTGGTTTAGTGAAGAGCATTTTATGAACTGCAGTATGTTGAAAAAATGGGTAAAGCAGTTTACTGTATAATTCAGCAAAGTATCTTTCTCTTGCATATTTTTTGAAACTCCTATCTGCCATGCAGTAAGGAGATTTTTCTGAATAGAATTTAGTTCCACTGATAAGTTATCTTTCTCTTCAGTAACATCCTTTGCATGAATAGTATCAAACATTGATGCAAATTCCAAATGACCTTGATCAGCTTTACCAACAAATGAACTGATTCTTTGGCTAGAGAAGCTGAACGAGCTATTTTGAAACTGCTTTTCATCATCTGATTCTTCTTCATAATCCTAAATCAGACAGAGACAAAAAATAAAGTTTAATTCAAGCCCATTTTCTCAAAACAGACTGCAAGGAATTAGAGTTCAAGTCAGTCTCACATATGAATCTTTATTCTTAATTAATTTCCTGTGTAGCTATTCTGGATAAGGCAGCTACATTGCTAGTAAATTTAATTCCTTAGCAATTTCATCTAGAGTGAAAACCTAGATAGGGTTATTTGTAATAGTTCTGTAGATAGAAATCTATCACCTAACAAAAAAAAAAAAATTACATTGTATGCACAGCAATAGTTTCTAAAACAGAAACTGAAATCCTGTCCTTTACTACTAAGAGAAGCATAGAATATGAGGAAGTGTTTTTTTCCAGATACCTGTAAAGTACTAAAACCATGTAGCAAAAGCTCAGATACATGTCCTAGAACGAGAAACTTCATCAGAGAAACAAATCAAAAGACAAAGCATGAAATGGAGTTGGGAAAGGCTGCACAATGACTTTGATCATGGAGCCATTCTACCTAAAAACATATTCAGATTTTAGAATTGACGCAAGTCTAAAATTGAGGATAAGTAACTTATTTACTAATAATATTATTTACTAATTTACTATTTACTAATAATATTATATTTACTATACTTCATAGCTCTTATCTGTGTAACATTATATTTTATTATACAGTGAAGCTAAAACTAAAACAAACTGACGTAGATGTACACCAGTATGTATTTCTAAAAAGTTAAATTGTTTCTGATAGAAATAGTAAGATGTTTGAAAACAAAAGTGTCAAATGAGAAAAATCAACCATCTCTCGTACCTATAAAGAATTGAGAACTTAACCAAATACGAAATTACTTTAAACATCCTTAGTAAGAGCAAATATACCTAAAATATTATTTAAAAAAAATTCTTTACATGTAGAACATCTTAAAATCAAATCATTTGCATAATTATAAGTGTAAAAGATGCTACTGAATACCTGTAAATCCATGGTTTTCTCACTCATTTCTGTTGTGTCCTCTTCCAGGAATTTTGGAATGGTGGGAAAGATGGATCTTTGATTTTGAGTGTGTTTCAAAAGACTAGCTTTTAAAGACAACAGTGATTGTAAACACAGCCGTCTCCCYTTAGACTAAAAGAAGCAATAATAATGCAAAACATGTTATTTGTCTCTAGTAATAACAAACCAGATCCTTCCCAAACAAAACAAGGAAGCTGGTCCCTGCTATAAAAAGCTTCAGTTTGAAAACCCCAGACAGAAAGAGAGAACAGGTCAGAGGGCATGTGTTGCACAGAAACAAACTATCATTTGGCCGTGCTTTGGGAATGCAGTATTTCTTCTACACCAGACAACTTTATTTTACTTCATGCTGAAAGAATATGCTTTCTTGATCCCTCAGATGATCCCACAAGCTTGCAAATATGTAGGACTTTCTTGTGTTCTTAATAACAATACACCTCTAAGTCCTCAAATCCTTGTCCACTCTATCTCATTCATGAATGCCATCATATCATGCATCTCTAAAAATTCAAAATACAAACAGATAGCCACTGGAAGACAATTGGCATTCAATGTCTATTAGCAAACACAAAAGCTCTGAATATCTACTACATCTTAGGGAGTTAGGTGGTTGGTAGTAGTTGCAAAACCTCTTCTTTCAAAGGTTTCCCTTTTTCCATATTTAGCTCAATTTGTAAGTGATTGAAAAATAAAACCAAAAGCGGTTTAGCAAGCTTTAATTGACAATGCCAGTTGAGGACCTAATGGCTACATGCTCACAATATCATTGGGACTGCTGCTGCTGCCTGCTCTAAAACAGCAGCAACCTCTCTAAGATAGAGAAGTTTTAGAGCACCCTTTCTGAATCACTCTGAAAGGATGAACTGGTCAGAGTAGCATAATATCTGCCAGTGCTCTGATCCAACTCTCTAGAAACATAAATCCATTCAATTTCTTTTAAAATTATCTGAAAAGATTTTATAATGACAATTTAGACCGTCCCCTTTACTACATTTCACTGAAATGCTACCCAAACAAAGGAACAATTTCAGAGAAAACTGTGTATTCAGTGTTTTCAAAACAAAAGTATAATTTAAAGGAATCTATGCAAGTTTCACAATAAAGTAAATCAAGGTACTCTGTTTAAAATCGTGCATTTTTATACTTATCAAGTTTTTTACTTAAAGCCCACAAATAGAATCCATAACTTTACCTTACAGTTCATGAAATTCTGACGGATATTTTCAAGCCGTTGGGTTGAATCAAGCAAAAGGGATCTTACAAATCCTGATGGTGAAAGGTTGTTAGGAAATCTTAGCACTGTTATCATGTATCCATCCGAAACAATGAGGTAGGGTAATCTTGAGTGTGAAGCAACAGAGAATCTCTGTCTCAAAAGGTCACTTTCAGAAGCTGAAGAACCAACAGACTGACTAGAGTCTTGACACAAAGAGTGCTGCTGTCTAGCAAGTAAAATAAAGATACATCAAAAAAATGAGAAGCAACTACCATATGCAGAAATCATGAATGGAATAGAGTAAAAATAACTTATGAACATTTTATACCACTTACACAAAAAGCTAGATAATAAAATTATGATATAGAAATTTAATGCCAAATTGGAAATAATAATATGATTTATATAATATTTCCTAAGAAAATAATATGAACATACTTAAAGTTATTTTTAATTCACAGAGTTGCAACTGCAGAAAAATACTGACATCTTGCACAAATCCAAGGTGGTCATCCTGCAAAACTTTAGAGGCTTCCTTAAATTTATGTATTCTGAGTAGAGCTACTGGCACGATAATGTATGAGAAGTGCTTCCAGGATGAAATTCCTAAGTAACTTCAAATAAAGTCATGTATGAAAAAAAGACGCCCGAAGTCAGAATCTTAATATTTCAGAATCAGCTCAGTCATTTAACAGAAATATTTTAAATCAAAACACAAAAGGTCCAAAGCTATTTCTTACAACGAAAAGACTGGAGTTTCAGGAAGCTGTCCTGTGCATGTGTTCTAATATTAATATTAACACCATAATATTTTGAAATAATGTGCTCAATAACTGATTTTTTTCTGTTTCCTGATAGTCCAAAAGTTAGTAGATTATTTAAAATCTAAGGGAGCTGCATATATTAAATAAATGTAGTTAAGATATTTTAATACATTTCAATATCTGATTTTTCAATCTGCCAGTGTAAGAGGTATTATGATGCTTTTTTGTAAATATATACATTTTGTCCACTTTTGTACATCGAAGGTTGCAATAATCCTTGATACTTTTAAAAGATTATTAAAGATGCTAGTTCTTTAATATTAGTTTGTTTTAAGTTATGTATGACTCTGCTCACTTATCATCTGTATAAATATCAATTCTAACTTAAGAAAATAACTGGTAAAAATAAGTTTGTTAGTTTTACTGTGATCCATAGAAACAATATGCAATGGATGCATTATCTAAAGACTAGATAYAGTCTAGATATTTCTAGATTACATTTAAGATATTTCTAAGATATGATGAAACTAAGCATCTTAAAAATATTGTATATAAACAAACACCAGGAAAGATCTGAATGTTTCATGGGGTAATACATTTATACATTATCTGGCTTTAGTCAGGCAGTTCTAACAGGACTTTTTAAAATAATATAGTAATGTTTAAATTTTATGTTGTTTCTTCTAGGTATTCAAGTTGCATTACTTTTTGTATCTTACAGTTTAAGCTAAAAAAAAAGTGTTATCAGATTTCCTTTACTTATTCCTCCCCCATCCCGCAACCCCAACACCACAGTTTCAAAATCTGAACCTGGAATAACCAAAATGTATTTCAATACCTAACTATTTTTTGTCCATGCAAATATCTTATTTAAAAGATTTGATATAGAAATGTGATATGAAGTCTTGTAAATAAAATTAAACAGTCAATAAGGAAAACTCACTGGATTAATATTAATCTATACTTTTAGCATTTCCATAAAGTTGATTTCTTCCTACACTAAAAAAACAGTATTTTTAATTATCATGAATTTCATAAACACTTAAATATGTAACAGCCCCAAAAGTCACTTAAATAATGTATACTTACATTGCCACAATGCCAATTTTTCATCAGGCAAACCCATTATAAGAAATAGAAGAGAACTATGAATGAGAAACAGATATTGAGAAGAAAGACACAAGGAAAGCAAAAGACTGAATTTGAAAGATGAGTTTATTTAAAATTGTAAAAAATATGTTAGAAAGTAAGATATGATCATATGACAAAGACATATAAACATTTTCAAACTCTTTTACCTGTATGTTATTAGGGGATGAAATGGAATAAACTCTGCTGGTCCAAATTCTACAGAGCAGCCTGAAGTAATCAAGGTCAGCAATTCACCCATACAAGTCAATAAAATCAAAGATCCACGTTTTAACATGCAAGCCAAGAAAAGGCTATCAGGAGTCCAACTCATGTCGCCAACCCAATAAGACCTAAATAGTGCAGGGAAAATATTTGTATTTCTCTGTCAAATCACTGTAACCAAAGTCAGGATAATTTGGGGGGGAAAGAGGGGAGGGGGATACAGCAACAGGAGAAACAATATCAGCTACTGACCTGACAAATTTGGATGGGACCATGCTATTCTTGCTACTGCAACCTTTAAGGCTACCCGAAACAGTTACAAAATTCAGCGTGTTTAAAAACAAAATCTGAGATGCCTAAAAAGAAAAAGCACAATGGAAAAGTTCGTATCAAAATACAATTATTGTAAAAAAAAAAAAAAAAAAAGAAAAAGAAAAAAAAAGCTTTCTATTAGCAATTTATGAATTAAATTTGATGTACTGGAAACATTATATGAAAGTGACATTACAACTCAGCATTACTATTTAGAGCATTAGTTAACTCTTACATATATTTCTGAACTTGAAAAATAATTAAATCTTATTATATGCATTTTTTTTCTCTCTCTCTCTCTCTCTCTCTCTCTGTCTTTTTTCGTTTTTTTTTCCCCCTAATATCCCAGAAATAATCTAAGATCCCTCTTATCTGTCTTATTGGTGAATAAGCATTGGTGCTCTGAAATACTGCATCATCTCCTCTTGGAACATTACATAGGCTGGTCAGTATTTCCTGGCATCAGTAGCACTAAAACATACAAAAAGATTTGGCCTGAGATTTGGTGTTCTTGAGTTGTTAGAAGGAATACCTTTATGAAGCGGGACCATAATCTCTTTCCCATCTTCAGCTGAGGCCTGACTGAGAATCATTCAAAACCTTTGCAGATACAATGTCTGAATTTAGTTTCTTTTTTATTGTACTTCTGGAAGATTATAGATGAAAGACTGGCTGGTATGGAGTTCTTAACYGAATAACAGCATTCAAAGAATTACAAGTTGGGGCAGGACTTCTTGGCTGTGGATACTGATATGAATGTAATCCAATGCCTTGCTGAAAATCACTTCTAAAACAATTCAGTGGATCACTTTTATCAGACTTCATTCCAACTGAACTATTAGCTTAAGTGATATACTGTCTATTGTTCATACCTTTGGATCATTTTGATTAATGGCTACTGCAAGTAAAAGTCCATCTCTTGCAAATGCGGTTAGCAAAGCTCCTCTTGACTTTACAGACACACACTGAGGAACCAGATTAGCAAGAGAACAAGTCTGCTGTACCCAGTGAATCTGATATGGCAAAGAACTAAATACCAAAAAAGAACAACAAAAGCAAGAGGTTATTCAGCAGTACTGAATRGAATGATTCATACATCAGAAAAATTCCAACCAAAACAGGGACACACAAAACATGTAAAAAAAAAGAAATCATGTTATCTTCAACAACATTATAGATGAAAGGTACTCAGGATTTACAAGAGTTTAAAAATGGTATCTAAGTGATAAGAATGATTTTTGAGAGATGGAAATTTGGGCTGTGCATATAAAACATCCCAGTAAATGCAGATACATGTTATAGAACTAGGACATTCATATTCCAGCCAGGAGCAGCCTCATCAGACAGTATAACATCAACAAACAAAAGGCTATTCAGAATTTGAAAATGGAAATTAACTGCTCTAAACAAAAATTCGTAAAGATTCAAAACATGACAGAAAACACAAGAGTAAGACTGCACTTGAAAAAATGCTAACTAACATAAAAAATAAAGATGAAAAGTTATGATGGAGAAATTAAATATATCACTGTAAMTAATGAGATTGAGTGACGGTAGGCACAAAAAAATTGAGCGATATGGTTGAGAAATGTTACAATGAGGGGAGAGCAGTGGATGTTGTCTACCTAGACTTTACAACTCACATAAAAGGTGTTTCTCACACAGCAAGAGGAATGGACTATGCATGTACTCAGAAACATTTTTCAATTGCATTTTTAAGTGGTTGTATCAGCATAACTCTATCAGTAAATGGTCTCATCCCAGTTAAAAAAAAATAAATACATCTATGTATCCTAGGTGTAGGAGATAACAAAGGGAACAGAAAACAAATACAATAGATGAATATTCATAATAAAGAAGAGAAAGAGATATATGGGTACTCAAAGCCACATAGCATGCACTAGTAATATGAGAAAAACAAGAAAAGGAGAATCTATTAGCGCTATTCAAAAAACCTCCTGACAGCAACAAATACATCTGTGTGCAGGCACAGGTATGTATAGATACTCGCATATATATTATGATAAATACATTCAGTTTTATTTAGGTGTAAACCATTTTTTACTAATGAACTATGGAATACATATATAAATGCTGTTGCATTCACCACATTTAAATACTTGAGAATTACCGTTTTGTCCATGTACAGATACATAGTGTGATGCAAGCTATGAAGGTACATATGCAAATATAGATAGGTGTTTGTAACCATTAGCTAACTGTATATTAATGTGAATAGCATGTGTCGATATGCAGCTTTGAAACCTGACTCTGAAGCACTTTATAATAAACTCTTCCTCTTAAACTAACATAATTTCAAATAGCTTTGAACTCACCTAACACATCTGAGGCTATTTTCATGCCATCGGAGAGCCAAAAATGTGAGCACCAAGCATTCTCCAGAGTAGAACACAAAAGTGCACAAACAGCAATCACCCAGTATCTGGAGGAAAACAATCACACAAACAAAAAAAACAATCAAAACCCTGATTACGCACAGTTTTCTGTTTAATGACTTATGTATTTAGCTCAATAGCTATGACAATTCAAATTAAACAACATTATGTTGTCATTCAGGAACGTAAAGGCAGGCAAGAAGATACTGGGCTAGAAGAACTTTGGTCTGATCCAGTTTGGCCGTTCTTATGCTGTCATTAAACCTAATATGAACTGAACAATTAGGTCTACACACAACACCAAAGACGTAACTATCAGAACTCACTGTAGCTTCTGAGGCTCCAATTTACTTAAGAGATGAGACGTATTGCTTTAGGGCTTATTTTTTTACCTCATTTTGTATGAAAGCAGCATGCACTCCAGTTTCTTTTTCATCAGTGGAAGGCAACATGATGGATGCATCAGGCAAAATTTGCGTCCAACGCCCAGCCATTGAAGAATTTTTAGAATAGTATGTATTTTCATGTTCTGTGCTCTCCCATAGAAAGATGCATGCCGTAGGAGTAGTGAATAGTACCTTTCTGCCATCTCCAGATATATACAAGCACAATCGCATCAAGCACTCTGGAAAAAATAACAATGCATCTGAATAGTTTCTCCTTTTCTGTTGGATTTATATTTTAAAATGAAAGGAAATTTCCTTCTTCTCAGTCACAACAAATCCAAGCTTCCATGTTAAAGATCTTACATTTCCAAACTTCACCACTAGTAGCAGACCTTTTGCAGTGGTAATGTCAGACTGGATCCCCCTTTTTATGCATTTTATGAATTTTACGTAAGCCTTCCCTGAGATGGTCTTTCTTGAAATCTTGAAGCCTTTCATGAGAACTATGAATAAATGCGTAAGTGCTCTACTTATCTATTACCTTCAGCTCCTAAATGCACTACTGATCTTCACTGAAATGACGGAATTGCTTGTACAATATTTCACTTTGCAACATGATATTAGTGAGATTATCTAATACAAGACAGTATTTTATGCAAAGTTTACAGGTTCAAGCCTTTACAGTATTCTTTCCAAGTAGCATTTGTCATTGAAAAATACTTACAGAATAAACTTAAAATGAAGCATATATGGCTTAAATCAAGTGTACAYCTGCTTTAAGTTGTATTACAAAATAAAGACGTACTGTATTTAAAATTGAATTATTGTTTACAGGAGCTTTGAGAATTCAAAAATGTATCATTTAAATGACAAAAAGGACATCTGTCAAAGCTTAGGTAGCACATAAATCATACATATGTAAAACAACATAAAAATATAGCTTTTACTTATGTAATAACATCTAATAACAAGAGGGAAAACACTTTGCCTCTACTCAATTTTCAACGGGACACAGTGAAAAAAGCCCTACCTTGTGCTGCTAAAACAGCCTTCCTAGACTCTTCAATTGCTGGCACGATTTTCAAGAAGTCTTGATCTTTATTCCAAAGAAATAGTTCTCCTGTTGTAAGTATTCCTGCCAACCAAGCACCTGTATTCATCGTTAGAGAGGTGTTTAGAACTGTATTATTGTTAAGTATTTAAAATCACTTCCCTTCATTTTGGTCACAGTTCTACAGCTGAAACTGAACTGGCAAATTCTTTGGATATTGTATCTTTCTAAACTTCTAGAATTACAAATAAAATAATTTGATTCTGTAACACATGAGATATTAATACTTAACCATTTCTTGATGTTGTTAAGACGACTACATTTTTTAGCAATGACTGCAGCCGAGGTATTTTCTTCTTTGTCCTCCCTGATGCCAGGTTAATTTCATTTATATGTTTATCATCTAGAAGAAAAATAGCCTCTTTTTCCTGTTTAAAGAAAAAGAAGAGTATCTAATTTTTTAAAATGCTATTTTCTATATTTGCCTGCAAAATAATATATAGACAAAAAATGTTAGAGTGACAGGGAAAAATAATGAAAAAAAGAAAAGTTATTACTGCAATTGCCATATTAATTCTGCACAATCTTCTGCACAGTCACTTTACAGTACAACATCATATCTAGCATCAACCTAAACTGATGCAGAATTTGGTCAAGTTTTAAACTAGTAGGCCACACTTACAATCATTAGTAAAAAGTTCTTCAAAGTACTTCAGCTGAACTAGCTGGCAACTAATGCAAGATTAGACTCTAGTTATCTCTTCCTGCACTACTGAATTCAGTGATATTTTTGTCACTGATTACAATGGAAGGACTGGGCCTTTAATGGTTACCTATTTAAACTCAAATCATACATTAAAAGAGAAGAAAAAAGTCTAGTCTCACGTTATCAAAAGTGCATAAGAAAGYATGCCTTTCAATGGATGCAGCAAAGAATGGGAAAATGACTTTTGTTCACAATTTCCAAAGATGTACTTTAAACTAGTGCTTTCAAAATAACAACATAATCAAGTAAAGAACAYGTTTTGGAAAAAACAAACAAACAAAACTTTTCATTGTGTATCTGAGCAATTTTGAATCTCTGGCCTGAAGTCAAAAACATAGTAAAATTAGCCATTTATCTCAATAACKCCTAAATGTAGTAGTTTGAAACCATCTCCTGAAGCTTTCCTAACTCCCCCATAAAAAAAGAAGTGTTAAGCAAGTTTTACATGATTAAAACATATCTATTCTTTGCAGATTTAAATAAAATTTCACTCATCTCACCTGTCCAATCCAGGAGATGCGAGGCCATGGCTTGCTTTGTTTGATACATGTAGAGATGAGAACGTCTAGTTTAATCTCCATTCTCATTAAACCCCTTAGTAACCATAAGAGAGAAAAACAAATGGTTGCTTTTCAACATACCTATAAAGAATTGGAAAAAAAAATGTTTTTATTATTTTGGTGGAGGGTAGAGTGTAGGAATCAGGACAAACACTCTTAACTACAGCAGCTTCCCGCTAAACACAAAGAGAATGGATATTTATCTACATTTCCAAACTAAGCTTAGATAGCTATTAATAGTTGCACAGCCCACAGAATATTTGCAGTTCAGCCATGCAGGTTACATGCTTGTTCCAGTAACAGAAGAGAAAGTTTTCTCAAGCAACCTCTCAGCACCCACCTCTAACCCCCAGCTGCCTACTTCCTCTGCTCCAAAAGGCTTATTTTCTTCATACTGTATGCAAAAACTGGCACTAGCACTTTTAAAGGGTGCAGCATATTGGARGGTATCTGCTCTTATATATAACATTTTAACACTTAAATAATTTTTATTAGCTCACAAACAGCACAGTTTCCAGTTGACTAAAACTATTCAATCAATATGGTTAACTAAATATTGACAAAATATAGTTAACTACATTTTTAAATACCACTTAAATATTTAAATATCAAGCAACATTCCTAGATGTCAGGAATATGCAAAGTAATTCATGTATACCAGAACTGCCATACTAATATGTCAARCTCGCTTAAAATTGGCAATGCTATAGCTCACTGAAGACTTTTGCAGTGTATCTGCTTAATTTAAATAAGTAACCTAATTCTGAAAAAAAATGATGTAGCAACCATTTTTACCTTCCCACAAGAAAAGATGTAAGAGAGAAAGAAAAGCATACAGAGTAAGTCATAGGGCAGGCAACAACATTATGGAAAAACATAAAAAATACTTAAAAAACCCCTGAAAATAAAACATGCACTTATATCCAAAGACGACCTGTATTTCTATTCAGTTATACTTATTACAGGAACCAGACTACAGAATATCAAGCTCTACAATGTAGCTTCATACACTATATACATATAACATTACAATTTGTATTTTGAAACAGTCAAACCCATTCTGGATATGCTTCAGTTAGGGAATTTCTTCAGATTATATGCTGAACTAATCTTTCACACATAAAGAGAATAGACTATTTTGTGTGTGGAATCTCATTTTCATCTTAATATTATATGGATATTAATATAAACATTAGCATTACAAAACCATGACTCATTATACCCTTCTAGCAGCTGCAACTCAGGTTTTTTCTCTCCCTCCAGGAAGAATGTTACAGTTCACTGCTTCAGCATTCGAAAGGGAATCTTTGCAGAGCTAACCACCACGATGATTTTAGACTCTGAGCTCAAGTTCTTGAACCAGCATCCCCAGAAAACAAAAATATGTAGCGTGCTAGTTTTGTCATGCTCTCTTTCTAGCAGTAGTTAACAAACCAAAGTACACTTTTCACTTAGGTTTGTGGCTGTGTCGGTCAGAATGTGAAACCATATGATGGATCGTGAGATGCCTATTAGCATTCCACGGTACTGAAAGTGAGGATGTTGGCAGTGCTGGAGGTCTTACACCTGCTGACACACAGTCCCTGACAGCACACTGCAYACCGTGTTAAATGACAGCCCTTCCACTGGGTCAGCTTCCAAACAATCCCTGAACTGCTTTCCTGATGCATAATTTACTAAAGGAAGCTTCTTGGTACATGCCAAATGAGCCGATACCACCAGTATCTTTCCAGACTCCATATTTATGAACTTGAACTTCAAGTCAGCAAGTCACATGCTAGTCCCCAGGTACCAAAAGGGCAATATTTTTATCAATTCTTCAGAATGAAAAGCATAAACAGTGCTTATGCAGGTAAAACTTACATGCACCTGAGAAAACAAGGCAAGTAAAGGAGGAGAAGATGAAAGCCTGGTGAGATCTGGGGGCCGGCAGCACTTGTGTAATGAAAGAACGGGCCAGGGAGCAGAAAGAGGACTGAGAAAATTTCCTCCCCAGGAGTCACCTCCCGCCCCGGGGCGACCCACACGGCACGCCACACAACCGAGGAGGTCCGGGCACGGCTGCTAGGCTGCTGCCTCACGTGTCAGGCAGTTTTTGCACCTTGCTGCTCGCAGGGGCACACAGCCCTCGCAGCGAGCCGCTCCCCACTGCGCGGGGGAGCGGGGGGCACAGGCCTGTCCCCCTCCTCAGGAGCCAACCGCGCGAATCCCAGCAGCGCTTTTGCCACAGGCAAAAGCAGGGGCGGTCTCAGGCTCATCCCCGGCCCTCGGGGCGCAGACAAAGCGGGACCGCGCGGGCCCTCCTCGCTGCCCGGCACCGCCTCGCCACCGGCGGCAAAGCTGGGGCGCCGAAGGGCCGCCACGTCACCCGGCAGCACCGACCGCGCAGCCCCCGCCGGGCCCCGGCGCCGCCCGGGCCGCACTCACCGCGTCGCCTCCAACGGCTGCCAACGGCCGCCGAGCCAACGGCCGGGGCGGGGCGAGGGGAGCGCAGTGCGCAGGCGCGGGCTCCGCCCGTCGCGGTGCCATCGTCTCGTTCTCCCCCCCCAAGCACGGCGGCGGGGCYCCGCTTTTCTCCCCGGGCTCAGGCTGCGGCTTCCCTCTGCCCCTGGCTCCTGAACCCGCCGGCTTCGGGGGGGGGGGGGGGCAGGGTAGAGATCTCCGGCGTTTCGGGAGTTTAACATTACCTGGCTGGTCACGGTACTGCGTGAGCTGACTCCGGGCAGGTGGCGCGTCCGCAGCAGGATCGCCCGGAGCGCGCTGAGCGGCCGCACTCACCTGCGGGCAGGCGGCGGGGCCGCGCAGCCTCCGGGCCTGGCGGCGGCTCTCCGCCACCTGGGGCGATGGCGGGACGGGCGCAGAAAGCAAAGCAGGGTTATATAAAATATGTACACGGTAGGCTATGTAAACATACACAATATATTCATATTCAGAAAAAAACGTGGATGGATTTCCATAGACAGCAGGACACCTTTAAGCAGCTCTAGGCAAAGCCAACGCTCCCTCTCAAGTAGAGGGATTTAGGTGAAATACCGAAGGGAGAGCTAGCAGGCAGCGGCTCCGTGTTTCATCGCCTTGGATAAACACATTTCATTCCCTTTAAACCGCTGCTCCCCCAAACCAGCTCTTGTTCCTCAAACAAGACTAGTCCGAGGTTGTTTCTACCTTCCCTTAAGCACAATCTGTAGATGGAGAACAAGTAACATTGTGACACATTAAAAAAATAAAAAAATCTGACCAAAGTAATCACCCAATTATTAATAGTTTTGTTAACCTATTCACTTGAGAAGTGGTTCGCATTGGTCAGGCACTTCCCTGCAGATGTCTGTGTCATCTACTGCATTAATACACCCATCCCTTACCTCTGATCTCAGATTTCTATATCCCTCCAAATTTAAAAAGGGAAAGACAATCTGTGCTTTCTCCAAATTAGACAAGCAAGGACTATGAAAACAGAAGGCAATGTTTACACTGAAATTAACTGTAATAATATGAAAATATCAAAGCTAACTCTTTATAAACTTTGAAATGCTCTACAGATAAAACTCAACATTGCTAGAAGCATTCTTATTCTATAAACTAAGAATGAAGACCTGAACCTCAGGTCTGTGATTTGTGCCTGTTCCCAAATCTTTGGCATACTCTTGTGCAAATATTAAAATATGAGTTAAATAGATCAGGCAAAACATGGGACATAACTTGTATAGGGTTTGAACAGACCTACAGTAACAAAACAGGACAAATATACATGACACCCTTGGTGTGAAACATAGCTACCACCAGAAAATGTAACATTTAAGGATAGTATACTTTATATATGTTTTCCCAGGAAATTACTCTATTTAGATAATACTTTGTGAGGAAATTTCAACACTGACAAAGAGAAAAGTCAATATTAAGATTTCAGCTTTATTTTGATCTAACAGGAAAGCTAAAAAAACCCCAGATTTATTCTAATTTACATATTACTTTACTGGGCCCATTCTCTCCCTGAAAAACATAAGAATGTATTTGACAGTTTATAGGGACAGAAATTTCATGGCTGTTTTTAAACAAAACTTTAGGGCATAGTAATCAGATCAGGAAGAACAGGCTATAAATAGGTGACTTGCATGTAAATAAATGCCTTAATTCACAACTCTCTTCTCTGTTTTGGAACAGCTGTGATAAGTAACTATACTCAATCTCCTGGTAAAAGATTACATTAATCTACTTTGTATGTATAAAGAAAGATATTTGTTTTTTCCCCCCCACAAAAAATATCTCCGAACTCTTTGATGGTTTACTTAGGTAGAAAAGTTAAGTTATTTGAGGAAGACTAAAGACCAGCATAAACTGGTAATTTCTTTTGCATGATACAGAGTTTATGCTACAGAATATGTATACAATGCATGGTAGTAAAATAAAGACAAAACATCTTTACACTTAGTTGTAGGATGAGAATTTAAATTCTAGGAAGCATGCGGATAGAATAATGTGTAGGTTTTGCTCATTTTAAGGAATGTACACAAGTTGGTGCTTGTGTGCATGTAACAGAAGTAGACATAAGTCGCTTCTTTTGTCTTCTTTAGCTCATTTTAACAGATACACTATATTTATTAAAATGGAACAGGGAAAACAGTTTGATGGACTTTTAATATTGTTCTTTTACTTAAAATACAAATAAAGTTGCTAGTTTCTGTAATTTCACCCCAATTATTATATTTATAGAAATCATTGTTTCATAACTATTACTTATCTTCATTATTGAAAGATTTGCCAGTAAACTTATGCACAGGTAGAGTTATGATTCTATCACTGCTCCCTGATATGACCGGGTTTACAACCCTACTCTGTTCCAGCATGCGCTTTTATCATCTTCTTGGCTCCTGCAGTTCTTATTTCTTGTTTTCATATTTGTAAAACAGCTATAAAGTAGATTTAACATCTTAATTTTCTCCACTGCTTTATGTTAAGTAAAGAAAAAGAAAAAAATATTTTCCAAATAATTTTAATTTTCAAGGGAAAGATCATACAATGTATTTCATTTCAACAGTATAAAAAAAGCTTTCTATTGTTAAAAAATTTGGTAGTAGCAAAAGAAACTCAATTTGTCACATTTACATTCTACAATTTGTAGATACCTTTAGATTAGCAGGAATACAGGCCACACAATCAATAATTGCAGCAGGAGATAAAACTTTCTCAGAATTTCCTTCTGAGTATTTGTTCTTCCAGAGATTCAGTGCAGACACCTGAATGTCTATTTTACAGTTCATTTTATCTGGGCTAACGGTTCTTTTATTATCTTAATCAATCAGTGAAGACGTTCTAATTTAGCCTGTAGTGATTTAAAATTCCCAACAGTAGTCTGCACCATTAGCGTTGGGCTCATAGACTGAAGTTCAACCAGGTAGCAACTAACAGCATCCAAACAAACATTTGTGAATCGTCGCCTGTAAAGAAAAACAGAATACTAAGAAGCTCCTTTTTGTTTCTGTATATTAGAATTCATCTGAAAATAGAAATTAGCAAGCCTTGAATTTTAATGAAATAAAGTATCAGCAACACATCTGTCAGCTACTTTAACTGTTTATTAGAATTAGATTTTTTTAAATCTAATGCTTGTGACTGAGACATAATGGGAAGACTAAATGAATCATTATTATTCATCTGATATTTAATATAAGTGATAATTAAAACAAGGTAGAGTAATAGGGAAGAAGTGAAATATTTAGTTGGCAAATTATCTATTAGACATCATTGACTTAATTTCTAATAAGTTAAAGTTCCCCTTTGTTCAAATATTTAAATCAGATAGCTATAAAAGACCAAAAAATGAAAACAGATGGATGTAAATGGTATACTTGAATAGGGATTTTCTTTGTGTGTATATTCTCAATAGATTCACAGAAATGTAAGGCCAGAAGAGATAAGAAGACATTGCCAATTTCTGCTCCCTTCTGCTCAGAGATAGGATAGCTCTGATTGAAGTTTGTACAGTCTATTTGCAAAAATCGGAACACTAGAGATTCCATAATATACAGGCAACTTGTCAGAGTATTTAGCTATTCTTTTAGCTAGAAATTTGTTCTAATACCAAACCTAAGTTGCTTCTTGTTGCAGATTAAGCTGAATTTTAGTCCTGCAGAGCAATTCAACACCAATTAACTAACAACAATTTGGGGTGATCTATATCCACATTTAATCTTCTCTTTTCTAGAATACCCAGAGCTTCTAGCCTGTCTCCATGAAACCTTTTTCTAAATGTCCGATTCTCACTTTTTCCCCCGGATTCCCTGAAAGTTTTCTCTACTTCTCCTTAAAGTATGTCACCAAAAATTGACAAAACACTCCAGTTTCTTATGAATCTTCAGTGGAGAAAGTTATTGTTAATGTCTTATGATGTTCCTGATAATATAACCCAAGGCAATAGAAAAGCATATCTGAAAAGTTTTACAAAATATGAACTAGCTGTGTATTAGATTCAGCATACCTAGAATTGAAGTTGCTTATAGGGAGGACTCACTGACTCTTCATGCTTACCTCAAGACTAGGCTTCAAGAGAACTAGTTTTTTCTGCTTACAATGGGACCTCTTATTCAAAATGAAACACCAGAATTGATAAAAAATATCTAAGTTTCTACCATTGAGAAGTCTCAATAATCACTGCTTGGAAAGAAATCTTAAATTCACCCAAAAGAAAAGAAGAAAACCTTAGGGGTTGCCAAAGTGCACTGCTTTAGGATACTTTTATATATTTTACAGTATGCTTCATTAGGCTATAGTTACCTCTCAAAGTGAAGTACTCTGCTTGGATCGTGTACATATCCTGATAATAATACATGAATACACTCTAAAAGGTGTAAAGGCTTTTTCATTCTGTTCCAATATGGGTCCTAAAAAAAGGAGATTCCAACGTATTAAGACGATGCATATTAAGGAGATAATTCAGAAATATATATGGTATTGACAGTCGCATACAAATTGCATGCTGTGGTAATTACTTTTTCATTGTAACAAAAATTTAATAAAGTGGGATTTTTATCTTACTATTTATTTACACCTAAGTTTTGAGTACTAAAAGATACATGAATTTAGCTCAGTTTTCCATTGCCTAACAGTCTCTCAAGTAATAGACTTTGTGAAGTTCTGAATACTCTGTAAGGGATCTGGATGGAGGAAAAAAAAAGTCAATTCTCTGCTTTATTCAGAAAGAGTGTTCTACATACCAAAAAATTAAAAACATGAATTCTTATTCTTCATGCTGATTACATCAATAGATAAGAGAAGATGCAGTAATTTAACAATTTTTATCATAAATAGGAAAGAAAAAATTAATATATTCAAGATTTGCCATTCCTTCTGATGCATAACAATTCCTACTTAATCCTAACTGTAATGAAAGGGGAGAAATCAGCTTTAGGTAAAGTAATAGGATCACCAAGATTGAAAATATTTTCCACATATTTTAGGATTAAGTGAATAAATCAACAAAAAAAGCAGCATTTAAGACTCATCAAAGCATCAAAGACTCTTAGGTCTTTGACTAAAAAGTTGATGAAAGCTATGAAGTTGATACTTTGAGGTATCACTGTTCATTATTTTAAGTTTCCTGCCAAATTAAGACTTCGATGGTAGTTGCAAATAGAATTTTATTTTATAGCTATTTTCCTTACCCGTGCTTTAAACAACTGGTCATATACTTCAAGCAGCCTTGGCAATGGCACTCCAATTTCCTGCATGGTATATGTTACAAATCCTACATCCCAGTTCAAAGTGCAAACTTGCTGCTCCAGAAACTGCACTATAAAATCTGGAGGAAAAAAGAAAAATGGATATAACAAAGAAAAGCACCTGACAGTGATTTACTAGCTCCAAGTTTGATTTATGTCTTCCACACAGTTGGCACCTTTCACCTTTGAAGCAGATGTAACAGTTTTCAGGTAACAGTTACCCCCAATTTGTGGAGGGAAAAGGGTATGTAAAATGTAGCTACCTCCAAAGATGGTTTCAAGTTAGTAGCAATGTATGAGAGACATTACTCAGACTGAGCACTCAGCACTTCTACTAGGCCACCACATTGGTAAGAAAAGTTCATTAACCTCTTCTGCTTCAGCAGCCACAAAAGAACACACTATCATTTCATTTGCCAGACTAGCCCTCTCTATCTGCAACACCAGTGCATCTTTATCAAGTTAGTGTCAGTAACAGTACTTTAATATTGTAGAAGAACATCTAATCTAATACTGTAAACGGACTTTTCCCACGTTTTTATATAATAACAAGTTTTCAGAATATTTGAGCATCTCAAAAGCAGAAAGAAGCTCCACAAGGATTCAGAGATGTCCTGAATCCTGCTTTATGAATTCACCCCTGCAGATAGCAGTAGATAATTCAGTAGGCAGACAGCAGATGAAGGTGGTTGCCTAAAGTATTATTATATGTAGGCATAAATATGCATTTTTACTTCGTACTTTGACAGACACACACATTTCTACTTTCTAACCTGTAGCCTGCACAGCTGTCCAAAAGCAACTGTTGCTGCCTTCTAAGCTTCATTTACTTGCTGTCTGGGTGAAAATTTGTAAATTCTGGATAAATCTCTAGAAAAATTCTAGGAAAAATTGCACCTGTAAAAACCATAATGGTTTTGTAGACTTTTTCTTTTTCCCTAACCTCCCTGTCTTCAGTCCCTTGTCAAAGTCACTGTAATAATGAGCAAGTATCACAATGCTTTTTTTCCTAATTTCTTAGACAAAAAGGAAAAGCAAGACCCCGCCACTCTCAGGAATAGCTTTCTCACTACTGATGATGGTTGAAATAATTTGTTGCTCCAGCTAGTGAAAAATTTAACAAATAACTAAAGTAATTATGTATCACAAGCACTGGAGGAAATAAAATTATCAATATTCTTTCCTTTTAGAAGAGAGAAACATTTCTTAGGTTGGAACCTTTTTAAAGGGGCTTGAAAGCCAAGACCCACTCATGTAATGTACATACTTGTTCACTACACAGTGCTAAACCACTTGCCTAAAGGAAAATAACGAGGTGTGCCAGCATATATCTTTCCAAGCAACACCATCTTCAGACTAAGTGCTTGCATTCTGTCAGTGGGGCTCAGAGACATGCTGTCACTTAACTCTGAAAGAGAAAAGAAATCATTAAGTAGAGAGAACTTCAAAAAAAAAGTTATACACAATTACACACTGTGGTACTTACATTTACCACTAGCACCTTAAGAAAATCTTATGCTACTCTGTTAATGCAAAGTCATCATGCGGAAGTGAAAATACCTTTCTCTCTGATATGAATGCATGTATATTCACAGGTTTTCATTTTCTTTAAGTTCCATGAAGGCTACTAAAACAAACAAACAAGCCCCAAACCACACTACCACGTAACTTGTCCCTCAAATCACCATCACTGTTGCTTGCACACTGGCAACCTCCAGCAGAAAACCCAAGAAAAACGAGGAAAAGAGAATGAATTACCCACTCATGGTAAAGGGTGAGGCAGACTAGCAGAGCTAAGCGGCTAGGCTTGTACAGCTGTGCCCAGTACTTTCCCTTTCTCTGTAGGTGGACAAAACCCTTAAGTTTCCACTGCTGTCAAGCTGGCAGCGTTACAAAAATGCTAAATTCCCTAAAGACTCTTTAGTTTTTGTCAGGATAGATTTAACATTTTTAACAGAATTTCCTAATACATGCTCTAACATATGTACAAATAATATACTTTTCTGACCTTTAGGTACCAAAACCAAGAGTATAAACATTAATGAAATAATATTTAAACAAGTTTACCAAATATATTACAGAATTTCAAGAAAAGATACATCTCACCTGGCTAGGATAGAAGTAGCACTACACAATCAGTCTTAAAAGCTTTAATTACATAATTTTCCTATCCTTATAGCTTTTACCACTCCTAGTCCATTAAGACCTACCTTTTTCAATGATTTCTTGCCAGAGAGTTTGCACCAAGATAGGATCAGAATGACCCGCACAGTGTATAATTGCAAGCTTACATTCTGAGAGCTTAAAAGGATCAGCAAATTCTCCATACAGCTGAAAGAAAAGTGACCAGGTTTGACATTTCAAAAAGGGTAGAAAGGAAATTTTCAAAAATAAAATTTATTTTGCATGGTATCCATCAGACTAAAGGTGCAACGTAAGTAATTGTTGTCAAATACTACATGAAAATCATTTTTATTGATTATGTTTCATTTCACATCTCAAATACAATCACCATTTTTATATGAAGTTCTAAATCAAGACTGGCAATTTTCTAACACAACATACCAACAAAACAAGAAAGCTAGCCATTAACTTCATTAAGAAGATAAACACATGGAAGAAATTAAAATACTAAAGATGGAAGGAATATCAAAGAACAGAAAAAGACAGTCTAGGGTAACATGCAGACATTCTGACACCAGGAATGATGAACTGTCTATTACTTTTTCTAGTAAAAACAAATACCATTCTTTGCAAATCTTCCCTCTCCTGCCCCGAAACATGTGATAAATTCACATTTAATACAGAGAAATTTCTAACCACCTTGGTTATATCCATCAGCTCTGCATCAAGCTGGGAAATTGCATCTTGCACTGAAGAATGGTGGGAATACTGACGCTGTAATGTTTCTTGTATTTGAAGCTGGATCCTCGCAACCTTGTTTAAAACAACATTTTCAAGATTGAATTAATTTAATCAAAGCTTAAGAATATATCCAAAATTAACTTCAACATAATTAAGTGTAGAAAAGTTACTTTCTTACACCTCAGAGTCTCTTATCAACTGCATAATTTGACCACCTTAGGAACAAAGCACAGAAGACTGTTTCTCAAGAATTGGTAATAAAGATGTCATACTCCAATGAGATTAAGCAAATATATTTGCACTGTAGCTTAAATAAATATTTTTTTCTTACTTCCATTTTCTCTTCTAGTTCGTGTAGGAATTCACCATCTGCAGCTATAGAGGATATGGCAGTGGAACTCTTGGCACTCAAAATGGCACGTGCGATGTATTCAAGACGCTGCTGAAGAGAAATTTCTGTGCTGCAGAAGAAATATTCGAAGTGTAAAATGGGCACCTTGTTTAATTATTTGATGGTTAGTCATACTCTAATTGGACCATGGGAATTAGCATTCATGACTTCTGATTCTACTAAATGATGCAAGACATTACCCAAGACATGCAACTCTTCTTTGTACAGGCCCAGTTCTAATATATTTCTCAACCCGCTGCTCTACAGTTACACTACTGTATTATAAAAATTCTATGCAAGAAATGACCACTTAATATTCTGTAGTTATATTAGCTTGCAATATATTTCCTGTCATATAATACATAAAACATTTCATTTTTTCAGTAATTCCCTGGATTAAAAGCTAACACACTATATTCATTTAAAAATCTTTCAGCAAGTCTTCTTGGGCATTGGCGCTTTCTTGTCCTTGGTCTTTATCCTTGTCTTTTCTTAAAATATCTACACATTAGGTTTCAATTTTGTTTTATTTTTCCATTACCTCAATATGAGCAATAAATAACACATGATCCATACCTATGCAGGTCAGCCAACTTAGCCAAGACTCTGGCTGCATTACTAAAATTTCTGTTCTTTTCAAAGTATCTCCACAGTAAATCCATATAACGGACTTTGTTTTGGTCAATCTTAGTCATCCGCACAAGGTAGGGTTCCAAGAAGGGAGCAGTCACCTGCAAAGGTTATACAAACAACATTTATATTCTTGTTCTCTCTTCCTTTTTAAAGCATCAGCATTTTTATAATCAACTCTTCTAGCCCAATGGAAGCATCCAAGAAATTATTTTCTTGAATAGACATGACCTCACCTGTAGGAGTTTGTCAGCCAAATCAACTTGTATCAACCAGTTGTAAAGTGCAATACTAAACAGTTCATCTGTTGAACGTTGAGCCAGCTTTAGCATTTGTTCAAACTAAGGGAAGAAAAGCCCAAAGCTATTACTCCAGAAATGGTCACATTTCACAGACAGCTCACTGCTCTCATTCTTGTGCTACCAAGCATTGAATATGTATTTAACAATATTTATGTTCATGTTATTTGTATGTTATTTGCATATCATCATTTTTATGAATATTCCTTAGACAACAATTTATGCCAAATCTTGACTTTTATCAACTTTGCCAAACTATTCCTTAATTTATTTATTTTTTTAAGTAATAAATTCCACAGCCCTCAAATCACAACATTTTCTGGAGCGCAGTCAGAGTTTTTTTGCAAGTTTCTTACATGGTGTCCTGCTTCTTCATTGCTTAGCATGTTGGGGTCAGAGGATAGCACTGGAGGACCCGGCTTTTTGGGTACACTGGGAGATTGAGGAGCAGCTTTACTCTGATTCACTAACTCCTGAAGGGTGTCAGTGATACACTTGTAGCTGTTTAGTCTGCAAATAGTGCAAAAAGAAAATAAAAGCCTCACAATTTACATTGCAACCATGTATGAAATACTTTTGTCAAATTTTATTACTGTATGCTTTTGGAAACATAGTTACTAAATAAAAAAAACATAAATCATTGTTAGCTAGTTGATACTATCTAGTTTGTTCTGGATCTTGCAGAGTTTATTTACAAATTTATAGTAATTCTATTTCTGTAATGTTCAGATCATAATGTTTTCTGCATCTGTGGTTCTAACATCAGTTTATGCTTTGTTCCAAATGAAGTTGGTGCAGTACTAATGATAATCAAGGACTGCACACTGGGGAAAAGCATCTACCTTCCCTAAAGGAGCTACTTTTCCAGTTTCTTTAAGTAATGCTAACAAGGTATTCTGAAAACTTGCCTCTCTTGAAAAGCTTGGAGTCCAACAACATCCTCTTCTGGTTCTCCATTTTTGTAGAAATGCAGGCCAAGACCTTGGGGATCTTTCTTTTCAGCAGCAGTAAGAGAGAGTTCTACCACTCCCTCATAGAAACGCACTAGAAATAAAAACAAATAACATGGTTCATTATTGTATTAAATCTATGACAAAATGGTAAGTGACATCAAATACTTCCCATGTTAGCAGACAAGGGAAATGAACATTAGTTCCTCTAGTCTGTATCTTATGAAGGTTTATGCCTGTGTCTAGCCTGTAGGGTTAAGTCTGAAGTTACATATTTGAAGAACGCAGGCTGAAATCTTGACTCATACAACAGTTACAGCTACAGTTAAAACATGCACTAGCTTCCTCTATCCGAAACAGTGATTCAGAACCATCTCTCAAACAGCATGTTTGGTATAAAATCTCATCTGCAAGAGCACAGTCATCTGCTCTCTGCTTGCACACAGCCCAAGTGTTTTGCTAAATACATTTTTACCACGTATCTGAAACAAATGGACACTACACAGAATAAAGGGGATCAGAATATTTCTATACAGAAAAAATGTTTTTTAATTTGCTGGTGAAATCTAGAAAGGTTTTAAACAAGAAGAAGATGACATTGTTATTGAGAGTAATTAAGAAACTGTTTATGGCAAAAGATCACTACAAAATGAGTAAAAAATAAACAAAACAACCCCCCCCAAAATAGAAGAAAAAACAAGATGGCATGAAAGGATACCACAGAAACTATTTAGCAGAACACCACCACTGATCATCTCCTACCTTGCCTGTATTGTGCACAAACATTGGCAAGGTCTAACTGATTGCTGATCTTTTGGTACTCCTTAAGTGACTCTCTTAGCATCTTCTCTTTTTCCACTTTGCTTTGAGCCTGTCGAGACCGCTGAAGCAGTTCATTTGCCTATAGACAAACAACAGGAAATAAGAAATCATTCACATGAACGCAGCATGAATAGATCATAAATACTGCTAGCATAACAACTCATCATCTCACAAACTTCAAAGCTGAAAAACTACAAACATCATCATCTCAAAACATCTGGTCTTGTCATTTGATAATACCATGTTTTCAGCAGAAAGACTGTACACCTGCAGTAGAGAGAAGGGTTTTCTAGTGTGGATTCCTGTGAAGACAAGGCTTAAACAACCAACTGGTGCACATTTGTCTTTTCCCTGTTCTCCCCTCACCAATAACTTTTACCAAATTTATCTGAACACTTTCAAAGAGTGAAGATCTTGAAGACAATTATGTTTCTACAGATTCCAAGAAAGTAGGCAATGGGTAGAAAACAAGAGACCATGCTGAGGAAAGGCTGTATTGAGATCCCATTTTATCAGTGTCAGGAAGACACACTGCTTTATTAGACATCACATTGGAGATAGATACTTTACGAACAGTCCAAACCACTGCAAAAGCCACAAATCAGAGCTCACATCATCTTCAGAATTAATCAACTACAAGACACAAATATGTAGCAGACCAGCCTTCGTTAGTTCTTGTGCTCATGAAACTGCTTGAGCATAGTGATTTACAAGCTGCCCAAGTTATCTCATCTGAATGTGTTCTAATGCTGTGTTTTGTCACTGTAAAATCTGCAAGTGACCTTACCTTGGAGCAGACAGCATCATCAGTGCTATAGAGAAGAGGACAAATATCTTGCAAATGGGCACTGATGCCATCCACAGCAGCGTTATCTCTGATATAACAGTTTATGAGGGAAGCAATGAGTGCTCCAGTCAACTCTCGGTCTCTAATTACCAAGTCTTTGAAAGCAGTAATCTTTAGATGTTCTTGAAGTTCCTAAGGACAAAATTTTATTAGTTTACTGAAGTTGTTACTTTACTGGGAAAGTGAAAATGTTACAGCAGCAAAGTTAACTGTTTAAATAAAACTTACAAAATGTTCACGACTGAAACAGCACAGAAATACACTACTTTAAATACATGTTAAATAGCGAAATGGAAAATATTAGAGAAGAATGACCTATCAATTAAGGCACTAGACCTTGGGATACCAAAGGCCAGTGGGAACTCTATAAAACTTCCTCTGTGACCTTCTCTAGGTGTTACTTTTGCTTCTGTTCTTTATATATAAAAATAGAATTAGTAGTTCCTCCCTATTTCCCTTAGCACTGTCAGGATGAATACATTAAAAACTGACATGCTGATTTTACAATAATAGAAACTTTCCGAGTATGGTTACATATGAACACAAGACGGATACAGAAAAAGAGTGGATTTAAAAGAAGTTTATCATGTTTGCACTCTTCTGCTTTTTTATGTTATGTTACATCAAATGCTATTCATTTTTTCTAAACTATTAGGACTATTAGTTCACATGGAGTTGCCCGTACTGTCTATGGATGACCAGCACCTTAGGATGAAAATATTACAAAACCCCTACAACTACTGAAGTGAGAGGAAAAGGTTCTATTCATTAAACATTTAGTTAACTGTTGTCCAACGCAAGAAAAAAAGCTGCCTGTGTTAGAAATTCCCTGAAGTGAGGGTGTGAAGAGATTCAACTTCTGTGCATTTATGAAGTATAAGAATTGCTCTTTCTAGCGATAAAGAATACAACTGTTCAAATAACCATTTCTGCTTTCTGCTAGCACAAAATGCTTGATATTCAAATTTACAGATTCTTCCGGGACTGGCTGCTAAACCAGCATTAGCAGAGGGTACACAGTAGTAGCACCCATAGTTTCCGAAGTTTCCTTACCGACATTCTGCTGCTTATGCAAAAGTGCAAGGATTTGAAGTCTCTGTGCTACCCTATTGCTTTCCACTATTAAATCTTTACAAATATTAAGGTGAAGAGCGAATTCCTCTAGGCTGGATGACATTGTTCTGTTGTTCTTAGTATGCACTTTGCAGAATGTGCTCAAAATGATACAAAACCCATAGTAATTTACAAAACAAATTCATTATTAGCTGTCAGTAAGATTAAATCCATCATTAGTGACATTTCCAATTTGCTAAAATTGGGTGACAAGATCAACACTATATGTTAGAGTCTCTTAAAAATAAATACATGCAACCTGAAGAAAAATCTGTATGTGGTTTAAAATTTATAATACGCTTCTCAGTGAATTAAACTAACACTCCCTTGAAAATATCTAAGCAGCAAAAGAAATTCAGACCTGTTAAATATGAACAAACATAAAACAGATGATTCATATCGTACCTTCTGAAGCTCACCTACGACAACATTGAATTGGTGCTCACACAGCAATTTCCACAAAGCTAAGGCCTGGCAAGTTTTGCGAACAAGCTGCTGGATGCCTTGAAGTGAGGTCTTCTCAGTTAGTTGTGCCTCAGCTGAAAAAGCAAATAGATTGCCAGTAATTAACTTTATGTTCTACATGTTCTACTTGATGTTACTTATTGTTATACATAACTTGACATTAACTTGTCGATTTCTGAGGTTTTACAAAAACATTTTTAATTTTTAATGATTTTTTTTTCCTCTTCTACTCTTGATTAGTGCTGTCTGTCTCTCTTTGGAGGAATCTGCCATGTTAACTTTTCCCCAAAACAAATACTATCTGCTAACTTTTATTTCAAAGTATGTAACACAAGAGGAGCCCTTTCTGAAAAAGAAGTATGGCTTCACGTGAGCACATTGGATTTACATAACCAGACTTAAATTTTGACTAGAGACTTGTATTTATCATAAGTATTTATTATAAATATAGAATAAATAAAAATAAATACATATATATATTCCCTTCTTGTTTGATTACTTGTGTCTGCTTTTAGAAAGAGCATTTATAACCACATTTTTGGTCAACACTTTCTACACTTCTATAACCACATTTTTGGTCAACACTTTCTACACTTCTNGTCAACACTTTCTACACTTCTTCTTTTTTTTTTTTTTTTTTTTTTAAACCCTGAATTTTAAAGACAAGACCACACTGAAAACTAGCAACATTTAAATCTGGTAAGATGTATTCTATTCACTAAAAGAATATAGCAGACATACTTATTACCTGGGTGGAACATAATTGCGATGTCTAACAATTTGTGTCTTTAACTTTTGAGTGCTTGCATTTCAGAAGTGAAGCAACAGATAATTATACTGTGTCATCTAGCAGTCCAAATGGAGTTTGAAATGACTTATTGGCTTTGGAAAGCACAAAAATGAAAAATAAAATGATCAAATGTCTACTGAATTCTACAATTTCTTTTTTTAAATTTACATTCACACTGTTGGAAACAAGTAGTGCAACAAAAGAAGTAGAAATGAAAAAGCAGGATGATACACACATGGACCACGAGCATCTTTAATTCTGTGTACATTTCAGCAACCCTTCTTACTAATTTGTCTGCACATGCTGGGCAAAAGCCACACTACAGGAGGACATGAGTTTAAATGGGCTGCATGACAGGACTTCGATTTCAGTTTGACTGGACTTCAGTGACTGGACTTCTGCAACTTGCATTACATGCCTTCTTTTTATAGGGGAACATACTCGCTTGTCTCACAAATGAATTTCTTAACAAATGGTATCCTGAAAATATAAATGGTATACAGCTACTAAGTATTGTAATAAGCTAATAAAACAACCTTATGGAATGATAAGGAAAATATTAGGAACAAAAAAAGAAGACAAGTGCAAAGCAACTTCTGGTTTCTATTGCAAGATTATCTGAATGTGAAAAACAGGATAAAGAGGGCACGTATCCATACAGAATTGTAATTGATGTCTTTGTATGAGAGAAAGAAGTTAAAAAACGCTTTAAGGTTTAAGCCATTTTATATTTTAGCTTAACAAATGGAAAGATAAAACTTATATTTTCCAGTGGCTCAGGGCCACTGGATGTTACTGCACTGAAAGCTGGATACTCTTCACAGAGACGTTCTCCTTTGTGAAGTGCTTTAATCAGTTGCAATGCTAAAGCTTTCAGTATCGAACTGAAAGGTAACACCTGCATAGTGTAACAAATGAAGTCTCTTGCTATAGTCAGCCTAAAGACTGGAATATTCCTCTCTCTAGATTTGAGTTTTCATTCTGGGTACATCATCTCCAGTATAATTACAAGTAAATAACTTCTTCAAATCAGTGTAACTGCAGAAACACTGATCCTGATGGAACAGCATGAAAGAAAAAGAAAGACATTAGCAAAGTTTGTTTCCAGCCTGTAGTGCTCTTTCTGAAGAACTAATTTCCAAGTATGGCATATTGACAAATGCCAAATTTGTATCATTTAGGGTTTTTAATAGGAGAAGTGAGGGAATTCAACACCTGGATGTACCATTCCCTGATACTTCTTGTTCAAAGGTACTTGCATACCATGAAATTTCCTCTGAAGTTCTTGTTGCACTTGCTGAGAACTTCCACCATCAGGTCGCATGAACCCCAGGAGCCTCTGCTGCAGATTAGCTGGTGTGCTGAAACTGTAATTCCAAAATAGAGAGAGAGACTAATATGATTAAAAACACTGAATATTTTAAAGATGAAGTCTAACAGCTCAGTTTTAGCAGTTGCATAGTTCAAGCTGGAGATCATACGTACACTGCAACTCAGTGAACACCGATACGCATAGGTCAATTTTTCAAAAGATGGACATTACACACCATTTGTAAATTTAACACAGTCAATAATACCTTGGGTTTCCAAGGGCTCCTACTGTAGCAAACTGTGAATTTCTATCCAGAAATTCTTGTAAACCTTTTAGTTCTTGTAGTATACATTCCAGCACATGGGATGGAACACTGCTTTCTACCTGCAACAGAAAGCAACTTCTTCATAGAAAGGTCACAGTTTTAAACTAAAATCACCAAAAAGCAAAAAGCAAAAAGGGTACTACAAATAAATGGCCTAATAGTAATAATATCACTAGAACACCACACTGATTATTCAAAGCCTATTGGGGAAGGGACCTAACACACATGCAGTCCTCTGAAGATACATGGTGATATCAAAAGTACTTTCTTTTGACCCTCTGATAACCAAATCACTTACGTTTTACCATTTCCAACTCAGGAGTACAATAAGGATTGAGCATTGTTATGACACAGAGTATAACTGTCAGGGACTTCCAGAGTTTCTGAGAGTTACCTTACAATGTGAGGAGGAAAGCTTAGGTAAAAGTTACTTTGCATTGCTGAAATTACTCACTTCAGGATTCTATTAATATCCAAACCCAGAAGACATATTTTGTTCAGATCGCAGGTAAAAGTGAAATGCGTACATGTTAGTCAGGAAGATGCTGGAAAATTATTTGATGTCCTTAAAAAACTTCAGTGTTTATCCTAATCCACTAAAGCATTTCAGGCTTTGACAGGAGTGGGTATGTAGAAATGAAGGATCAGTACAATCACTAAACACTGAAAAAATTGGCCATTGCCAATTGATGACACAGATAATAAATTACAGTTAGATTTCTTAAAAATAACATTCAAAATCATAACTTAAAGTGATTTCACAACCTACAATTACTCCTTGATTAAGTTAAGAGTGCAGCACTTAAACACAATCAAGAAAACATTCAAATTACAATTGGGTTTTTTTTCCTTATCAGTTTATGATAGGGAAAAGAAGTGTAAAAGGGCTTGAGGGAAATACCACGGAGAAATTAAAAAAACAAAAACAAAATAATTTTTTACTTACTGCAACAACTTCTCGATTGCCACTTTTGAAAACTCGCTCCACAACTATGCTGCCATCCCAAATATTTCTGCAACATAAAACAGTACAGTGTTACAAGCCAAATAAAGTGAGTATTTTGGGGAGTCTTTTACACATAATTTCTTAGGAAAAATTAGCAATATTTTTGGCTTCAAGATCTCTAACATAAGGATTTAATTTGGACAAAAATTAGTCATTCAAAAAAAAAATCATAAAACATTACCATGATACATTTCTGAATGGTACAGGTATAGAATATACAAAATAATAAAATTTCAAATTTAGACCTTTAATCAAACCATGTTTGATGTTCTCAAATATTTTATATATGGGTCAATATTAATCTCCCAAAATATAATGTAGGCAAACAAGTGTCAAAACAAGTATTTATTTTCCAGTCAGCATACAGAGACCCAACCAGCATATACAGAACCCTGTTCTTGGTTGGAATATTTAGCAACAGATGACCCAAGAGCAAAGTAACAGATCCTCTTTAGTCTGACTTCATTGTTCTGACCTGAACATGTTATTCAAAGCTCCTTTGCCTTTTAAGACAGGATTTTGACCCTCTAAGTCTTTCTGCAATTCTGTTTCAACTTTGAATAGGAATTGGAAACAGAGAACTTTCACAGGACTGAAATATAAAAGAGCAGTTTTTAGAGTTGTGTACACCCAATTATAGGATCAATTTTTAAGTAACTTTCCTATCCTACCTATTCACAGGACATAGTATTAGCAGAGTTGAAAAGAGAAGATACTATCATCAACAGGTACTTCGTAAACACAGAAGAAAGGAAACACACTTTATTAATCTCAATTTCAAGCATTATTAAGATAGAATTCAGTACCTATAAGCATTAGGGGACAGAAAAGCTATGAAGCAAATTGAGTGATGGAATCTCTTGTACATGAACAACTCACCCTATAATCCGGGCAAAGTATATGCAGATGCCATTGTGCCTTCCAGAAAATACTATCTCTGGACCCATCATACCACTAATGGATGTACCAGGGTGAGACACGGAATTCCCAGAAGCAAACATGGGGGTTGACATGCTAGGAGGTTGTAAACCTAGGATAATGGAAGTCAAATATTACTCTGATTATTTTGGATGCAAATAAAAAAGCCTATCGGAAAAAATTCTCCATTCCTCCAGCAGAGGAAAAGTAGTAGTTACCTTGTCCGGGTGTTGTCAAAAAGCTAGGATTAGGATACGGACTATCAACAGTCAAGGGGGAACCTAAAAAGGAAAGAAAAAAAAAAGCAAGCTTGTTTAAAAAAAAAAAAAGACCCCCCCCCAAACTCCACAATGCCAAAAATCCTTGTGCAAAAGCAGCAAAGTTGTCAAATCACGTGCTTTAAAGTTAAAAAACACAGAATTTAGTAAGTATACAGGACCCTTCTGCAAATCCATTCCAATAGCTTTTAATTATAGTTAAATAGAAAATTGCACTCATTTCTGCAGGACCCAACACACCTTAAGTGAAACAAATAAATATGATTCTTTCAACAGCAGTTATTAAGCATTTTTTCTTTTCAGTGTTCACATGTTATTTACTGCATGCCTACCAATCCCTAAACTGAATATAAATACTGTCTGCATGTTTTTTCTTGTTGTCTTCTGACTTCTGTTCCTGATATGGGCATCTGCTCCCAAAGCACTCAGTCTTTAGTGACTTAGATGTTTTCAAAGGTCTGCTTTTACCTTCCAAATATTTGATTGAAAGAAACTCACATTACTACTCTTATTTTTACATGGGGCAGTTGGACACACATTACAGCAACACTGCTAACTTGGGCCGTTCAGTCTGAGATGTCTGTTTTTCCCCAAGTGAGCCCAGAACAGAACTGTCCATGACCTCAGATTCAGCTGTGAATATTCAGCCCTTCTGTAAATTGAGTATGAATACCTAAATTAAGACCCCAAAATATGAGAAATGTGGTGACCTACAAAAATGTCTGTGTGCCTTATTCGGCAACATGTAAGATTACATATCATGAAAAGGGCAGGAAAACTGCCATTCTGAAAAACTGGCTTGTATAAAAGAATCAGTTTTTGCTGTATTCACTATAGTTCTTTCAAATTTTTTTATCCATTGAGCCATATGTGTGGCAAACTCCTTCACTAAACAATCCCAATTCATTCCCAGAGCATTCTCCTGTGTGCCAAGCAAAGCACGGTCTTGCAGAAAAGCAGCATGCAAATGCATGATTAGACTTTCAACAGTGAATACACATGAGCGGACTAAGTTCAAGGTGCCTGGCCTTACAATACTAACATTATTGTAATGTAGCTTCACATGCAAAGTCTCAAGGTGTTTTAAACAGACAGAAAAAACATTCTGTCAGATAGCACCATTCTGACCCACGACATGGGTCATCCAAAGTATCAGAATCTTAATTTCACATGACAGTTCTCTACCCTTTGAGCAAATGGAGTGAGCAGTTGCAGAACGGTGCCATCTTCTATACGGACCTGTCACTGAAGCAGAATGGAAACATGCGCTTTGATACTTGGTTTCAAAGATGCATAAGACATCAAAGGAACATTTAGACTTGGGGAAAAATACTTTTACTTTTAAAAGGAGTCAACTCTAGATTAGAGAGCTTTCTATCATTTCCCCCACAACTTTCACTCTCATTCTGCTCCTACCACCTGTTATCTCCACATCTGCTCTCCTCCCTGACTCCTGCTTAGTTTCATGCTCTTATGCCTTGCCTCAGCTCCCACTCACATCGCTATTATCCCATAGGATAAGGCTTGGCAAGTGAAATCATTGATGCATTAAAAATAGCTACATTTAGTGCCTTTAACACTAGTTAAGAATTCTAAAAAAGTGGGGCAACTGCTTTTCCAAGACTTCATCCCAGTTCAGTTCTCCAATATGAATTTGGATGTGCATCAAAAACAGTATGGAAAAGGAATTTCTTTGCACTCAAGGCAACCAAGTTTTCCCCCAAGTGCTATGTAAAGTTTAATGTCATGTATCAGTTAAGTGCAAAGGAAAGTGTAAAGGATCTTGGAAATTAACTAAATAATCCTTGATAAAAAAGTAAAATTTAATTCAGCAATTTAATCAGAGTTCCAAATTTATCATTATTAGTATCTTTTTAAAAACTGGTAAGATCTATTATGAAATGAATGATACATGCTAAGGGACAATTTCCTGAAGTAACTGTAGAAGGCTGCATAAAATCTAAGTGGATCTGGACAACATGGAAAGGCCTCCACTCTAACAACCGCAAGATTCTGAGGAGAAAGACTAGGTACCATTCTAGTTTTTACATAGCACTGAAGACCTGAGTAGAAAACAAGTGTTAGAGCTTGAACTTTTAAAGGGAGAAATGACTAAAGTCCAAACAATTAATTCATTTCTTGATCCAAATTCCTTTTTTCCTCACGTGAGCAATATCTGCAGAAGTATGACAATGACATTGTAAGAAGATATTTTGTTAACAGCCACACAACAAGCAATTAAACTTCGTAAAGTAAGAATTATGGTATTGATAAATTGTTCTCTTGCTGAAGTACCTTTGGCAGCAAGAAATGGTTACCTTCTTCACATAATCTAAACAGGTTATGTGCAACATCTGGACATATTTTGAGATCATTATCACCCTCTCACTAAATCCAAAATTCACTCAGCAGAAATAGGAAATTCCTGTAATTAGTTAGCCAGTGAGAGAAGAAATACCCCAGAATGGACTGTTTCAAACAAAAGGACCACTGGTACTTATGAGAAGTCAAAGTACGACATATTTAAGGAAAAATAAAACACTAAAACCCCTGATATTCTTGATACTCACCAGCAGGAACAGGAGAACCCAGAAGAGGTCCTACATTGCTTGGAGGGGGCAGAGCTGATGGAAATCTCATTTGTGCCTCTCCACCATACCTAAAGTTCACACGCAAAAACAAAAATTCCTCATACTTCATACACAGCCCATTTAATTTTTATGTCTTACAGAATTAATTGCAATTCTGAGGTTCTTTTGGAATGGAAAAAAAGTCAACATAACTTTTCAGAAATACTTATTTGTGACTGCTTGGCATTCATTTTAGCACAAGAGAGAAAACTAATGCAATACATGTTAAATGTAAAGCATTAACATATGCAATTTCAAAGGTAAGTTAGATCAACAACTTGAAGTGACTTATCAAACAAGTCACTTTCTTTATAGATATTTTAAATTCTGTGATGATATGCTCAGACTTTAAAGAGAGATTTACCAATTCTCAAAATTAGGCTTATATTTTAGTTTCTTTTCAAGGTTTTTCTGTACAGGAACTTGGAGAGAAGCATACAGTCAAAACAACCCAAGCTTATGCTTCCATGGCCCACAAGTACTTTCTAGCCATCTCTCTCCTACTAGCTCCTACATGGGCTAGTAATCTTCACTGTATCTCCCTTTGCTAACATCCATTTCTCCAGAGTTATCACCCATGTTTTCTCCCAAATGGCCTCATGTAATTCAGTTTAACAATGAGCAAGTATTCACAGCTTACAGAGGAGAGCTGACTT